>NC_058117.1:27344193-27944193 GCF_914725855.1 Thunnus albacares
CCCCTATATGTCATTCAAAAAACATTAATCTGTAACTATAATGTTGGGCGATAAGGTCTGGCTCACAGTTCCAGTTCATCTCAGAGGTGTTGGATGAGGTTGAGGTCGGGGATCTGTGCAGACTAGTCAAGTTCTTCCACACCAAGCTGGGAAAATTATTTTTATGGTCATGGATTTATGCATTTGAGCATTGTCTTATTGAAACAGGGAAGGGTCTTCCCCAAACTGTTGACACAAAGTTGGAATAACCCTGTTGTCTAAAACATAATTGCATTCTGGAGCATTAATGCTTTCCTTTGTTGGAGGTAGGAGGCCCAACTCTAACCATGAACAACAGCCTCAGATTGAAGACAGGGCATCACATTGTGTATTTACACAAAAAATCACCAACACTCACGACTAATCATGTTGATATGATGACCAGGATCTCATTAAATATCTCTATGCTGTATCTAACATATCATGCTTTTGTGATTTTCTGTTATTTATATACTGTTATATGTCAGATGTCTGTGTTAAACATTGTCAAAAGTTCCGAAACTTGAGGTGAGCTTTATGCAAAAATACTTCCTGAAAGTCAGAAGTCAGGATTTCAGGCTGCTCTGAATGCTCCGTTTGCATAGTAACCTCTACTTCTTCCTCATGATGACGTCAGATTGTTCATGCGTGACCACAAACGGCTGTCTGTTCTGTAGTTCCTGTTGCTTAGGTTATTATTAAGGTTGCTCCAAGGGTTCTTCGTGTCGTCCACTCACATATTTTGGATCGGATTTGGGTTCAAACATGTACGGATGTATTTGAGAAGTTTCCATTTTCAGTAAAGAACAAGAAAAAGAAGTGAAATGCGAGTACTGGAGTGTGTTTACGTAACCTTTGTTTAGGTAAGGGCTGAGGTCAGCTGAGGGGCAGTTTCCTGGAGTTAACCAATCAGAACAGAGTGGGGTCTTTAAAGAGACAGGAGCTAAAAACGGCCTGTTTCAGACAGAGGCTGAACTGAGGGGCTGCAAAAAGGGCCGGTATAAGATAAATGATGAGTTTTCAACTGTAAATCATGCAACGAAATTCCATTAAAGCCACAGAATATAAATGTAGACTGGAAACGTGCATGATACATCCCATTTAATAAAGAAAAGAATACATTCACTAAGCACCAAAATCATTGTTTTTCAAAACTGTTCCTAAATTCACAAACTTTCAGTCAGAAACAGTGAAGCAAATGAGAGACAGAAAAAGAGATTGAGAGAGACTGTAACTGTACATTCAGCACTTGAAAAATAAGCATTGTCCCTGTTTAGATAACCACCTTCACACTTAATGAGATGGCAGAAAACACAAGTGAAAGAGAAAGACAGAGAGAGATAAGTCATTTTAAAAATGACAAAAGCTCTAAGTGCTGGTGGATGCAGCTGTGTTTCACAGGCCACACACACACACACAAACACACACACACACACACACACACACACACACACACACACAAACGGCTCGTACATATTCACACAAGCACGACTCAGTAGAGCGCACAAGACACACAAAATCTGTCAAGCTAGCTGTCTCTCTCACTTTAACACACACACAACTTTCTTTTCTTTCCCTCACTCTCACACACACACAAAGACACACACACACACACACACACACACACACACACAGACACACACACACACACCATTCAAACCACCACACACACACACATCTCTTTCACTTTCCATGCTGTCATGTCAGGATGTCCCTGTTTGCTTTCTGAGCCTGTTGCTGTTACAAGGAACCAGTTTTAAACTCTGGCAGGGTTTCTCAACCTTTGAACCAATCCTGGTTCCATTTTTAGGTTCCAAAGTTCTCGTGAGCGCACCTTACGTTCTAATTATTATTAACTTTATGAGCTATCACACTAATTTGAGGTAATAAAATTCACGTTCACAGTAGCTGATGGGTCCCTCTGCGGTGCAGTGAAACGTTGCAATCATTTAAATATGAAAGTTGCATTTTAAAGAGAACACAGATGGAAACTAATGATATATTTTAAACTCAGTTAAATCATAAATACATTTTAAAGTCCTCATCATTGACTTAGAAACCAACTGTGACCTTTCCCACAAACAAAGTGTCTCCATGTGGGGTCATGACTGGGGTTGGGCCGATGTAAAAATGTTCAAATCGGTTTAATATTAAGCCAAATACCGGACTGGACCGGTAACACAGAATTTTACCATTAGGTGTCTCGCGTGACTCAGCAGCTCCTGAGTGGAATATGATGAATGAATAAGAGTGTAGCAGCACCACAGTCAGGACTATGGATGTATTATAAGAGCTGGATACTGGACTAAAAATGGTGCCCATTCAGTCCTATAGGAAGTGCTCGCCTGACGCATACGCCAAAAAAAGTTTCTAGCTTCCGCTCAGCCCATAGACTTTACATTGTGATGATGTGACGGATTTTTAAAATCGCTTTTCTCGGCTCAAGGAAAGTTTTACAAACATAAAACCTCCATGAATCATAAGTTCATAATAGAAAGAGTCATAATTGACGTTGTTTGCAGTTCGAGGCGTCCTGTAAACAGTTTTACAGGCGTCTCTTTTACAATGGTGGTCTATGGGGAAAATCCTTTTTGGTCCGCAGGGGGATTTTTCGCTGCAATACCGCGAGTGGCCACTGGGAAAAATTGTCTGCAAGGCTGAGCCGCAGCGCCCTATCCAGGTCTTATTATACATCCATGGTCAGGACACATCATGTTTTTATTTCTCACAACAACCTTTCAACTTAACTTATCTTCTTGTGCTAGGGTACTGTGCGTAGGTGTACACAGCACGGCACTGCTATGCTAGGCTAACGATCCTAGCCATGCTAACTAGCTGCTAGCCGCTGTGCAGGCTTGTAAAATTATCTGTCACATCCCTTTGTATTCGCGTAATTTTCAGAACACAAGCAGCTGTGTTTCAGAACATCTCAGACTGCTGGAAGCTATAAGCAGCCCTGCTGGATTTATCCGGGTTATCGGTGAGATCTGCCCCGTTAGTCCGGGTCAGCCTACCTCCTCCAGCCTGTCTCTGAGTGGACAGCGGCAGCCGGCCCCGTCAGTGTCAGAGCCTCCGTGTGAGAGGCTTAGATGTCTGGTACTGACAAATGTTGGTTCACTCGGTTCGCATAAAATCAAACTGGTTTAAGCTTGTACACCGGACGGGACGGACAAAACCAGAAACTGACGCAACCCTCGTCGCAACTCAAGGTCGGGAATCTCTGGATACAACATTAACTCATATATCAGGCCTAAGAAATAAAACTATAAACTAAGACTACAGTGTTAATACCCTGATACTAGATTGTGACTTAGTACTTATTGATTAAAGAATATATCAAAATGGCAGAAAAAAAACACATTTTCATGATAATTCAAAGGAAGTCACTCACCTTATATGCAAAGCATCCTGGGTAAACTTCCACAAAGGGTTACTTTGGGACATCATTCACTTTTTCTGTAAGACATGAAATAAGAATAATGATTAATGTGTAAAAAACAAAGTGCCAAAGATTTGGTTTTACACTTCAAAAACATTGGTGGACTTGTGGGAGGATGATTTAAAAGAACGGTTAAAATCGATGCAGCGGCTCCAAAAACACTGCGTCATACACTTTGCAGAATGCAACATCAACAGCCCTTCAGCAACTGAAAATAAAATGAAAACTAAACACCCATGTCTTTCAAAATACATGTCTCCACTTAGTAACACAGACTTTCTGTTAAAAATAGTATAAAATCCAGATTTCAACATCAGTGGTTATTTCAGACCCGACATTATACAACTTGTTTTGACAGGCAGGATAGTACTTTGCAAGTGTAGTAAAGTAACTTTTATGAGTAAAAAACTGGCGGACTTTCTCTTTTAATGCTGAATAGATTTATGCATTTACAGATCTTGTGGAAAAAGATGGAAGAAAAAGACTGAAATAAGGCGTCAGGGTTGAGAGACATCACCTCACGGAGCCGCAGGAGTCGATCCGTAATCGAATCCGACGAAGGGGCCACACCCAGGATCGAATGTATGGAAGAGTTGAGTATGATAAATGTGCTGTTGAGTTTTTACAGTGTTTGCAGAATTTCACCTTAAACATCACCCACTGCTTATGCTGGAAGTCTCACTCTTGCCCACAATAACAAGAGAACCTGCTGCTTTTCCCAGACACTGACCCTGCCTGGGAGGACGATCCGGAGACTTTTGAGGCCTTTTTCACACTGTGAGGCTGACCTGTGCCAGTGTGGTGCTGGTCCAGGTTCATCGAGTTCCCACTGTCTTCGGTTCACGTTCACAAACATCCTATTTCATGAAACAGTTTGTCTGCTTTTATTTGAACAGCTGAAGTGATGTGGAAACCTACTTCAAACCTCTCTCACGAGCACTGTTGAATCGTTCTTTAAAAAGACGTATTAAAACCGGTGTGTTATTTTCACGTAGTAAACTGAAAAGTCTGATCACATGTTCTGTTAAGACACGCTCTATCTGTTCCCTGAAAGTCGCTCACTCAGTGTCGTCCCACCTTTGTCTTATGTAATCGGGTGAAAACTCAATCTTTTCAGGAAATATCACATGTCACATGCTCTCCCTGTTGATTCACATCCTCTCTCCCACCACTTCTTAACGTACCAAAACAATTTTGTAAGAGAGGTTACAATGATTTTGACCCTATGTGTTGATATTTCTGGAGTGTAATTTGCTTTAATTGAAGCTCATTGTAAATTATTCAAGTCAGAACTTCAACTAAATGCCTTAAATGTATAAAAAAAAAAAAGGCAACAGGCATTAGTTAAATATGTGAAACCGAAACATTTATCAACTGAAATCTGTAAATGATATTTAAAACATGAAGGGGCGGCCCTTCCCACTCAGTCCGTCCGATGAACTAGAGACATGTACCACATTTATTTTTAGGCTCTTACTGCCGGTTCTCATTGAGTAACATACAGTGTTTTACCAGATTTAGTATCATGTTGCAAGAGCAGCACCAAAACTTCTTCCCTGAGCCAGTGAAGTGAAGTGAAGCGGTGTGTTGCTGCAAGTTGACCCGTTGCATTATGTCACCGTTGTATTTCATCTGTGTCTATGTTCTACATCGAATGCATCTGGTGATACGACCGATGAACATTTCTGGAACATTTTACAGCACAAAACACGGAGAGGGTGCAGTTCTTTTAGAGCAAAAACAGCTGCATTGTACATTGTAGTTCAGTATTAAGTCAAAAGGTTGTGATATGCGCTACTCTACTGCTGTTATTACTCTTTGGAGCCATTTCTAGAAAAAACCTAACATGCCCAAACTCTTTGTGATGAAGGAACATGTCAGACCATGGCAGCCGTGTGGCTCAATGACGTGTTTTTAATAGTTTTTGGACAACAATGGAGGTCTACGGTACAGAGGAGTAAGATATATGAGGCCTTGGATACACACAAAGTTGGATCAATTCATTGTCAGCTCTGCACATGAGATTTGTTGACACTTTTGTTGACTACGAATCAGCTAACTTCTAATCAGAAATAGGCCACTGTTCTTCCCATGCAAACTAAGCTAGTTTTCAGAGTTTCTAGTGATGGTGGACGGAATAAAATTACTTATATCATGTTAATTTGCTTCAGATAAAGGACGGAGGGGGCCAAGAGGATAGAACAGGCTTATGGGACATGTGGTCTTGCGAGACAGAAAAACACTGATGCTTAAAATGCAACATATTGCAGCTTAAAAGTAATCATATATTTTATGTGTGCAGTTAAAAAGCTTTGATGCAATAGTGTGAGTGTGTGTGTGTTACGATGGGAGGGTTACAGTCAAATTAAAAAGTAGTAAAAAAGAAGAAGTGAGTTTTTTTTTTTTTGGTCAGTGGCCAAATCCGAAACATCTGCTAGCTCTTCCCCTGGTGTGTGTGTGTGTGTGTGTGTGTGTGCGTGTATGTGAGAGACAGCCGCCCTCTCAGTCAGTTGGACACAGCAGACTCAAACCGCACAACACTTCGACATGCACCTGCCACCACTGACGGATAGCTGCATTTGTATGTCTGTGTGTGTGTGTGTGTGTGTGTGTGTGTGTTGTGTGCGTCAGAGTGTGTCGGTGTGTGTGTGTGTGTAGGAGGGATGGACAGCTGATCTCTACCCCAACTGCTTTGTGAATTGCACAAGCACACATGCAAGTACAAATGTTTTTTATGCACACACACTATGACAAAATGACTCCGCTGCTGTGACTCAACTCGAGTTGCGTGTTTGGAAATTGCGTAGTGGACGGTTTTATTATTACTAATCAATACTAACATAGAAAGAGAAAATCTTTCTTATGATATTCTGTCTTCTAATGACTCAAACCTTCTTCAGTATTAACACTGAGGCTGAGAGATGAAACTGAAAGCTCTGGAAAGTTAAAAAAAAAAGTCAAAAAAGTTGCGTTTCCTGCTACAATGTTCACTTTTTACTGAATTTGTTTGTTTATTTACAGGAACCATTACTGATATACATTGCTACATACAGATAAGCAATGCAACAGATGTAACATATATATATAGGGTGTCTAGCTGAAACTGAGTACAGTAAATGAGATCCTCTTTCAGCAAGGTACAGAAATTGATGATGATGATCATGCACCCTCAAAGACTCTCACAGTATTTCAAGTCCAACATGTAATAGTTCTTTTGGCATAAATCAGAAATGCTCCTTTTCTCTCTACCTGTCTATGAAGGCATGTTGGACTTTATGTTTCATTGACAGCAGCTGGCAGCTAGATAAGGTGTTGGAATGGAGAGAAAAGCAAAACTTGAGCTTAAAGGGATGGTTTGCATGAGGTAGGCTACATATCCGTAGTCAGTGTATTACCTGCAGCAGTGCAAAGGAAAGGGCTGTCTGACGGCAAGGTAAAGCGCTGAAGATATTCTAAATATAGCGTGCACTTAAACTGATATTGATTTTTTTATGTGTGCCTTTTTTTAGCTGGCTAAAATACGTTTTGCTGCTGGCCCCGTCCGCAGCGGTACACTGCTTAGCTTCCGTGCCTGCTTCTCCAAACTGCAAGGGTGCGGACGGCCCATCTACTGCAGGTAATACACTGACTAAGGATAAGTGCCTCATACAACCACACTTCAAAAAATGTGAACTATCCCTTTAAAAAGGGGATGTATCATGCTTTATGTGGTTTTATGTTATTTTTATACTGTTATGGTGTTGCATGTCTATGTCTTAACGCTTCCGCTATCAAAGTTACCTCTACTTCCTCCTCGTCATGACGTCAGATTGTTCTTGTATTCCCACAAACAGCCATCCTTTCTGTAACCTTTGTTGCTAAGATTGTTACTAATGTTGTTCCACAGGTTGTTCAAGTTGTCCACTCACATATTTCAAATCAGATTCAGCTCAAAACATGTACGGATGTATTTGAGAAGTTTATGTTTCTAGAAAGAAGAAGAAAAGGAAGTGAAATTCAACTACTTTGTTTGTTTATGTTGCCTGAAGAGCTGCAGGAAGTCTGCTGAGGGGGCTTAAAGAGACAGGAGCTAAAACTTCCTGTTTCAGACAGAGGCTGAACTGAGGGTTTTTGAACTGTAAATCATGCAAAGATATTCCAGTAGAGCCCAAGATTAGAAATATAGACCCTGGAAACACGCATGATAAATCCCCTTTAAAAGCAGTGTCTTGTTAAGCCTTGATATTGATGAGTAAGAACCATCTCACCAGCATCTAGACTGACCAATCCTGACATTTTCAATATGTTTTCAAGCTAGCTAGCTAGCTAATTAGCCAACTAACCATCTAGCCAGTTAGCAGGTGGATTATTGTTTGGTAGCTCTCTCCACATGCCGAGGTGCAGGACATAACAAACATGTGTCTTTGTAGAAAAACTGGCAAAACACTGACGTTACTGCTTTGAGTAAATACAGTCTAGGATGAAATTATTTTATTAGTTCTGTGAAGAGAAGTTCTCTGCGTAGGTGGACTGAGAACCAACAGGCTAATGCATAGATAGGGGGCGCTGTCATGAGACCACAACATGTATCTACACACACACACACATACACACACACACACAACATATATTTCTCTCTTTTAGATACTGCCTTTTTCTTAAAAGGAAAGCATGTAAATCACATGGCAGATATGGATGCTGTGGCAGAAATTGTATCCAATTTGAAACAGATTTTTAAAATATTAAAAATAAATACAAATAAATAGTGAGTCCCTATGTAATGCGTGACTTGCACCACATTTTGCCTTTCACAACAGGGAGAAAACACACACCAATACTAATCATGTTAAAGAGCTAATTTTGTTGTTGGCAACGGTGAGTAACACTGTAAATTATTTGCATACGATATATTATGGTAGATTTTGGTGAGCAATCAGACACACACAACACACACACACACACACACACACACACACACAAACACAGTCTGTGTAAGACAGAGAGAGGGAAGAGCGAGAGAGAGAGAGCCACAGAAAGTCAATGAGAGACACATAGAGATGGCCTACTTCCTGACTGTGATTCATTTGTGTTACTAGGCAGCTCTATGGTAACACAGTGATCCACAGCTACACTGGGCTCAGAGCTGGTTTGAGGAACGACCACGTAACAGAAGTTGACTACAGTCTAATTATCCCGGCCGGAACCGAGAGGTACGCTCCATCTGTACATCCAAACACATCAGTGACATTCGTTTATGACGGCGGTGATTCGTCTAATTCTTCATAACAACATTTCAGTCCAGGCGCATTCACCGTATGTCCTCATTTGTCAAATTAAAGCATATGACTTTCAATACTTCTCACCGCAGTCAACACGTCAAGAATTTGACTCCTTACTAAGAATTTTTAAAACAATAAAAAGTCAAAGATTGGTCAGAACTTGCCCAAAGAAAAGCTTTTCATTTTTTATTACAACCATCTTTTTGTCCTCAGTGGCCTCACAGCGTGCGCCCTGCAACCACAGATGTGCGATGCTGAATCAAAACACAACAAACCCGAGCTGTGTCAGCCTCAAAGCGGTGTTGACTGCATCTGGGCATAAAGAGAAGTTGTCCCCATGCTGAATATTACAGGCTTCTGAGTATTTCCTGATGCAGCATATTCAATGATCTGTCAGCAAAACATTTACAGAGTTCCAGTTGATTCTCAAAACAGTGTGAAAATCGGATCATCCTGATAATTAAAGGTGCAATGTGGAGTTTTCTTGTAAACAGGAAAAGTGTCTGGTTACATTTAGTTTTATTCATTTTATTAAAAAAAAATTAATCCTGCATTATTTACATCCATCCACAGGGAAACAGGGACCCACACATTACTATTGCTCCATAGTGCTACTACTGGTCTAAGACTCCACAGGTCACCTTTAAGTATTAAGACCGGACTATTTAAATCAATGCAATGGCCACAACACTTCATCTCCATCTGTTTAAGCTCCTTGCTGTCATTTTAACAACAACATCCTGCCACCATAAAGCAGTGATGAACACCACAATTAGTTCTGGCCGGGGCCTACGTTTGTTCTGCAAAAGCTTGTTATGCTATTAGCTCGTATTATCCGGCTGGCGGCCTGCGGACTCTTTCTCTCTAACTCAGCTCTGCTGTCACAGTGCTGGAGAATTACAGCCGCTGCCAGCTCCAGCTAACCAAATTAGCACTTGTTATGCAACCTGCTAGACTTGGCTCCCATGCCTGCTGCTTCAACCCAGCACTGCTTTCATTCCGATTTGCACATAGCAAGGCCCTGCAGACTGCTGCAAAGCTTGACAGTACATATGTTTGTTTTGTTCCTTGTTAAAGCACTTTAATTAATGAGTCTGATGTAGTACAATGGTTTTTTTTTAAAGTTACCCTGCCTCCGAGAGAAGTTGAAATGTCAGAAATTCAAATTTTCTGCAAGAAAAAGTACAATGCAACAGCCCTGAGGGGCAGAATTCAAAGCCGTAAACTCAATCAAGTGGATTTCCTGAGATATGTTATCGTTCTAACATTACATCCACTTGGCATAAAAAGGTTCCCCTTTTTTGAATTTTGATCTGTGAACCAATTCTGTCTTCTAGGACCCATTTAGTAAAATACTCCGCTAGACTAAACACTGCTGTATCACTCACATGGATCCCGACTGTTGGACCAATCGACTCCATGTCGAACCCGTGACCGAGAGTGCATGGAAATTTTATGAGAGGAAGAACATCATTTACAGTATTATTTTACTTTCATATCACGCAACCATGGAAATGTCTGTGGCATGTTTTGTTTCTGTTACTTTAGGATGAGCAACTGGATGCACAGAGCATTAGTAACTGTTATCTGGTGCTCCGTCCATAAATATAATCCCAGTATGTATGCCAGCTGAAGTAAAGATGGAAACTGTTTCGAATTGGTAACTAGAATAATTTAACTGTGTCACCAGGTGCAAAGCATAATACACTGATCCATCTGATACTATTTTATATCTGTGGTTTCAGTTTTGTTTTTTTAAATAACATTTGAATTGGCTAGCTGGTTAATTATAACAGGTGTTTCTCTAGTAGTTTGTGTTTTGTTATTTTGTCAGTGATGGTTAACGTCTGTTGATAAGACTGGGAGTATATGCTGATATTATTATTTACCAAATAAAACTGTATCTAATGATTAGTACTTCAGTGTATGTGGACATCAGATGGTACATGTGCATAAATGAAGCCTGATACTGTTTGTGCAGCTTGGTATCATTTATGATCTGATGTGTATAATGTTTATTATTAGTATCAACATATAGGTCTGTCTTATTGTTTCCAATATTAAACTCAAAAAGCTCAAAAACTCAAAACTTTGTCAGTTTTTAATCTGCTCTTTAACCTGTTAAGCGACTCTGTCCCACCTGTGGGACACTTTAGCCTTAGTGGCGCTATTTTCAGGGTCACATCTACTCGTTCTGAATTTTTGGTTGTAAAATTGAAAGACTGACCTTTTAAATGAGACCAGGGTTACGAGAGTTGAACAACAGTAACCTTCTTATTTTGGGTACGTTGTTTTCAGGCTTGTGCAGTTTCATTTCTATGATTTTCATTCTTGTGTCTGCTGTTTTATTCCATTGTTTCAATCTTAATTTCTTATGTAACTGATTCATTTGAATTACCCCACGTGCTACATAAAAGTCACTACGCCTATAGTATCTTTCGCCTTCTTTATCATACCCTTTGAAACTCTCTTGTCAATACGCCTCTGCCTACGTGTAACCGAGAGAAATTCCCTGCACGTTGGATCAAAGTGTTTCTGAAGCGAGCGTGTATACCTTTCAAGGTGTAGCTACATCTCTCTCGCGAGCAGTGATATCATTGCTGCTGCTGCTGTTTTTTTTTGTTGTTTTTTTTTAACTACGTGAGCTCTTCTTTTTCTCTGACTAGCTTCGAGGAACCGAAAGACACTGGTTAGATAAAAATAAAACATGAGCTTTGTTTGCTCGCGTACTTTAAGTAATTAAGATAGAGATCAACGAATTGATTTGTCTTTGAGTCACAGAAACTTCAAAGTATTAACCACATAGACCGCTGGATGTGGTGACTGCTTTCAAAAATTTTTTTGAATATAGGCCTTAAATATCCAGAAATGCACGTATGCAAATATGGGTGACATAAAGAACGTGCTCTGATTTAAGTTAGCGTCAGCCTGAGCCTTTCATAATATCAAGACTGTGCGTTGATGCTTACATATAGGTCACAGAAATAAGTTTTTAGACTAAGAGGAAAGAGGAAAAACTTTCTGAAACAGCCTGTTGAATGTCTAATCCTCACATACTCTTTTATCTTGCCAATACATAAAAAAAGAAAGAGAAAAACTGTGTTTCTATCGTAAACCAGTGACTTAAATTTTTAAAAATATGTACCAGAAGCAGTGAACAAACATATTGCAGTTGAGAGAGAAAAGTTGTGATTATCATGTATTTTGTGTGGGGTAAATTTTCCTGAGGGACTATTACAGTAATTATGGTGTTCAGACACTAGAGGAGACTTTCAGAGGAGTCATGACATGGCTCTGCGTGTGTGTGTGTGTGTGTGTGTGTGTGTGTGTGTGTCTGTGTGTGTGTGTGTGTGTGTGTGTGGTGCTAGATAATTAGAGCATTTGGTCTCTGGGGGATCAAACCTAGTGGACGCCTGTCTCTGCTACGTGACAGAAAGCCAGGTGGCAGTCTCACTGTGTGTCTGATAAGTTGAAGGCGGTGAGAAAAGCCAGACATAAACAAACACAGATGAGTATACAAGCGCACACACACACACACACCCTCACCCACACCAGTAAATGTACAGATAAACCAGCAGAGTGGGGATCACCCACCCAAAATAGAAAATAGGGGTCCGTGTTTGACTCCTGTTGCAATTAAATGAATGCAGCTTGTAATTGTTTGTAATATTTTAAGAAAAAATGCTAAAATTCTCTGATTCCAGCTTCTTAAATGTGAATATTTCCTGGTTTCTTTAGTCACCAATGATAGTGAGATGAATATCTTCGGGTTGTGGACTGTTTGTGAGACAAAACAAGACATTTAAAAGGTTCTGACATGTTAAAAATCAAAAAAAATAAGTGTTAGTTGCAGCCCTAATCTGATTCATGTGATAAACATGAATCTGACTCAAAGTACTCTGTATAAAATGCATTGATACACTTCATCATATATATGTCAGAGTGAGGATTTGCTGTTGGTGGTCTCAGACCGAGCGTGTGTTCTTTTAGCAGTGGATTTGCTCGCTGAGGATAAGACCTGGTAGAGAACCTGCCATGGAGAACTGCACAGTCAAGCCTCTGCCCTTCCTCCTCCTCCTCCTCCTCCTCCACCACCTCCTCCTCCTTCTTCTGCTGCTGCTACTGCTGCTGCTGCTTTTGTCATTGGTCAGGGCATTATTTGAGCCCTCACGTGGTTTAGTGAATTCAAGCCACTAAGGATCCCTCACTGGGCGAGCTGCCAATCTCATGTTAAGATCTTGGTCTTAAGTACATTCCTGCACCCTCGCCGCAGCACTATAAAGGTATAGTTTTGGCATACTGACATTTAACTAGACACATCATTCCCTGCGTGCATTTAAGCTTAAATGACTAAATTATAACGTAGGAGTAACAACACCACAACAAAAGCAGATTCAGGCAGATTTCTGAGTATAAAAAACAAGCACTTGTGATGTTTATCTTATGTTATTGAACAGTTTGGATGCTTAAACCGGATGAGAACTCACTAAACGTTTAAAAAAAAAAAAAAAAAAGCTGAATAAACAGACTACAGAAAGTAACTCTTACAGAAAGGGGGGTAAACAAATAGCCTGGAAACCTGACGTACATGTTGCAATCCTTTTCAAAGTTCACTTTGGGGTGCAGGGAAGAGCAAATACGCTTAAAAGAGACAAAAAAAAAAAAAAAAAAATCACGAGTCCAGCCCTAAAAGATAACATATCCAGAGGAGTCAGATGGCACCTGTCACGTAGGCAAACTTACAAGATCTCAACAGTAACATACCAGCACAACAGCAAACACAAGACAAAACCAGAACAACAGCAAATAAAAGACACAAAGGCAGTGGCAAACGGCTAGCCGCCTGTTATACAATAAAGGTTTGAGATAAAAAGGTGTTTGTACTTTGTATAAACTCATGCAGTATGTAAAGTCATGTAAATGGCTCCGCAGCTCAACTCACACCACGCTGCTTTGCTTTACGTGCAAACAGCAGAACTATCATAATTGTGACAAACAACTGTTCAAAGTCGATCTCAGGATGTGGGATTATCTTTGATGCCCGTGCTCTCACGATTATAAAAGACGACATCTGAACACTCAGTGGTAAAAAAATGATGTGAGAGTTTTGCTTTGTAAATTGTCAAGTAAGAATTTAAATATGCAAAATGCAACACAATGACCCTCCAAAATGAAGGAGGATTAAACTTATTTCCTAGTGTCATATAGCTTAAAAAGCTTTATGTGTTAAAGCAGGATGTGAGCATTTTTGTTCAAATAAACTGATTAAAATGTAGCTTTTATGTTTAAAGGTGCAGTGTGTAGAATTTAGTGGCATCTAGCAGAACAGACTTGGCAGAAATGGAATATAATATTCATAAATAAAGGAGAATCGTGTTTTCGTTAGCTTAGAATGTGCCCTTTATATCTACATAGGGAGCGGGTCCTCTTCCACGGAGGCCGCCATGTTGCACAAACATGTTTCTACAGTAGCCCAGAATAGACAAACCAAACGCCGGCTCTAGAGAGGGCCTTTCACGTTTTTCGCGAGTTTCACCATAGGTTATCCGACATGCTTGGATGCTTGCAACCTCACAGCTAGATGCCACTAAATCCTACAAACTGCACCTTTAATATTCATTTCCTCCACGGCTTCTGCTTCTCTAAAGTATATCTTTGCTGCTGTATTTCCAAGATGAAGGTCTCAGCTGTCGAGGCGCCTCACCACAAAGCTGCATTTTCTTTCAAATATTTGCTGTCTTGCCACATCTTTGCCTTGTATTTAATTTTGCAGCACATTGTGTTTTACCTGATTTTATTTGCACTGAATCTGGAGATTTGGTTTGAGTGCAATTATGTGCTAGAAATAAAATGTTATTTAAATACTATTTTTGTTCTAGGATTTATTTAGTTTTTGCCTGTTTATTATTGCATGTTTACAACTTCTTGAGCTGAGAAAATTAATATTATGAAGAGACAAGCTTCACGTCACTACCCACAGATCAGTAATAAGTTGTTTCAAGTTCATAAAAATTGAACAGGACGAAAAACGGATGCCAGACGACTTGCCCTTCAAAATAAAGGCAGCACATTTGTCAAAATAAAATAAACCTACAAGAGCACCACCAACAATTTATTTAAATCAGATAATGTTAAACTAACGTCTTGGTTTGCAGCTTGTCTATAGCTACCATTTATTTAAGTATGGTTCACATTAATAAAACATGAGTAAAGGGACTTTTAACTTTTACTTTTTACTTCTTTTAAAAGGTGCGGTGTGTAGAATTTAGTGGCATCTAGTGGAACGGACGGCAGAAATGGAATATAATCTTCATAAGTATGTTTTCATTAGTGTATAATCAGCTGAAAATAAGAATTGTTGTGTTTCTGTTACCTTATAATGAGCCCTTTAAATCTTCCATGGGTCCTCTTCCACAGAGGCCGCCATGTTGTACCGCCATGTTTCTACAATAGCCCAGAATGGACAAACCAAACACTGGCTCTAGAGGGTTTGGTTTCATGTTTTTCGCAAGTTTCGTGACCACTGTAGGTTCCCCTACACACTTGGAAGGGGAGGGGAGGGGGAAGGGTGTTCAGTTTGTTGCAATCTGCAACCTCATCGCTAGACACCAATAAATCCTACACACTGCACCTCTAAAATGTCATCCAGCATTTAATCATTACAATGCAGCAATAAATCAAAGTTCTTCTATATCATTAATTCTTAGTGACAGCAAGATTAAAAAACTCATGACTAGAAGAGAAAACCAAAAGATCCCACACACTGTCCGTCAATTGAAATCACTTTATGTACACAACTGAAACATTGTGTTCATAAAATTTTGGGATTCTTTGTTATTCTTTTCAAATTTTATGAAATGACACTCAAAATCAATGAGTATTTTATTTTGAAAGCAACCACCGGAAATTCAAAACGCATCTTTATTCCAACTCACGGTTGAGTTGGTTGAGGAAGTCCGACACAACACAAGCCGGGGTTTAAGTCTCAATATTAAACGGTAAAACGGTAATATGTTTAACTCAATCACAAAAGCACTACTAAAGTAAACCACGGCTTACACTCTGGGATCGATAAATTTTAATATTGACAAGCACAAAAGACGAATACATGCGCTTTAAGCTAACGTATCTGTCACACACAGCCACCCGCAGCAGTCGCTTGTGTTGATCAGGAAGGGGTTTTAACGTCTAACTGTTTTTTAAGTTAAACAGCAAAGTCCTGTTTGAGGTGTTTATGCGGTTTATCACGCACTGTTTGAACACGCAAAGCAAACAGCAGCACACTTTTTTTTCTTTTTCTTCACTAAAGACATGAGCCCTGAGTGTTTTGGGAGGTTTTTTGGCAGATAAAACTGCGGAAAGTAGCATATTTATTCGTCTAGCTGGCGATATTTTCGCACTAAAAACACGGTTCGCTACCGACAGTTGTCACACAATCACTTCAACCGACAAAGTCATCGTGTGGATAATCGTGAACAGTTTGCTTAAGAGGCTAAAATATAATGGAGAAAAAATAATAACCTGCACGATAAGCACAGGTCGCTTCTAACGTTGTTTCTACAACTCCACTAGTTAAAGCTGGGACACATTTTTTTTTTTTTGCTTGAACACCATATAAAATATATAACGGTTACGTTATAACGGCGCCGGTTAGAGGGCAAAAAAATGCAGCACAAAGTAGGACAAGCTCGATATAAACCGGTGCAGACACTTTAAACAAGCCCATGCAGGAGTATTATATGGTTCATTTATTGGGGGGGGTGGGGGTGGGATTGAGGAAGTGGAGTAAGAGGGTTGGGGGGGTGAAGAGAGGGAGGAGAGGAGAGGAGAGGAGAGGAGGGGAGGGGGGGGTCAAGACAAGAGAATGACAGGAAACTTACCTGAGAGTTGAGCAGCCATGAGTGCGCGCTGTGCGGGATGTGACTGTCGGTGAGGTGTCGGTCAGCAGCAGCAGCGGCGGTGGAGGCGGAGGCGGCGGCGGCAGCAGCGGCAGCGTCCGGGGCCGGAGCCGCCATGTTCATCTGGCTCAGAGGCTCCTCGGCTGTTTATCTTTACCAGTAGACCCCCCTCCTCCTCCTCCTCCTTCTCTTCCTCCTCCCCCTCCTCCCCCTCCTCCTCCTCCTCCACTCTCATCACCACACTGCAGAGCTGAGTGTCTCTCTAATACTCACGTTTGCTAATTTAGATTGCTTTATTGGCATGACTAATAACGAGAACAAAAAAACAAACAAACAGTAATACAAACAGTGTTGTCATATTGTATTGTAGTATTGTCACAGTATTGCTAAAGCACTGTACAAATAATGAATGTGCACAATATTTAAAATGAAAAAGTGCAAAGAAATATATACATTCATGTATATATACAGTATATATACCTTTTGAACAGTGTTCGAAACAACTGCAATAGATTTAACCTTTTAGTCCAATTATTGCATGCAATATGTTTGTTATCTCCAATTATATTGCTGTAATATCCATCTAATAATAATACTCTGGATAGGGACATTAATTGCACTATATAATATATTACTTGCTGAATACCACAAAAGTAACTTTTATGGTATGTTTGTTTGTGTTTTGTGCTGCTTTGTATGTACTTTATTGTTGAGTTTCGTGTTGTAATGTATGTATATGTGTGTAATGTTGAGTTTTATATCATATTTTTGAGTCTTGTGCAGTTTTATATGTATTTTCTTGTCGAGTTTTATGTATTTTAAAAGCCCATCTCAGAGCAGGCAATGCAAACTAGCTCAGGCTATAAATGCTGTTGCATCTGGCCTAAGGTTCATGCTATATACTTGTCTCTAAACAAATAAACATTAAATAAACAAGTGCAATTTTGAGGTACTTGTGCTGTATATTGATGCCACATCATACCTCTACCCCTTTTTATTCCACTACATTTATTTGACTTCTTTTATTTTACTTCACAGATTAATATTTTACATGCCAAACATAAACTGTGCTGTATATTAGAGACAGTATATTCTGTATTCTGCATATTGAACACATTAGACGATGAAGTACATTTTGCTGATAATCCCTCAACCCCCCCCCCCCCCCCCCCCCCCCCCCCCCCCCCCCCCCCCATGTGAAAAAAGAAATCACAGCATGTGTAGGATATATATATACATATCAAAAATATGTATATATTAATTTCTCATGTTGTGGCAGACAGAGAGAAACTGTCCCGCAAGAACTCAACCATCTTTCATTTCCCCCAGTACGGTTTTTAGTTTTTCATTATCCGAGTTATTAAAATGTTGATGCCCATTAGTGAATTTTGGGGAGAACTGTTCCCTGGACAGATTTATTATTCTGTCTCTCAGTCTGTCTCACACACATTTAACTCTCTAACCTAGGCAGGCAGAGCTGATGCAATATTACAGCTTCAAGGAGCAATATTGTATGTTAAGCCTCACAAAAAATACCCCAAATTATTAATGTAATACTAAGTGAGTAAATATTGACCTCATCCTACTTTCTAGGGTTTTTATTTCAGTGCAATTGAACTTAATATTTAGTGTATTTACAGTGATCTTAGAGGATGTGTTCTGTCTTGAAACAACAGTCAGGTGCCCAAATGACTCTTCTCTTTCACTGTTCATATGGGCCCCTGACTATTGTGAACCTATCCTTTAATGTGCTTTATGATATTTCAACATCCTATGACACATAATTATATCTAAGTGAACTGACACAACATCTGTGTCACTCAGTTGTGACTTCTTAGTGACCTTATGATACCTTTTGTGACTTTTCATTTCCTATAGTAGGCTATATAATTGTAATACCCCTGGGTATGAATGTTATTGTCTCAAGTTAATGGTACTTCTCATGGTATTTTTCTTCTAATGTACCCCAGATATGTCCATATAAAGTCTTGCATTTCATTTTATTTGCAAGTCAAATTTTTAGTGTTCCCTGGCTGTATGTTAAAAAGGCAGCAGTGTCTGTGTCACTTACTGTGAAAATTGACTACTTCAGTGTTTGATGCATGCAACTATAACAATCTAATTTTCTATCACTATTACACTCATATGACAGTAACATGTAGATATTCCTGTATAGGTTTATAATGACTAAATAGGGGACTTCATTAATGAACCTTTACCTTGCAGGTTGGTACACATACAGGTGTAAATTCAGTGACATTTGCATTTTATGTGTGAGTCTGTAGTGTCCTTTGAACGTGCTGTATGATTCACACACACTGTACTTCTTTATTCTAAGTGACGAGGCTGCTTTCAGTGAAGTCACCATTCAGTTATTCAACATGAGTATTTTATGTAGAAACACTTACAGAAAAATCTGAGAACGCTCCACCTTCAGCTTCGATGAGACTCTCTGAGGGGTCAAACACGGGTCAAAAGGTCATTCAAAAAATAACTGTCACTCATTGGATCACTGTGAAGATACAGAATTCATGAGTTTTATTGTCAATACATACATATTATCATGAGGTGTCTCTCAAAATGATCTAATAATTAACACTAATAGACAATAATTCTCATTTATGGCCATAAAAATACAGAAGACACTCACAATGACTCATCACTCAATATTTAATAAAAATAATTTCCGACAAAACACACATTATATTCTTTAGCATTTATTAATGATATACTTTGTGAATTTTTCAAAAACATTTAGATGTTTAGAGTACCTGTTAAAGCAGAGCTCCAAATAAAATCAATTAGCTGACACTGCCACCTAGTGACTCACTGAAGACTGAGATCGGACTGAATAGAAAATACATAAAGTACCAGAATTTGAATGAATGAACCTTGCATGAGAAGGTGTGTCCAAAGTGTGTCTTTTAACTGGTATTGTATATCATCACGTGAAAGCTTATGTAGACTATGAACCTCAAGTTGCAGGGAGTAAACTGGTGTCTTCAACAATCTCTGAAAACATATCAAAAATCAATTTTGCTTGAACTCAACTGCCCTATTTGTTCACCTTTTACTTAACCAGTGGCTCCACATAAGAACGACTTCATCCCTGAGGAAAAAGAAAACCCTGTTCCAAACCCAGATAAACCCAGATACTAATCCTGACAAATACCCAGGTAACCCGGTCTCATGTCCTGTATGCAAACCTGTCCTGCAACACATTAAGACACAATGAACCACATAACAAGCACAATGTGCAAAAATGTCAGTTGGTACACTTGTTTGTAGCTTTGCTAAGAGTAGTCTCCCTCAGGACTTCAAATATATACAAACTCAATGATATACAGTATATGTAGTATCCTGTGTATTACTGTATATACTATATAAATTACTTATATGTTATGAAGTCCTAAATAGGGCCACTTTGATGAAACACTGGCTATATTAAGTTTTGCAACTGCCACCTCTTAAAGTCTGTTTAAATGCAGGTTAAAGGAGAACTCCCAAAAACATCAAGATCGATGCAGCAGAACCACAGATGTTATCTTTTTTTTATTCCACGTACTCTTCTTCCTTGTCAAAACCTGGTTCCTACATTACCCAAAATGCAACTTGAGACTCTAATGTGTAATGCTGGTAGCGGCTAATGTAGCCTCAAGCAGAAATGAGGAGCGGGCTGCGGTGGTCTGGTAAACTCATGACATCACTTGAGGCAATTACCAGATTTCGTGCAGCTCCCTCTGGAGCCACAAAAGCTCTTGCACTACTTTTTTTAGCGACCTAAAGAGAGCATTCTCACACATTGATCACATTGTCGGACGGGGTTAATCTTTCAGGCACAGGCAACAGTCAAACTGAACTTTTGGCCACTTTAAACTTTGAGAAAGGCTGCAGCCTCGTCTTCATCTAAGGCCACAAGTTTGATCACCTTCCGTCCCTGATTTTTCCATTAACACATACCAATCAGCAGTTCTAAGGCATTCAATGATAAACATTACACAGATGAGGTGATCACTTTAGACTGAAAAAGATGGATTTCCATCATCTTAGCCAAAAGGTCAACTTGAGTCCATTTCATCCTTGTCTTGTGGGTCATCACAGGTTACTCTTCCATTTGATGTTCTGTGAGGTTTCATTCACTGAAGAAGAAAGTTTACATTTATAGTTTAAGGAATCGAGCTGACAACGAGTAAGAATAAGCCTCACTTTCTAAATTGCATCACTGCACATGCAATCAATTATCATGGACGCTTAACCTTGACACATAATACCAAAACTATCTGCATGGCCAGATATGTCTGATTTGGTTACATTGACCCTTTAACCGATCTGAACTGGCACTGATCACATGCCGTAAGTAGCTTTTGCGGTGTTGATATGAGATGACTTACCCAGGCTGATCTTGCCTTCTTTCTCTAGTTTCTTTAAGTGATGGACCAGGTTCACGTTAGCTGCTTGATGCAGGTATTCAGGGGTGTCCTGGAAGAGAAGCACAGCATTTGAGTACCGTATGTTCACTTCCATAGTTAGGATGTTTACTTTGTATTTGGAGGAATTAGGAAAATTTCTGTCTGCTTCCACTAAAACCCAAGAGCAAGGATGGCACTAAACAAGCTTACCAGGAGTCACAGAGACAATATATTACAACAGCCTTTAGCTCTTTTCAGGCTGGGAAAAGCATCTAAGTCACAAAGGGTTTTGTCCCAACCTTGTAGACGATCTTAACGAGCTCCATTGAAGAGAAAGGCTTTCCTTCTCCGGTCTGAATGGCCGTCAGGATCTGCTGCTCTCTTTGGTCCCGGTGGCTGATGTAGTGTCTGATCTTAGAGCCAGCATCCTGCACCACAGGGCCGTGACCTGCACAGAGAACAGCAGTTTTCCTCCAAACACCTGAAAGACTTATTTAACGGACGAGCCTCAGACTGACATTCACTCATTTAAAGTGAACAATGTATAATCTGTCTTTAAGTTTTATTTTATTTAAACCATGTGACCGCAGAAGCTTCTTTGGTTGACCCCCAGAGAACAAGAACTATTGGTTGAAACTTTTATTTTGAAAGGAAAGATAGAAATAGAAGTAAGATAGAAAAGACATTGACAACAATTTTGATATTTAAACAATTCTCAGAGTTGTTTATCTCACAAAATTACTGAACATTGTCTAGTTCCAGCTTCTCTAATGTGAATATTTTCAGTTTTTTCCTGTTTTATATTATTGTAAATGGAATATTTGGGGGGTTTCTACATTAAACTCACTCACCAGGGTAGATGAGTTCAGCCTGGGAGTCCAGCAGAGTCTTCAGGGATCTCATGTAGTCGTAAAGATCCTCAAACACGGCCGTGCCTTCTCCCAGGATGCAGTCTCCGGAGAAGAGCGCCTGCTCCTCCTCCAGCAGCAGGGCCATGTGGTCATCTGTGTGGCCCGGGGTGAACAGCACTCTGGGAAAAGACAAAAAAAAAGATAAAACAGGATTCACTGCTTTGCTGCTAAAATCAACAAATAATCTGTCTCAGTTCAGGTTTATCTTAAAGCATCAGCAATTAATCTTGGGATAATGCATTTCTGACTATCTTCTCAACATTTTTTCAACATATTGTAGAATTTTTATCTTACAGCTGGGTTTTAAATTGATAATTAGTTTTCCATTATTTTTACTGACTCTGTCTTTTGGTTGTTTTATTATTTCCTTTACAGCACCCAGTAACCCTATCAAAAGCTGAACACATAAACTCAGCTTGCATATAAAGTGAACTGACTTGAGTGTTGCCCCCTCCGTCTGGACCACATCTCCATCTTTTAAGTACATGAAGCTTTTGTTTCCAGCCGTCTCCCTGACCTGGCTGGAGCGAGGCAGTTTGCTGACTCGGACTTCAGAACCTACAGGAGGGAAAACGAAAAAAAAAAACATGAATGTCAAATTCTTCAAAATACTCTGTATAACTCTCTTTCTTTCTCTCCGTTGTTTTATGATATGAAAAAATTCAGACAGCTTCGAAGTGTAAACCATCACACCCAAAATCAAACATCCACAGGGGCATCTGGGGTTCTGCTAACATGATGCTGGTGTTTAGCAGGTATAATGTTTCACCATCTTAGCTCAGGGTTAGCATGTGTACATTTGCTAATGATCAGTAAACAGAAGTACAGCTGAGGTTGATGGGAATGTCAGTAATTTTTCAGGTATGTGATAATGGCGCTAGAGGAAAAGTCAGGAGATCACCAAAGTCACTGCCATACATTATTTAGGAACCATGAATGTCGTTATAATATTTTGTGACAATCAGTCTAGTAGATGTTGAGATATTTCACTGCTTACATGAAAACTTTGACGTGTTAGTGGCGCTAGAGGAAAGTTGGGAGATCACCAAAGTCATTAGGATTCATCTCTCTGGGTAACATAAATGTCTGTATTAAATGTCATTCCAACTCATTCAATAGTCATTGAGACATGTCACACACAAAAAAACCACATTAACCTGCTGGTGGTGCTCCATGAAAAGTCAAGGAATCATTAAAATGACCATGAATATCTGTACATATCTGTCTAATGGCTGTTAAAAACCAGCCACAGATCTCATTGTGAACACGGTTTCTAGAGTTGTTACGTTCTTAAATTATCTGCATGATTTTTCAAATTAAAGAAAAACAACGTGGCTTATTAGCAAATGGTTACGGAAAACATAAAAGCAACAAAATTATAATCAACAGAATAAAACAGACATAAACCTTCAGCCAAATATGTAAGTCACTGCAAACTGGACTCTGTTGTTGTTGGACAAATCACTGCATTACAAAGACTGCTTCTGCTTCTGATATTATTAATTTTTCCACACACATACGCTGCCCTCACCGGTGATGTCCCTGCAGATGTCCTCCACCCCGCCTGTGTGATCATGATGCCAGTGTGTGACGATGATCTCCTGGATGCTGGCGTTGAACTGCCTCAGCGCCTGCTTCAGACTGCTGATGTATTCAGGTACAGCAGGCTCCCCGGTGTCTATCAGCACTCGTCTGGAACATATACACACATATGAAAGGTAATGTAGTTAAAGTATTGCAGTAAAAGTACATAAGTATTATGAGCTTGATGTAGTTAAAGTATTGCAGTAAAAGTAGTGGTTTGGTCCCTCTGACTGATATATTACTATATATGACATCATTAGATTATTAATAGTGAAGCATCAGTGTTAGAGCAGCATGTTACTGTTGTAGCTGCTGGAGGTGGAGCTAGTTTACACTACTTTATATACAGTTAGCTAGTTTAGTCCAGTGGTTCCCAACTTAGGGGTCAGGTCCCTCCAAAGGGTCACCAGATAAATCTGAGGGGTCGTGAGATGATTAATGAGAGAGGAAAGAAGAAGAAAAAAAGTTCTGATACACAAATCTGTTTTCAATCTTTGGACTTTTCCTCTAATTTTTGATTTTTGGTGAAATATTGGATCATTTGAACATTTATTGAAATGAAAGCATGTGAGAAGTTTAGAGGGAAAAATCACTATTTGGTGGAGCTGTTAACAACTCATAGACATGTGAAATGTGACCCCGACTACACACTGCTTTTTGTAAGACGTCAAAAGCCAAAAAGTTTGGAAATAACTGGTTTCATCTTTAACAATGTGTTGTATTTTAAAAGCTTTTTATATTATCCATTGTGTCAAATCTTCATGTGAAAAGTAATTAAAGCTGTCAAATAAATATAGCGGAGTGGAAGTAGAAAGTAGCATCACTTGGAAATACTCAAGTAAAGTGCAAATACCTCAAAATTGTACTTAAGTATAGTACTTGAGTAAGTGTTCTTAGGTATACCGAGGGCTATCTGGACATCAACCCTTTACTGTCATGTTTTTACCAAAAGGCAAATAAGTCGTTTCTAAATACAGGTAATGTAAATGCGGACATTTTTAATATATCCAGTGTCTGCTAGTCACCTTTCCCCAGTGCCGACCAGGTAGGTGTTGGTTCCCTGCAGGGTCATCGGTCCAGGATTACAGCCCAGAACTCGAACAACTCGGGCAGACAGCTGCTCTATCCGAGGAATAATTGCACTCATAGTTAGAACCGATCAAATGTTGGCCACAGAATAAATTAATAACACATACAGACAAGCAGGAGGCCAGTAAAGCTTGTCAAACAGGAAACATAACGGAAACTGTATGTAAACAAAGTTTACTTCCTGTATCACCCAGAGCAGCCTTCAAAATAAAATACTTCCTTTCACCCTAGCCCCGATCTGAAAAGTGAAGCCAAAGCGGAAGTGACTTTAATCTGGATTATCTCTAATGACCAGCAGGGGGCGACTCCACTAGCTGCAAAAAGAAGTCCCATATGGAAGTCTATGAGAAAATTATGCAGGATAGTTTTGGTCATAATTAAAATTAAAAGTCCAAATAGAAAATTAAAATAGGTAAAATTAAAAAGACTATTATTTTACTACACTACTAGGAATAATCAAGCCACAATTAAACTTAAAAAGAAAGAGCAAATTGAAAAAGCAAATTGCAAATGTAAAATGATAATTTCAAAATGTAAAACAATGAAAAAAGTGAAATTTAAATTGCAAAAGCTTAAATGCAAATGCTCAAATTGAAAGCTTAAAGAGTACAAGAGTTCTTATAATACATCCATGGAGTCCACAAATCAATGGGTGACATCACAGCGGCTACGTCCATTATTTTTTACAGCCTATGGCTTTAACATGGGACAGAGATGGTGAGAAAGCATTACTATGTTGTTTAATCAATAGTGTTTTCACTCGTGTGCCTCTGTTTAATGCTGTATTTCTACTTCTGCACTGTACTGTTAAGTATTGTGTCAATACATTATTCTATTAAGACAAGGCACATAACTCAGAGAATGAGAAACCTACATACCACTTGTTTAATGCACTAATGCTTGTTTTTCTGATTGTTTCTTAACATCAAATACATTCCTTTTGTGATTATTCCACGCTAAAATGATCTCGCTTTCACTGCTGCAAGAAAAAATAATGTTCAAAAATGTTTTACCCTCCTTCTTATAGGATATGCTTGTTGCTGCATTGCCCTGCTTAATGGATTTCTATATATATTTCTTTTTGTTTGACTTCTGCTATCTCTTTTAATGCTTTTGATGAAATTACATTCAAACCAACCAATCCATTCATCCACCATGGTCAAGTGCTCTCTTCATTTGCTCCCCTTTACACATAATGGTAAACACATATATTCCTTTTTCTCACAATTAAATGAAACCTGCTGAGGAATGTGCTACCAGTTAGTGCTGCTATAAAAATAAATGCACCTCCAACCAGGCCAAGAACTGAATAGACTCATTACAGGTTATTTACTGAATATCTATCATATGAAATGTCCTTACAATACTGAACACAAAATGTCAGTAGCACCAGCTGAACACTTGGTGGGGCCGGTGTCCAGTCTGATAACAGTTGAATTACCTCTCACTTCATCTAGGAGACTGTGGCACTTTAAAAATATTAGACGGCGCTGGATTATCGGCATTTCACAGGATGAACATTTTTATTACTTTGGTAATGATAATGATGCTAGCCAACTCCTCACAGTTCACCCTCAAATATCAGAACTATTTGGCGTAATGACTGTTGTTATTGCCCTCATTAATCCTGAAAGTTTAAATGGGTGTTTTTATTACACCTCAAACTGAGGAAAACAAAAATCATTAAAAGCTGTTTATCCACATGCATAAAACTACCAGCTGAATAGTTGCTGCTTAAGGGGTTAAAGAAAAATAACAGTATTATTACACAGACAATTCAAGTTGAGAACCAATTTCAGGAAGATTTTTGGGGATATTGTGAAGGAGTTTTGCACTACTTACTGACTATAGGCTTTATAAATGCCATCATAACTTGAGGAAAATACTACTACAATGTTCCTGTTACCTTTAAGAGAAATGCTACCATCCTAGATTTATAAAAGCACAAAAACTGTGAAACATATTCCACTGTCTAAAACTTATATGACACATAATGTTAAAGGTTAGGTTCCCAATTTTACAAGTCTGTCTTAAATGTCAGGCGCCCATATGAACAGTGAAATAGGTTTTCCTCACTGTAATCATTCCTCCTGTTCATACTGACTATTAAAAGATCCCCTTCAAATGTACATTGTGTCATTTTGACTTTAAAAGTTGATGTGAAGCTCATATGAGGCTTCAGCAGTCTGAGTTGGTGGATATCTGCCACATTTACAGTCTTTTTGGCATCAAATTCCCTCTTTCTGTTTCCTCAGTGTTTACCTGTTGAGCTGTGGTGGAAGTATAGTAACAAAAAGAGGGACTTTGGCACTAAAAAGACTGTAATGTTGAAAGATATCTACTTGATTTAACTAACCTGGATGACTGAAGCTTCATATTAGCTTCAGATAAACTTTTAAATACATTTTTGCGCAGAAGGAGGACTGTAAGAAGTACAATAAGAAGTTGTGATAGTAAGAGTAATGAAATTAGCCCCAATATATGGCCATCATCTCAAATAAATGAATGAATAAATCAGTTTCTTATTCACTTTTACATTGGTCAGTACTGCCTTGTATCCAACCGTTCAAATTAAACATCCAGGAAACTCTCTGGAGGACAAACTTCTGTCAGCGCATTGCTGCCATCTAGTGGGCAGACTTTCAGAAATACATCTAATCTACTCCAAGCTGTGTGTGTCTGAGGGGGGAAAAAGAGAGTTACAATATGTATGTAACTACAACAGGACTGTATGATTTCAAGAGACTGCAGGCAGTAAGTCAATACTGAGTCAATCACTCTGATCACCCTCGCCCCTTCAAGATGACAAATTCCCAGATGAGGACAGATGATGATTAGTGATGATGATGTGATGGTTTCACTGTCATTTTCAATAAATGTGTCTAGATTGACTGAGTGTCTTTATTGTAATATTTGGGGAGCAAAACTTCAAAGCAATGACTGCATATTCCTGAAGGCGGCACTAGAATTAAATATGTTGCAGATATAGTTGCAATATATCACTTTAAACTCTCAAATTAAAACAGCATTTCAAGAGCATCTTGTATCCTACAATACAATCAGACCATATGTGTTGAGTTAGGTGGGCCTCTTCTTCATTTTTTCTATAATGAACAGAGAATCTCGTACAGATACTGTGACAGGATCTCAGTTTGAGAGGGAGATGTGGGTGGCACAGCAGGAAAAGTTCCAAACAATGGTGTGGGACGTGGAAGCTGTGGGAAACGCTCCACAGTGACCAATTATACCTGAGATTGACTGTGCTTTTAATGTAAATAAATGTAAATTGCAGCTTGTTGTTTCACTGCTAAAATAAAAATTTCCCTCAGACACAGTTGCTTTGCTGATCTTCTTCGTGAACAATAACTGCAACTGGACTGAATGAGGAGGAGTAGACATTGAATAAACCAAATCAGTGGCACATTCAGCTGCTTTCAGTGTAGCTGTACCTTGAATATGATGTATTTCCTGTTGGTATAGAGTCTTAGGGCAGGAGAAAATGCTGGGAGGCATCGTTTAAACAGTGTAAACCACCAGGATGTCAGTTAGGAAGGGAAGCAAGAGGAGGGCCAGTATTACCAACCATAGCCAGATTATTCTATGGGGTCCCAGGGCAAAAGTTTGTTGTTGGGCCCCTATTGACCCCAGCTATGCATGGTAGACCTTGAATGAATGGTTGATTAATTGATTAGTCAACTAACGGAAAATTAATTGGCAACATTCTTGATGACTGATTAATCGGTTAATTGCTAGTTTTTCTAG
Source organism: Thunnus albacares (assembly GCF_914725855.1). Lineage (NCBI taxonomy): Eukaryota > Metazoa > Chordata > Actinopteri > Scombriformes > Scombridae > Thunnus > Thunnus albacares. The sequence continues at coordinate 27,372,562 of NC_058117.1, forward strand.
TTTTCCATGATATTAAACTCAACAACTTTGGGTTTTTGACTGTTGGCCAGACAAAACGTCATCTGAATATATAAACTTGTGCTTCAGGGAGTAATGATCAGCATTTTAAAAATTATTTTCTGACATTTTATACACTGAACAATCAATTTTTTTTTTTTTTTTTTAAAAAGTAAGACCTATTGATAATAAAAATAGTTGTTGGTGGCAGCCTTATAGTACTCTTATGCCTAGAGCATTTGTGCAATTTGATAAAACACAACTTTACAACAAATGAGCACAATATAAACTAAATTAACTAATGTCTTAAAACTAGATTTTGGCACAGGGTCCCTCATTGAGACCAGGATCTTACACCAAAAGTTATAGATACAAAAAATACCGTGTGTGAGTGTCTAAAATCTCTATTTGCTGCTCACTACTGAGTAAACTATTAAGTGTCTGTTATCAAAAATCAAATCAAAACAGCATGCATAACAATCAACATCAATATCACATCATATGTCACAAAAACAGTAAGTAAAAAACATTTAAGTACACTATATTAGATATAACTTCATTAAAAAAGCAAAGAATAAATTACTAAAAATTATTTGAAATCATTTAAATAATTTAAGACCAATTTAAGAAGAGAAGTGAATGGTACATGGGATTTAAAACAAATGCTATGCCCATTAATTACTGAATTAACTGGTGTATAGCATGTGAAATGAATGACTATTTACAGTATAGATATTTCTTCGTCTTTGCACAGGGGACTCTGTAGTGTCTCCCTGAAGGCAGGAGCTGAAAGTGATGATTCAGTGGATGGAATAAATCCTCTAAGATTTATTCTTTCATTTATAAAGGGAGTAGTGAATGAATAAATGAGTTAAACGCTGACATCAGCATGCTGACATGCTCACAATGACAAAAATGTAAAAATGATAATGTTTAGCAGGTATGTTCACCATGGTCACCATACTTGTTTACTATTTTAGCGTGCTAACATCTGCTATTAGCTTAGGCTGATAGGAATGTCATTAATTTTGCAGCAGATTACCTTTACTTTTACCTGATGACTCAGACCAGGATCACCAAAGTTATCGCAATCCATCCAATGTTGAGATATTTCAATGTGAACCAAGGTGGTGGACCAACCGCCAACAATTCGGATAGAAACTAACTAAAACAAATGTACTTTTTGGTATTTATTGTTAGGTAGGTGCATATTATGACATGGAAAGTCAGCTAAAATGGTAAAAACCATTTGGTAAAATGTCATTGTGACTTAAATACTTTTAGGCTATTTGGCTTGTTTTCCATTTAATTTCCTTACCAATACATCACTGAATATCACCTCTTCAAAAATACATCAGTCATACAGTCCTTTATGAGGGGAAACACAACAGATGATCTTTTCCAACAGGCTTTACATTATGTTGAACCCATTAGTTCTCCTCCTCAGTGCATCGCCGGTAATCCTACATGCATTACACCACCAGATCGATGCAGTCAAATGAAGCCATGAAGTGGATCAAGTCGTGGCAGTAAAGCGCCTCATGGGGACCCACACATCCTCCTTAATGCCTTGTTTGATATTTGTCTCCAATAAATCGTGACCCATAAAAAGGGATGTAAAAAGGGGGTGAGATTTCAGCTCTCTATAATATTTACAGGTAGAATAGGTGGAGGGGAAAGCAGAGAGACATTATTTCCCTAAATGAAATAGATCCTGACATCTGGGCGTCCAAGGGCCCCATCCTCCTCTCTCTCTCTCTCTCTCTCTCTCTCTCTCTCTCTCTCTCTCTCTCCCTCACTCTCTCTTTGTAATTACACGACATAATGGTGGTGCAGTCGGCCCGTAATCTCCCATTATAATCAGTCTCGGCTGCCTCCACTCGCTCTCCACCACGGCTTCTAATTCAATATAAATGCAAATGACTGGGGGAGTAAGAGAGAGAGAGTGAAGGAGGGAGGGAGTGAGGGTGGGAGGAGGGTCAGGAACAGTATAGAGTGTAAATGTGGGAGTCTGATCTCACCACAAATCTGTACTTATATTTACGAGGAGTCATGTCAAGTCTTTATAATAATATGTACAAATCGAACGTGGAGTGCGCGCACCGTAGACCAGGTGGTATTTTGTCATTAAACATTAAATTGTAAGCATGCAAGCAAAACTTTATTGGATTCTCAACCAAAACTCTAGTCCCAAAAGGATTGGTTCACCCCAAAAATTAATTTTCCCACTTACCTCTAGTCTTGTCTAGCCACAGAGATATAGTTTTGGTTTAATTTGTGCAGGTTTTGAGATATCTGTCTCTGAGATTTCTATGTCCTTGCAACAGAGGTGAATATAATTTTGCTTCTGGTGCACACAGAGAGTCGAGAAACAGTTTTCCTTGGAGCTACTTTCCCCAAAAGAAAACGTGATGTCCAGTTAGCAGCAATTTCCTTATTTGAATCAACGGGTTTGCATGCTCATACATTTGTTTTGCAACTTCTCAGCTCTTAAAATGCTGTTGAATTATTATTATCATTATTATTATTATTTATGGTTCCTGTTTTCTCATTCTTCAGAACCGTTAATTCACCATGTTGTTATTCTACATTTGAGAAATCACACATTGGATTTTAAATATACCAAATAATTGCCTCAGGGCTCCGAAACTCAAACATTTAAACAATGAAAACTGTTGATTGTGGATTATGCATAAGAATGGTGGAGTCCTTACCAGACAAAAATATAGTATTAGTTGTTTTTTTATAATGCTTAAAGCGATTTATGTTTTACGTTTTCCTCAAGAGTGACCTCTAGTGTTGGGGTGGATGGTTGGATATATGAAGTGTCTGACATGGACGACATCAGAAACTACCATCAGTCAGTTGGTTGGTTGTTGGTTTCTTTTTAACCATATCAAAGAAGTGTTACTGTGCTGTAGCGGCCACAATTTAATCAAATCAAGAGGTAAAAACTCATATTGTTGTGTGGAACAACCTCTTTTGTCATTTATGAACTGTGTAAAGACTTATGGACAACGGTTTTGGAAAGACATGTTGCTATTGAATTTTTCACTGCTGTTTCTATTCACCTATCTGTGTGACAAGACACAACTACAGGTAAGAAAAAAATATGATTGTAATTTTGGTGAACAGATTCTTCAAAGCTGAAAACCATTGTTGTTTCATCCACATAGTGTTGATGAGATGAGATTTTGGTACAACAAAAAAATGTGATTTACAGACTAAACAAAAGAAACGTTCTTCTAACAGCGTGTCAAGATGTGAGGGAGGATTTCACTTTTAAAGAATGAGATTGTTGTTAAAGTTTTTATTTGAAGTGTTTACACTGCTATATGCGATAGTGTCGGCACAAAATGAGAAACATTACATCTACATTTACAAAATTATTGCAGATTTAGCTAATACATTACAATTACAAGTGTGTTACAAAGTCTTGTTTGTGTTTTCAGCTGATTTCAAGTTTGTAATTTTAAATTTCAGCTGAATATAAAGTTGATAAATGGATGACTTACCACCATTATCATGTGAAATTTATTAACTTTTATGATTTTAGGGAGACCCTCTCCCCTGGTTTATTTAGAAAAACACTATTATGAAAACTGTTATAAAGTTACGTACATTACAGCCTGCAGCTGAGTGAGAAATACTGACTGAGGAAACTTCAGATAGCAACATTTTTCTATAATTAATCTATATAATATTGCATTTTGGAATGAAGCCCTTCATCTGTCATGTTGGCGTTAACAAAAGATGATATCAAGTTAATATAAAATTCAACTCATATGAAAGTTCCCACTGAACATGGCACCTTTGATACCTGCAAAGTAACTGTGAAAAATCTCATCGCTGCTTCAGTCTGCGGTGAGAAATGAGGCAATATATTACTAAACTGTATCGCAATTCATAATTCAAAATGCTGCGTAATTAACTTTCTCCTCCGGAGCCTTAATGTGATACTAAATTAAATAAGTGCAGGGAGAGAGAGAGAGAGAGAGAGAGAGAGAGGAAGAGAGAGAATCAGGGAAATATTAATTTAGAGAACGAGGGAGCAGGAGTCAGAGTAGAGACTGTGTGAGCAGCAGCGGTGATGAGAGGTTACCAAAGTGGAGAAGAAAGAGGGAGGTAGAGGAGAAAAGAGAAACAAACTAGAAAACATGTTTGTTTAAAGCTCTATGTGATTACTTTTTCATGGTAAAATATTCCCTCAAGGCATGTTTTCATACATAAAAATACTCTGCTTGGCATAATAATTTGTGTCTGATATGGATTTTCCACAAAAAAAAAAAAAAAAGTTAAATTACCTGGTTAGAAATTCTAAAAAAAAAAAATTAGATCTACTCCTTCAGGAATCTATGAATATGCAAATATTGTTCATTTAAAAAGTTTAACTACTTGACACAAGATGTCTCCTACTTGACTGAAAAGTAAATTCTCAGTGTTTGTGCTCTGGAGGCTTCAAGTTCCCACATGACACTTGTTTAAGTTCAATACTGGACCATGATCATAACTTTTCTCTCTAAATGCACTTTAATGCACTGTGCTTGTTCTTTTTTGTTTTGTTTTGTTTTTATCTTGGGATTTGTATGTTTTTATCTTTACTTTTAAAGGGATTTTTTTTTTTAGATATACAGTATATCTTTATCCTTTCTGTTGTTGTTGCACTGCTGTGGGCTGGGAGGTACAGCATTTAATTTTTTAATTTTTTTTTTTGTTGTGTATGCAAATACACAAGAAAATGACGATAAACTAAATCTAAAGCACTCCTAAATACATCTGTTTAACTCAGATTTACTGTAACATGAGCGCAGAGAAAGTCTCCCTGCAGCAGATAAAACACATTTTTGAGTGGTGGGAGGCTTTAACTTTAACTTTGTTGTAGCATTTAAGGATGTCTTTGAATGATGCTTGAAAAAAAAACGACTTTGTACCACATGATGTGTGACCCCTCTACCGAAAAAGGAGTTTATACCCGTTCTGAACAACCAAATATGAAGTTTTCAACCCACTATTATAGAGAGAGATGAGATGTTATGTGATGATAAATTGTACAAGTTCTCTCTTCAAAGGCATTTAGTGTTGTCGTAATGATCATACAATTTTGTTTAATATGTTTTCACATACTGAATGTACATCAATTTTATTTAATCACTGTGAATTTAACCCTCCAAAGTTGAACTTTTTAAGAATTATATATTTAATACTTTAATCATCTCTTTTGCATTAACAAGGAAAGTATCAATATGGAGATGTTGAATTTTTTTTATTAACTTACTGTATATTCTAAATATATTAACATATATTCCAAGCATGTTCAAGGTTTGTCAAACTACTTGTGAGATTTTCATATAAAGGCCTCACAGCAGTTGTAATCATGAACCAGGACTCAGAATACATAAACTAAAAACAGTGAAAGACTATGAACTTAAAATGAAACTATATGCGAAACTGTTAATCAATACAAGGACTTGTTCAAATTTGTGAATATTTGCTGTATTTTTTAAGGCTTTTGTGACAGTAAATTCAGTATTAAAAAAACAACAATTTGACGGTGATCTAATCAAAACAGGCAATTTGTGGATATCAGCTTGGGCTTTAGGGAAACAGTGATGGACGTTCTGAAGTATTTTCTGGCATTTTATAGACCGAACAACTAATCGATTTATGGAGAAAATGAGCAGATTAATCAATAATGCAGCCTTGACTGTATTGCACAAACTAAATGAGACAAGCATCATCAGGTCATCATCTAGTCACGCTCTGAATTACAAATCAAGTCAATACAAAAGAATTGCAGTGACATCTTATGGTCATTTGGGATAAAGCAGACAGACAGACAGACGGACGGAGGAGACGGAGGAGACAGAGGAGACAGATTGATGTTCAGACAGACTGAGAGAGAGAGAGAGAGAGAGAGAGAGAGACAGAGAGAGAGAGACACAGAGAGAGAGAGATAGGACAGTGAGCTGATGTCTAACACTGTCTGATTTGGAGGCCGGCCAACTAGGGGAAAACTGTCAGACACTGGCAGGAAGCTGCTGATTAATCTGAGCAGTGATGGAGAAAAAAATCCTGAGAGAGCTGCGAGGCAATGTGTGTGTGTGTGTGTGTGTGACAGAGAGAGAGAGAGAAGAGGAAAGGACAAGAGAGCGATAGAGGAAGGTGGAAAGTATGACAAGTGGCGACAAAAAGGGGAGAAAGAGGGAGAGAGAGCCATTTATTGTTATGTTATACTGTAGATATTTTTGTATTACTTTTATTCAACTGATTTGGCAGTGCTGCTCATCCAACATTCATGCCAATAAAGCAAATTGAATTGAAATTGAATTGAATAAAGGGGAGCGGAGAGAGTGGGAGTGAGAGGGGAAATAAAGGACAGAGCAGATGGGAGAGACAGAAAGAGAGACACAAGCAAAGATGGAGAGGTGTGAGACAAAAACAGGGGGGAAGAGAACGGAGGGTATGTGTTGTAAAAGGTGGAGAGGTGCGAGATATGAGAGGAGCTCAGGAATGATGAGTCGATGAGAGGAAAGAGAGGGAGAGAGAGAGCGAGACAGGAAGTTTGATGTTTACTCACTAACAGGTCTGCTCTTTATTTCGGCACACATTCAAGCATCAAGCAACACCTATTTTGACAACACGTCAACTTTGAAAAAATTTGATTTGCACACCTTCGCTCCTGCCACCAACACTCGTTATGGGTGGAAAAGAGAAGGAGTGATGGGCAAACCAGCTGCAGGAGCTGAAATGATGTGGACTGGAGGTCTATTTAGAGCAACATTTCTAATATTTTCGGTGCTAATTCAAGTATTATCCATCCATTCAGTTTCTGCCACTTATCCAGGTCCAAGCCGCAGTGGCAGGTAGTCCAGATGTTCTTCTTCTCTGTCATGTCCTCCAGCTGCTCTTGGGGGATCCTGCAGTGCTCACAGGGCCAGATGGGACATAAACACTCCAATGTGTTCCTGGTCTGCCCTGAGGTTTTCCTCCAGTTGGACGTGCCTGGAATACCTCCACAAGGAAGCATCCAAGAGGTATCAGATGCCCAGATCACTTCAGCCGGCTCCATCCAATGTGAAAGAGCAGTGGTTCTACTCCGTACTCCTTCCTGATGTCCAGACTCCTCAGACAGTAAGTGGTTACTTCCTCCTTCATGGTTCCCAGTGTAAACCCAGTGGCAGCGGTGGAGTAGGCCTGAGTTGATGTGACCAATTTTACTTGTTTTACAATTTTACTGATTTCTCTGAATTACAGGCCTCTTCATCACTACTGAACAAACAAATAAAGGCATCTTCAAAAATAGATGATCTGGTCTGGACAACTAAACGATGTTTATAATATTAGTTAGGTGAAATTGGGTAAAAGTGAGATCATCTTTTATTTAGATTTAAAATGTAGTCTATCTTTGCATGATTTACAGTTTAAAAAACTCCTTATTTATCTTATACTGGCCCTTTATGCAGCCCCTCAGTTCAGCCTCTGTCTGAAACAGGCAGTTTTAGCTCCTGTCTCTTCGAGGTCCTCCTGAGGAGCCCACTCTGTTCTGATTGATTAGCTCCCAGAAGCTGCGTCATGGCCGACTCGGGAGGCTACATCAAAAAACCATGAAACAAACAGTAGTAGTAAGATTCACAATCTTTTTCTTGTTCTTTACTCAAAATGTCAACTTCTCAAGTGCATCCGTACATGTTCGAGCCAAAATCCGATTCAAAATATGAGATTGGAAAACGTAAACAACACACAGAAAACCTTAGCAACAACCTTAGCAACCGAGGCTACAAAATGGATGGCCGTTTCCAGGCATGCGTGATGAGCTGATGTCAGCTCATTGACAAGATAGAAAAAAAAATGTCCCGAATAAGGTGTTCAAACACATTTAAGTCTGGGATTTTGACTTCTGCATATATTAACCTCAAGTTTTGGAATTTTGACCATGTTTAACGTAGATATCTGACATCTTAACATTATATAAATAACAGAAAATCACAAAAAGCATGTTGTATCCCCTTTAAGCTATGCAGTTTAAAGACAAAAACATCTTATTTCAAGTTTTGGTCTTTTGACTTGCATGGGGGTATATTCTCAACTTTATATTGGGGCAAAATATATAATTTCAAGGTTTTCACTTTTGTTAATTTTTTAAAAACGTGTCACATTTCACTGATAACAATAGTGCTTCACATGATTTACATCCTATTCAATACAATACAAACCTACAGTACAGTAAATCTTATCAATAGACCGAACAACCTTTCTCTGATGATGAAAATCATATTAACCAGAGTAGCACACAAAAATACAGATATTTACTGTAGACATTATCTGCATTTTTACAGTCAGACTTACTAATTGGTAACTTTGCTTAACGGTTGTTACTGTCAAAAAATGTTTATATAATGTATATCCCATACATTAATGGGAAAGGCCTGTAAATATATACTGTCAAATAATGTTTATATAAAGTAATGATTATTAAAATTATATTTTTGTAAACTATTATCACATGATCTTATTTTTTTGTACAGTATAAAACCAACATTTACCAGGGATCTACTGTAAATAGATTGGATAATCACATAAAATAAAAGCTTAAAGCTCTCAAAATACTGTTAATGGGCGTTAGAGGAGGGTATTTGAATGTAAATTTACATAATTTTGCTGTGTTTTACATCCAGAAATCTGTACTTTTATGGGGAGTTCTTGTGGATTGGATAATCCTATGAATTTACCAAAGATTACTGTATGAAAACAAGAGTCTTCATTTAAATTAGGTAATTTTAAGGTAATTCTGCAATCTTTTTCATTTTTTTGTGCAGATTTATACATTTGTTTAACATCCTAGTGATGTGTTATAATGAGATTTTTTTTTTATTTTACAATGGTTGGACTGTAAAAATGTAGACAATGTCCAAAGTAAATATCTGTATTTTTAAAATAAATCTCTGTAGAATAACTAAAGGGTTTTTTACTGTTATTTGATGGTAAGTGTTTGGCAACTTTTACTGCCAGACTTTTTATCGTTTTTTTATGATTTTTTTTTTTTTTTTTTTTACAGTGCATATCATACATCTACAGCAACGATTATGTTCTGGGAACTGGGGCACTTAACTCCATGCTTCAAAATCCTTTTTTCTTCTTTGAATGCCAATGCTGTTGACCTCAGTCAACTGAACTGCAAAAGGCTTTTTGTCAGTTTTTAGGATAATATTTTACCACTTTACTAGTCAATGATTCAAACTGGTAGATTTCCAGTACCTTGTAATCTCTGAGGACCTAAACTGACTACTCACAAAAGCATTTTTAAAATTAAAGACATGAAAATAAAACAACCAATGTGCTTTTTATGTTCCCAGCTTTCCAAGATTGCTCATGTTTTTGTTGGCTTTCTACACTTACATTTGGCCAACAAAGAAACAAATAGAATCTATTTTTATGCGTAAGACAGGGAATTTGCTACCTCTCCTCTCGTAGGGATGCGCTTTCCTTCACTGGTCATCATCTGGCCCAGACAGGCTTTCATTACACTGTCATTTGTTTCACCTCTCTCCACTCCGAAAATCACAGCCAGACAACGCAGAATCCCTTTGAAATGGCACAGCAGCCACCGTTGACCCGAGGCGATTTGCAATTCAGATTCGAATCACCTTGTTGAGAGAAAAGCTTTAAATATTAACTATCCAAAAGTCCAAACGTGATCCTGGATGATTGCATGTCATGTCAACAGCGAGTTCCCTTTAATTACTTATTTAAAGTGCCGTGGGTGATTCACTCACCTTCATGTAGCCCTGCGCTGGTGCAGAGAGTCAGATTTTTTTTTTCTCCCTTTAGATGCACTGCAGGAGTTCACCTGTCAAGGGACTCGCCGCTATCTGATCTTGATCTAAAGAGCGTGATGCTTTTCTTCCTGTCGCACATTTTGATGGTGTCTTCCCCCCCACCCACACACACACAGGTGCATACATATGTCCCTACACGTATGCAAACACACAATTATGCATGAATATACATGCACATACATAAGCTTGCAGACAAATTCAGTTCAACTCATGCTAGGTTTAGCCTCTGAGAAATCATTTTGAAACATAAATAGATGATTTATTTGCTACTTGCAAGTAGGGCTGTAAGAAATTATTAGGTTCAGTATTGATTAATGTGTCGATGAGTTGACATTTTTCCTCGATGAATGACTTTTTAATCGATTACGTAAATTGCTTTCAATTAAATTTTGACTGCCGATTGACAAATTGATGAATTGACTAATTTTTCTGTCTGTTAATAAGAAGATAAAGTTCTCTGCAACTGTTGAGGTTAAAGATCAGTTTGTCTATCGGGTGGAAACTTTACAAAGACTTAAGGACAGTGAGCTGAACCGGCAGCAAGAAGGATGAAGATGTTTTTCTTATTTCCATTTCTGAATTTATGCTTAAGGAAAGGTTAAATTTGAGCAAATCAAAGTCAGGGGTTAAAAAGCGTTTCCTCTGTTGTCTGTTGTGAAAATCAAACCTGCTACATTCCCATCACTACCCTGACTTCCACATCCTTTTCCTTGTGCTACATAAAGCCAAATTACCTTTGGCACTGGCGCTAAATGTTGCTGACTATAAGTGCTGTGCTGCTGAATCGTCCAATATGAATGTTATTCCCGGGGAGACATTTACACCTACAAGCAATTTAGAGTTTCTAGGTTACCTGCACTCCATGTTTCTGGATTGTGGGAGGAAACCCCTTGCTTCAGATTGGTAGGAAAAAAAAAAACATGTGAAAAAGTTTGCAGGGCTGGCACATAGAGTATCAAGTTTAAAAACTACAGTATGTTTTTACACACAAAGACAGAAAGGAGAGACAGCTGAGATCATTTGTTTTTTAAGTCATTTGGTTCAATTCTGAAGTGTCTACTTTTGCATGATGATTCTTTTTAAAAGAATACGCCACTGAAATATGTCTTTGGAGTATCAAATACTCCCTCTGTAGGCTTGGAAAGCAGCTCTAAAAAGTTTACAACTCGTCTTGCATACTCATGGAGGATGGCAGTCAGTTTGGATTGACAAAAATTGTATTTTCAACTACAACCCAGAGTTACAGCTACAGCATGGATGACTTAGTATGTAAACACTGTCGCCCCTGTCTGTGCTTAGGCTAATTATTAAGCTGGATGCCTGTGCTCTACTTAATTGAAGCCTCTGGTACTGACAGTTTGTAGCTGTATGGGATAACCTTTATTTTATGAATATGCATGACAACAACCTTTCAGGTGGTGCAGGGTTTTTATTATTCTTGATCAGCTGTCTTGCACATAAAGTCCTAAATCCTTGCCGTATCGGCCAGTGCTCACAAGAAGTAGCTTATATTGCAATTTATCAGCAAAGCGTAGATCGTTTGAAACATAGTCAATGTATGGATCGAGATCAAAGAAGTGGATTATGCTGCAGGAGTAGTTTGAGAAGTTTCTATGTATGATTTGACACTTTTTGGCCTGCTGATGTCTGTGAAGGAGCGAGCTACAAACCTTTCAGAGCTAACTTGCAAGTCTACAGAAGGTATATGATACTGAAAAGATGGCGTATGGCAGGACATCTATGCTGTGTCTCAAATCGCGTACTTCTGTACTTACACTTAACATTTTGAGTGCATAAGTGCGTTCACACTGAGAAGTATGGGAAAATGCAGTGCAAAGTGAGTATCCGGATGGTGCACTCAAAACGGTCAAAAAGTTGAGTGTGGAACTATGGACACTTCTCACCCTCAATGGTCGCCATCTTGGCTATGTAGCAGAGGGGGAGGGACGACTTTTCAAACTGGAAATGGCGGCCGCCATACGGTGAACTACGGTGAACATCGCCACATTGTACAAATGTAAGTTACACGTGTTTTTTTAGCACTAAGCACCACTATACTGTTGTCGGATATAAGCCATCAGTATGTTTTTTGGGTTAATTTAGCAGTCTGTAATGATTTGGTAGCGCGAACGATAACGCGAACGATAACGCGAATGCTAACGCTAGCTAATGCTAATCTGCGATCGTCATTTCCGGTGAGCGCACAATGGCCGTGTTTGATTTGAGACAACACACTACTACACACTGTGATTTGAGACGCAGCTCTAGTGCTTCAGAGTCATCAAGATACATTCCTAAACATTTACTGTGCTTTGTAATTATAATATTGTTTTATTCAGACAATTCGATGCCATTAAATCCAACAGCACAGGAATGATTCCCTCATCAACCAAACTCCATTCACCTGAAGGAACCAAATCACATTACAAACAACCTCTCCTGATCCTGATGATAGGGAAGCCATCTTGACTGAAAAGCTCCCCTCCTCCTCCTCCTCCTCTCTTAGTTTGAAGATTGCCTGGCACTGAATGAAGAATGAGCTGCATCAAGCTCACAAAAAGGCAGGTGAGTTAAGCCTCACTTTTCATTCTTCCATTTAAGCCCAGTGAATGAATCTCCAGATAATACTCACACCTTTGGCCTCGGGAATTGAAAAGCCCCCGTGTGTCTGCAGGAAGCGAGGCCATATTGGATCTGGGAAAAGGGCCCCAGACGCCATTACAGCTCATTTAAAGTTAAAGATGGAGCTTTTTCTTTTCTTTTTTTTTTTTTCTTTTTCTTTTTGCCGTGGGGTGTATATAGTCTGCTCGGAGTGGAGGGCTGATATTAGCTTTAGCTGCCAGAACAGCAGAGAGAGTAGATAGACAGGGACCCCTTTAAAACCATGCAGTGGTTCTGTGAGATTGACAGCGGAGTGTAACTGACTTTATATCTTTAACTAGAGGGAAAAAAATTGTTTGGACTTAATTTGTTGAAAGCTCACATTAAAAAAACTACAAAACTGTAAAAGCAACATCCGCTATAACCCTAAAAAAGCCAATTTATAGATGAATATGATAAAATGATGAAAAAAAGTTCAAAAGTATTCAAGAAGTAGCAGTGCCTCATAAAATACTGCAAAAATGTAAAGAGTAAAACTTCTGCCTTTCAATTTTTATTTAAAGAATCATGCCGGTGTTTTGTCTCTTTAACCACAAATCACACGTATTTTACTGACTATTTTCAAATACATCCTACACAATTTTAAAGTTTTTTTAAAATGTATTTTTCCTAAAGTTTCAGGTAATTTTTGGTTTCCATTCAATTCTGTATTGACATTAAAATCAGTTAGCAGTCTCTAGATCGACATCAAGTTTCAGGTTTTATGGTATGAGAACTGATTTCCATACCATAAAGACATCAGTGGAAATCAATGGTTGCCCTGAATGGTAGAAAAACAAAAATACATCCAAACAGTGTGTTTTGCAAAATGGTTTGTTGTGATGCAAATGATGATGATTTTTCTTATAATTTGTAAATTACACATTAGCCTATTCTTCTTCTTCTTCTCATTATTATTATTATTATTATATTTGACTTTTTAAAGGTTGAGGCTAAGATTCTTTTATTTTATTGTTATTATTATAAAACATTTACGTTAAAAGACCAAAAGCAGCAATGAACTTATCCAGCTAACTTGTCTATGTAGCCACAGACTGATGTAGCCATTGATCTCCACTGTTGTCCAAAACTATTAACACGTTGGTACATTTAAATGACAAAACACAATTTTTTCGCCCCATTTTCATCTAATGGTATTTAAGACATGTGGTTCATCAAATTACAGACATTTATTTTTTACTTACTATCTATCTAGCAATACAGATATATAAAAAAAAACAAAAAACAACAAACAACAAAAAAACTGTTACTCTGGACAATCTGTCCTCACTGTCAGTTCAGTTAATTTAAGCTACAGTATATCCTCTAAAGAAGGTTCAGCTTTATTGTCATTTGATATTATTATTATTATTATTGTTACATCTTTAACTTTAAATGTTAAATATTTAAATTAGATATTGACAAATAGCCCTTTAAATGTATAAATGTAATTTTTTGGTGGTTGTTCTTTTGCAGTACGGTTTAAATGACCCTTTAAAAACATATAGTAACCACACTATTGCATTCCAGCAGCACATTTGTTAATTACGATGAACATGGTGTGAGTACTGGGCGGCTGAATTTAAAACAGCAGCAGAGTCTGTGTCCTACACATACTAGTCTACTGTGTGTGTGTGTGTGTGTGTGTGTGTGTGTGTATGTGTGTTAACCATGCAGTGTGTCCTACTTTTACCGTGTGTGTGTGTGTGTGTGTGTGTGTGTGTGTCCTTGTGTGCGCTCACTGAGTGCATATGTATGTTTTTGATGATGTGTGTGTTTCTATGTGCATGTGTTCTCTGGGTGTGTGTGTGTGTGTGTGTGTGTGTGTGTGTGTGTGTGCCCAATCAGCTGTGCGAGGAAACACACCCACTTCCCTCTCTGACTGGTCTCGCTCCAACTGATTGGCTGCCCGGCATCAGACAGACTGCTCCCTCATTGGTCAGCAGGCGAGGAGGCGGCAGTTTGTTGCTGTTGCTAAGATCCTGTTGCTAAGATCCCGGCTGTTGCTAGGAGACATGTGATGCATTATGGATGGTTGGTTTCCTCATGGAGGAGCGAATCTGAAATGCTGATGACTGGAGCCTCTATCACTCTGTCTCTGTACTGCTCTCTCTCTCTCTCTCCATCACTTTCTGTCGATCATTCTCCATCACTCTCTTTTTTTCCCCATCATTCTCTCTCTTCCTCTCTGTCTCTAATTCAAATTCAAATTTGCTTTATTGGCATGTCCCTAATTAAGCACAAAATTTCCTAAAGCAGGTTGTACAAGGTTTTTAATGTTAATGCCTACTTGGAGAGGATTGATATACCAGGGGGAAGGTGAGTAATAAAATATTTGCCCTTCCCCCTGGTAATTCAACTCATCAACTCAACTCATCGTTCTGGACAGCATTTTAGCCACTGGCAAATTGCAGCGGCTGGTTCGGTATATAAGGACATTCATTCTTAGCAAACACTGAAGCCCTTCTCTATAGATTCCTACCATAAAACATCAGGTGAATTAATTCCTTCCCCCCCCCCATAGGGAATAGAGGTGGAAATTACAAAATCACTTTGCTGATTTGAATTGTTTTGTTCAGCAAAAGATTTGTTGTCACACACTATGTAGTTCGCTCACTTTTTTTTTCTGAACTGAGTGATCACATCCAGCATTCAAATGAACTCCGGTACGAACTGCACATCAGTAAGTGAGAGCGTCACCATTCATTATACTGTTGTGTTTGATGCTGATTCTGTCTTAAGTTCAGTAGTAAGTTCAGTCTGTTTAGGCCTTTACACACACACTGTTTATAAGGTTAATAGTTCAGCATCTATTTGCATGTGAGTTATCACATCATGATTGTTTCTGTGGCTTTAAATCAGGAAGTTACAGGCTGTATATCACAACTAAGCTGTCAACTGTACTTTCAGCACATTTTCAGACCTTCACTGTTCAGTCTGGTTGAATCAGACTGTTCATTTTTCCCCCTTAATGCGATTCATTTGGGCAGATCTGAGCACAGCACTTATACTCAGGTGTGGACCTTTTGAGTAGGTGGTCTTGATCGGATCCCAAATAAACTCTGGAGTGGTTTGTTTGCAGTGGGAACATGATCCAGGTGTGCTTTGCATGCAGGGATGTGGACGAGTGAAATCATCAGATGCTAGTGGCTCGCCGGAGAGAGAACTGAGGTTGATTTTTTGATATTTGCCAGATAGGAGCTTCTTCAGGACCTTCTATTATGTTCTTGCTCCCGCGGCAGACACAACTGTCTAATAAGCTGGCGTGGCTTGTCGTGATGCATTTTAGTTCGCTTGGATTGAACCAAACCAAGGGGAAAAAGCAACAAGCACCAAGTCATCTAACTGTCACCAAGTCATCGGACCAGATGCCCTTAGTCACCAGTGAGGAGCTCCACTGCTAAAAGTTACTGATTCATTAAGGTCAATTCAGTTTGAAGATGCAGAGTTGGAAATTTGTTCACGCACGTACTGATAATCTCTTCAAGGGAGGTAGTCCAATTAGTGAAATAGTAGCCTGAAAATCAGAAATTGACAAACTGAAACCAATGTTGTATTTTACCATTTTCTGAGGGAAATGAGATTACTGGAGGTACAGCATCACTATGTTTCATTCATCTAAATTACCTGCATTGGTCAGATCTTAAAGTGACTTTATAGTCCTGTAAAGTAGCTACAGTTCAGCTGCTTGCTTTGATAGTAAGTACTTTGAACTGAGCAGCATGTTTGACCCCTGAAAGTAACAGTTTGACTCAACCTTGTTGTAAGAAAGTCACATACTAATCGTAACAGCAACAACTAAATATTTCTAATCTAAACTTGATATTTATTCATTTGCTCTGAGGCACTATAGAGACATTTCTCTCATCAGATTCCTCACACTTCTGTCTTGATCACTGTAATACAACAGAAATCAAAACATAGTGACCTCTGACCTCCTCACTGTTGGTTGCTTGTAAGGACAATAACCTTGTAAAGTTAATTCCCTCGCTGCACTCTTTACAAGATCAGAACACAACCCTCACACTTCGAATGTGAGTTACAAAACAAGCATTATTACCTCTGCGTTGTAAACACACAGAGGTTCTGCAGAAAATTATTCCCCCACTACTCGAAAGACACGCTGGGTCATTCTGCATCGAAGAGCTGCCTGATGAAAGTCTTTTCTACCGGTTTGATGGAAGGTGACAAAGCTTCTCCAAAAGGTTTCTATGTAGATTTTCTCATTTTATAACACACCAGAGAGTCTCACTAGATACTAGATATTCATAAAGTGCACTTCCTTCACTTTACTGTGCCTATAGATCATAAAGCTCTAGAGAGATATTCTTAGGTATACCATATAAACATTTAGTTATTCATCATCCTCGGCCAAAAAAAGCTTCTGAGAGAGAGAGAGTGGCCATTTGGCAAAACTGGGCTGCGTTCAAAAATGTTTTTATATCAGTGACAAACCAGGACTGTTCTTTACCACCTTGCTGAGTACATGTTTAAAATATGTATGATAATGATTTATTTATTTATTTATTTAACATGGGCCGAGCATCTCAAATGCACCGCGGGAGGTTGAGATCCATATTTGTGAGAGGCAGTTGAAAATTGCCTGGAATTGTTGTCATTATAAATCTTTTAGTGATACCTTTCTAATCCCCATCAAAGTACTATCCTTGAGATGTGATACACTCGTTCCAGAGCTTTCTTCCATTCCTGGAAACTTCTCCTGTAGTCATCTCTTGTCACTGTGTCCAGTGCCTCCTGCGTTTCTTCCTGGATTTCTTCCATGAACATGTATATATATATATAAGTATATGGTCCCGCCCTTGTTTATGTATCTACTGTATGTGTGCACAAAAGTACTGGAAATTGCATTTGGTTTGGCTGATGATTTAAACTCTTGGAGTTTGACAATTATTGTTACAGACTGTTGGAGACACAATAACACTTTCAAGTTTGATTTCTGCCCCACATGAAGTAAGAGTGTGTACAACTGGCTGCCAAGCTTTCAAAAGATTTAGCAGACTAATAACTTCATATTACATTAGGAAATTACATTAGCAATACTTTGAAGCAGAGAATGGGATGCTGAAGACACACAAGAGGCAAATCGTTATCTTAAACCTAATTAGGCTCAAACATATTATTCTCATTAACCACGGTCTAAACTTTAGAAGGTCACGGTAATAACGCTTGTTTTTCTCTTTTCTCCAATTTTGTGTTGCGGAGGCACACTCTCCTTCACGATCTGTGTACACCTGCTGCAGAGATAAACGCTGTATGACGCAACATTGCCTTCCAGAAATTCTGAATTCTGAATGAAAAATTGCTCAATATACTTTTTGCGCAAAGGCATCCATATGCAGTACACCTGGCCGCAGGTGTTCCTCCTCCGCAAAGCTGCAAAGACCTAAGTGTTTGGTCTCTGTCTATCACACAAATACACACACACACACAAACACACACTACCCAGATGGCGAAGGAGCCACTCAGTCGCAGCTCTTATCTTTGGAAATTGCTCAAGTCTGCATGTCAAAAATACCTGCTGCCGCTGTCTTTGATTCCCTGAGAATGCAGGCAGACGTGTGTGCGTGTGTGCATGTGTGTGCGTGTGTGCATGTGTGTGCGTGTGTGCATGTGTGTGTGTGTGCGCATGTGTGTGAAAGAGACATGGGGAGAGAGAGAGAGAGAGAGAAAGGAAGTGAGAGTGTGTCTGCATGATTGCCACAGTGGGGAGTGTGTCTGCTAGTGTGTGTACACTTGTGAGAATTGTGATTGTGCAAGGTGCTGGGACACGTGTGTGTGTGTGTGTGTGTGTGTGTGTGTGTGTGTGTGTGTGTGTGTGTACCTGATCCGCAACAAGCCAACTGTGACAGTCTCTAATAGCTCTCGAACACATTGGTCTGAACACGCTGCTGTTCGTTGTGTGTGTGTGTTTTCTCTGTCTGCTTTATCTCCGGCTCTGTTATCACTTTAAGTCTTCTTCTTCTTCTTTCCCAGCTCAGCGCTCCTCTCCTCCACTGCCAACGTCACCGAAGCGAGACAGATAGAGGAGGAAGTTGGCCGAGAAATGGCATCGATGGAAACTTCTGCTGCTCGGTGGTGTAACTCTGAGCTCAGACCCTCAGTAAACACATGGTACAGTACACACGTTACTGTGCGGCAGCAGATTTGAGCTGGTCGATGAATTGAGGAGTCTGCTGATATCTGTCTTCAAACTCACAACCTTAAAGCTGCTGCAGATATTATTTGAAGGAAAATAGCTAAAAGTGGAGTGGATGGATTTGAATCAGACATTTACCAGTCATAGATATACCTCTGTTACTCTCCTCAAATGGCATCCTTGTCTCCTAAACATTGTGCTCACAAACAGTACAAATCAATATTAACTGTCTAGAGTTCAGCATCCTGACATGTCGGGACCTGTCGGGTTTCTGTCAGGTGGCAGTATTTTCAACGGTAATTTAATTTAAAAAATGATCTGTCTCTCTCTCACCGACTCTCTGTCAATGCGTGTCAATATGTGTCATGTGTTGCAAGTTCACATGCAATGCCCACAGGCAAGCGAGAAGACAAACAGAGCGAAGCCAATGTATTAGCATTAGACTGGTGAGCTAGCAGTCAGTAATAGATGAAATAAAGTAAAAACTTGAAAAAGGGGAGCTTCTTAAAATCCCAAAAGATTCAGGGAAGACTGTTGCATTGTGGAAACATGACCGTGTTGTGACAACAGATATAAATCTCCAATATCCCTGCAGAACTCTAACTCTTAAAGAGCTTCATGGTGCTTGTACAAAGTTCTGTTCTGGATTATAACTGTTTGGACTGTTGTCAAGTTCAGCTGGGAAAGTTATTTGGAGTTTAACAGCCACATTAACCTGGCAAATATTCAGAAAAGTTAGTTAACTAACTGGTAAGGCAGAACTTATTGTTTTGAGACGCTGAAGTGCTACACACCTTAGTTGAGTGCAGTGTGTGTATACTGATTCTGAATCCATGGCTAATCATTTGTTAGATTAGTTGTTTTTTGTGTTTGAGAAAGTCTTCCCAAAGCAATCATATTAATTGTGTCTTTGAAGAAGAAATAATATTAATAAAAATATAGCCTCAAATTTGTGGGACTATGCAGGTTCTATTGGGTCAGATCTGAAAGGCACGGGTACAGGCCAGGTTCAGTCTTGGTTTTAGGCCCATGCAGAATTGTCTTATGTGACAGTCAGTGTTGTCCTTTTCAATATTTAACCAAGACTGCAACCTTTATCTATTCTTAATCAAGTATTTTATTATCCTACACCAAACCACCCCTGAGACACAGAACGAAAACTCAAACTCTGTCAAAGTCAAGCTTCCGCCACCCTTTGACTCTATTGTGAGTATAAGAATATCAGATTTCTGCATATAACAAAAAGTTGTCAGTGAATATAATCAAAGGACATATGCTAATTATATATACACCAATAAGCCATAACATTAAAACTGCCTGGCTTATATTGTGTAGGTCGCCCTTGTGCCACCAAAATAGCTCCAACCCATTGATGCAGGACCTCTGAAGGTATCCTCTGGTATGTTGCACCAAGCAGCAAATCCTTTAAGTCCTGTAAGTTGCGAGGTGGGCCTCCATGGATTGGACTTGTTTTTACAGCACATCCAACAGATGCTCGATCGAATTGAGATCTGGGAAATTTGGAGGCCAAAGCAACATTTTGAACTCAAACCATTCCTGACCAATTTTTGCAGTGTGTCAGGAAACATAATCCTGCTGAAAGAGGCCACTGCCATCAGGGAATACCGTTGCCATGAAGGGGTGGTCTGCAACCATGTTTAGGTAGGTGGTTCATGTCAAAGCAACATCCACATGAAAGCCAGGACCAAAGGTTTCCCAGCAGAACATTGCTCAGAGCATCACACTGCCTTCTCATAGTGCATCCTGGTGCCATCTCTTCCCAAGGTAAGGGTCCACATGATGTAAAAGAAAACGTGATTCATCAGACTAGGCCACCTTCTTCCATTGTGCAATGGTTCAGTTCCCATTGCAGGTGCTTTCGGGGGTGGACAGTGGTCACCGTGGGCACTCAAATTGGTCTGCGGCTACACAGTCCTATATGCAGCAACCTGTGATGCACTGTGTGTTCTGACACCTGTCTATCATAGCCAGCGTTAGCTTTCTCAGCAATTTGTGCTACAGTAGCTCTCCTGGGGGATCGGACCAGATGGGCCACCCTTCACTTCCCTCATGCATCAATGAGCTTTGGGCACCTATGACCCTGTTGCAGGTTCACTGGTGGTCCATCTTTGGACCACTTTTGGTATGTACTGACCACTACAAGACCCCACAAGACCTGTCATTTTGGAGATGCTCTGACCCAGTCATCTAGCCATCACAATTTGGCCCTTGTTAAAGTTGTTCAGATCCTTACGCCATTTTTCCTGCTTCCAACACATCAACTTCAAGAACTGACTGTTCACTTGCTGCCTAATATATCCCGCCCCTTGACAGGTGCCATTTTAACAAGATAATCAATGTTATTCACTTCAGCTGTCAGTGATTTTAATGTTTTGGCTGATCGGTGTGTATATGTGTAGGAGATAGAGATGCGAGTTGTTAAGTAGGAAAACTACACAGACATAATGTAATCTTTGTGCAGATCTGGTATCTCAAAGACTTTAGATTTACACAAAAGAAGGAAAAAAAAGCTTCTGTGTACAGTGTATTTGGGCGTGTTAACAGTTCTTCAGCTGAGAGAGGACACTAGAGAAACTGCACCACATTCAGGAGGCAGAACTGATGCTGTACTGACAATGCCATCAGTGTCTGGCCTGATAATCAGACTGAATTACTTGTTCATGTTAGCTGATCAGTAGAGAGTGACACATCCATCCCGCTGACATCATTTTCAGACGACACAGCCGTGGTAATGGTGTCTCTGAGCAGTTATTGTTCTCACAATACATTAATAATGACAATTTAAGGATTATTTCTTTTAAGTCGATTTACCACAACCTGTACGGCTGCAAGCAATCGATCTCGTCCTTGCCTGCCGCCATTTACAGTAGGAGGCCATTTTCTGTCTCCATTTTTCATGGTGGTGTCCCAATTCTTAAGGGAATAGTTTTAGAACAGTTAACATTAATATTTTGAGGAATATGTGTATTTGAGAGTTAGATTAGAAGATTGACGCCACTCTCATGTCTGTGCGGTAAATATGAAGCTGGAGCCAGCAGACAGTTAGCTTAGCTTAGCATAAAGACTAGAATCAGGAAGTTTGAAGTGCAATAATTTACACGTTATATCTCTTTTGTTGAATCTATACAAAAACCTAAGTGTAAAGACGGCAATTCAACTTTTTATGGGGAGTTATAGGCCCCACTGGGACCAGTTGCCAGGTAAACCAGCTGAGACGGAAGTTGAGTGGTAAATTTTTCATCTTTCATATATTTTAATCTGTTGATACTTGTTTCGACTTTTTCCCTGCCCATGGTTTGTATTCTGGATCCCAGAAATGCTGGCTCTCACTGCTGTGGCAGCAGTTGGTGATGTTAATAAAAATCAAAATTAAACCTGTGCATGCTGAGTGCAGACAGAGTCCTGTTGACTCCTGTCTCATGGGGACTGATTAGCGCTACCGCTGAACTCGTTTCACTCAGTTGCTCCATAATATGCATGTCCCAGCCTGCGGGGTGGACTGACTGGACTTTTAGATTGCAGCATCACTCTGGAGCCGCTCCATAACGACACAAAACAGAATCCAAACCGAGCATCTAATTTTCATTTGATGTGAAGAGGCCTGGCTCTTTTCTTAGATGTGAGTAAAGAGCTGATTTCAGTTGGTGCTGCAATCACTGGACTCTGAGGCAGCTACGTCGCTTTACGTTGGAGTTCCTATGCAGGAAGTCATACACAAACCTCAGTTCCTGCCGCTCAGGGTTAAAAACTTGAAATATTTTACTGAAGTACTGTGAAAGGGTTGGTCATAGTGCCAAAAATCACTGAGAATTATAGCCCTCAGGTAGTTAGTTTGCCTTCCAGCCTCTTTTTGGTTTTTACAGCACATTCACTGTTTTGGTTCAGTCTCAGAGCTTTCATCAACTCAGTTTCTGGCAGCAGACAGACAAAGTACATTCATCATTCATCTGGTGGACTGAAACAGAAATCTAATGAATGCTAATGTTGCTCTGTGACTACTGGATGTGTAAATAAGTAACTGTTTGCTATGATGTTAGTTGTAACATCTTGTTTTAATGTTTTTTTTCTGATCCCGAGTGTGCTAGGAATTGATTAATGTTGAGAAATATGCTTTCTTTTGATGCCACTCTCATGTCAGTGTTCAAGCTCAAACTGGGAGGTGATTAGCTTCGCTTAGCTTAACATCTAACTTGGCTCTGTGCGAAGTTATAAAATATTATATCCCTACCGACACCTCCAAAAAGGTAATTTAGAAATCATAACTTTTGACAGGCTAGTTGTTTCCCCCTGCTTCCAGTCTGTACGCTAAGCTAGGCTAACAACATCCTGATTCTCACTTCATACTTAAACACAAAAACAATATTAATCCCATTTCGTTTTAAGAAAGGTAAGGTTTAAATGTAATATAAATACACAGGTATATGTACACATACAAGTATTACTAGTGCATTTATAAAAACAAAAAACCCCAAGAAAACAGGAAATGAAAATAAGGCAGTTAAAAAACAACAGGCCTTATCTTTACAACCTGCTTTAAAACAGACACACAGAAAATGAAAGTCTTCACCCTGAATCACTTGCAAACCAAAACATTCTCAGTCACACTCGTCCTTCATGTCCACCGACACACATCATATCTATCACAGTCCCATTCTCCTCCTAATTCTCCAACGTGCACATGTCAGTCTGGTCCGGCAGCCGCACATCATTTGTAATTATGCAAAACAGTCCTTTCTCGTCGCATGGAGGAAAGCAATTTTTCTATGCAAATAGTTAAATTCCCCGTGAGGGCCGCGTGCTTATAAACGTGCTAATGATGAGTGACGGTGGGCGATATTGGGGTCACCACACGTGCAACACCGATGAAAATGATCAACTAAATGCCAGAAGTGTCCTCGCAACGGATGAACCGGGCAGGGGGAGATGAGACCGATTGGCTCGTTGAGAGTCACAGCCGTGGCCATTAGTAATCCAACTGGATGAGGCAGTAATGAGAAAAGATCTAAGGGGTGATACAAATTAAAGAACTTTTTTTTTTTTTTTTTTTCATTTTAATAATTTCCTATAAGTCTCTTTGAGATGCTGGTTGAAGTGATAATCATTCAGATCCTCCACAGTGCCATACAAATACCCCCAGCACACTTGAGAGTTGCATGATCTTAATTCGGTTTTAAGTATCGCTGAAAATTGGGCTCAAACCATTTAAA
This sequence comes from Thunnus albacares, assembly GCF_914725855.1. Classification (NCBI taxonomy): domain Eukaryota; kingdom Metazoa; phylum Chordata; class Actinopteri; order Scombriformes; family Scombridae; genus Thunnus; species Thunnus albacares. Next base: position 27,396,420 of record NC_058117.1, read on the forward strand.
CTGCCCTCATTCACCTTCACTCACTGAAGATTTCACACCAGTGAAACAAGCTTCTGATTATCACACTCATCAGTTTAGACATCAGAGTCTGTCTTCAAGGCTGCAGGGATTTAATTCCAGGGACAAGCTGGGAAAAATCTGTGTGAAAATAACATTAAAATGAACAAGTAATGTTGTCCCATCTGTCCTTTCACAGATTGCGTCCTCCCCGCTCGCACTTCACAATAAAGTTTGAATCCACAAGTCACACTTTTTTTTTTTTTTTTTTCCTGTATGTAGGTGGCCTGGAGAGTATACTGCTCAAATTCATCCTTTCATCTTTTTAATATATTGCTGCTGTTTTTAGTCATGCTGCTTTTGGTGTTTGAGATAATTAGTTTGGACTATTTTATGATATGATATCTATTAATATTTATATTTATGATTAAATTATCTTAAAGTTTTCATTCACTTACTTACCAAAGCTTTTGACATTGGCCTGTTTCTGTGAATGGAACTTGCTCAGGTGTCATAATGTGACGTAAACTTCTTAGATGTGAGGATTTAATGTTTTTCTTCAACATTTATACAGTATAAGAGTTGTTTTAAAACCTTTAGTTTCTAGACTGTTGGTCATGAAAAACAAGTGAAGTGGAGGCATCATAGAGGGCTCTAAAGTATTGCGAATGTCATTTTTTTCACAATTTTTAAACATTTCATAGACCACATAATTAATCAATTAATCAAGGAAATAATTGTCAGATTACTGGATAATGAAAGATGGTCTCTAGTATTGAATGTGGATGCAAATTTCTATTAGAAGTATTTTGTCCACAGCGTCCACTGCAGTGCAATAACAACTCCTGCATGGATGAAAGTATCATATCAGTGGTTGTGGTCAGTGTGCACAGAGTGTAAAAGGCACGCTAACACTGAGAACACAACTTCACCCATCATTAATTAACGGACACCTGCAGTCAATCATTCCAACGGAGGATGAATGACAGAAAGTGACAGACTACTGAGTCCACGCTGCTGTTAGATCCGCTAGCTGCTGTGTCATGGATATGTGCGCTGACATCTGACCGTCAGTACTGCTGGAAGTAGAAGGTGAACAAAAGGAGCCCTGACGTAAACAAAATATTTTAGCTTAATTTAAACAAAAGAAAACTATTTTTTCTGAATCTTTTCTGAACTCATTCCCTCCAAAATGAATCATCATCATCATTGGGGGGCTTTGCCACACTCGAACACATAATAATATTTATATTTAATATTAATATTTGACACGGTTTTCACAAATTATGAGAACTAAGCTACGCAAACCAAGCTTTGCATTTGTGTTGAGATAACAATCTGCTGTTGGTTCACAAAGGCAGAGATACCATGAGGCAGCAAGTCTAATTCCATCAGTCAAGCTGTTGCAGGGAGGATTACGTCATCAAAAACAGCGCAGCAAGTAGTGCACACAGCGTAAGATCTTAACTGGTTTGGGTCCAAACCCTCCAATGTGCAAACTGAACCATTGAGCCCATCTGCAACCTTTAGATGGGTACTCGACCCCCTGACAGCTCAATGACAGAAGTCTGTTAGTGCAGGATGCTCTGAGGTGCGACTGATTTTGAAACTGTTGTGTTTTTTTGTTGTTTTTTTTATGACTGAGTTTTGTTTTCATGTGTGCTCAGTAAACCTTCAGATAAATAATCAATCAAAACTCTGACAGTGTTATGACAGTGAGAGCGAGCGTGTGAACGTGTGATCGCCATCCACAGTGAAACACTGACATTTTAAGGACGATGAGTCACACCGTCCACATCGGCTTCTATTGATCACCGAACAGTCACAGAATACCCAACTGTGGTGCGCACGCTCGTAGCTTACTAATGTACAAAAAAATATTTGAACCGCCGATGTGAAACTGCAGACATCTCATTTCCGAACAAAACTGCTGCATCCATCAGTGAACTACAATAAGCTTTTTTTTTTCTGATTTCCTTCTTGCTACACGAATAACAATGGCCCATTAGCAGCCCGGCAGGGAAACAGCGAACAGCTACTCCGTGGTTTTACAAATAGCAGCAGATGATTTTAAACTGCACACAGACATGGCTGCTGCCTTTCAGGGAACCTCATTAGCTACCGAGAGAATAACTGAGAATATTTTACTTGAAGCCGTGTGGGGACTGATAGCCACAATGGTATTATGGCTGCATGCTCAGGCATCTTGTTTAGATGTAAAATAAAGTCGACTACTGTGAGTCTCAATGCATAATGCTGCTGTCTGAGAGGGGGGAAAAAAAAGTCTAGGCAATTATGTTTTTTCCCCCTGTTTCACTTGTATTGAGTGTTCTCACAGTCATTTATTTGCTGAATGAGTTTCATGACCTCTCAGGCTCTTAAAAACCTGTTAAAATCCCCATTGTACAATTTAAAATATGCCTACATGTCAAAGAGAAAATAAACATTCATTTCCTCATTCCTGAAACTTCATTTCTGCAAATGTGTGACTGTGTGTTCGACAGCGGTGGCAAATGACACTTTGGTAATAAAAAATAATGAACACTTTACAACTCATCTTCAGGGCTGCCTGAAGTTTCCGTCATCAAGGAACAAAACCCAACAAGAGTGATTCGTTGTGGACATGATTATGAATTCATTAATTACAAAAGCACATCAACTCTATTGTAGATTTTTTTTCCTTTTAATAATTTCTTTCAGGCTTCTCATGAGTTTCTGTATATATCATAAAAATGAAGTAATCACTTGTGTAACGGTTAACTCTGTTGTTGTTGTTGTTGTTGTTAGCTACGCCAACAGGCTAGAGGCAACCAAAACCTAAAGGGCAAACCAGGCATGAAAAAGTCCAAAAAAAGGAGGCAGTAAATCATAACAGGGCAGGCAAGAACAAGGGGACAAACGGTTGGAACGTTACGGCTTGGATGGCAAGCAGCAAAGGCTAAAGGTCAGGTATGTACACTGGGGAGTTGATGAGGGAACTGGGAGCTGCTGAGGGGGTAAATGATGGGCAGGGAGAGAATGGCTGGTTCTGAAATGACAATGAAAGAGTTTAGTGACTCACAAGATGATCAGTGAGACAAATTATGCAAAGAGTCATAAATTAGCTTTAGCTGTAACAACTTGAGCATCGGTTATTAATGGTGAGCTGCGTTACTTAACAAAGCTTAACCATGCGTGGTTTTTGGGATGTATGATGGAGGTGACAGCTGGTCCATCTGTCTCACATTTTTATCCACAACAAAAAATCTTAACTACTGAACTTACCAGATCTCCAGAGGACAAATCCTAATGAGTTTGGTGACCACTGACTTTTGCTTTAGCTTCAAGCTTCTGACAAACTTGAAATTTTAGCTTCAAAAGTTGCTTCAAGATTGAGCTTTAATGCAAGTAGCAGCCTCTAGAAATCACTAATGGAGCTTTATACATTGAGTTTTAATATTAAAATCCAAAGTAAATATCAACATTACACTAATTTAATTGTTCATTTGTTAAGTTTTTTGCTTTTAAATGGTTGGTAAGACTAACATTGATCAACACTGTGGTAACTTGCATTGGACACATTGCAGCGTAATTGGGACACTGAGTGCTGATGAGTATTTTAGGGTGTTTTCAAACCTATAGTTCATTCACTGTGGTCTGAACCAGTGGATGAGTTGGTTAACTTCAGTTTCTTTTCACACAGAGAAACAAGCCACGTGAGAACATTCATTCTGCTCACTGGTTAGTCGTGTCTAGGACGGGAGCAAGAACATAAAGATCCTCTGGACAAATACATTGTTCTTTGCAAGGCCACGTCAGACCCCAATGTGCTCTCCGGCTAGCTGCTAACAACTGCCTACAGGAACTGTGCAGCTCAAACTACGCCAAAGTACGCCTTGTATTTGGGTCGGATTGAGGTCAGATCACATTCTCACCACAAACAAACCGCTCCAGAGTTTGTTCCTTCCTCTAAAGGCTCTTCTGTGGCTGTTTTGGTGCACAGCTGAGTGTGATCGCTGTTTTCAGACTTGCCCAAACAAATCACACCAAGGGGGAAAACAAACCAGAGTCTGATTCAACTGGTCTTAATGCTGTGAGCACCGCCATTCCATTCACCTCCACTAAACTAGGGTGGCAGCAAAATTTCTGACCACACGGCTAATTACTGAAACCACTTTCAACTTTTCTATTTTTCTGTCCCCAGGCAAAGAGATATATTACAAAAACATAAAAAACACCATGAAGGGTGTTTTTTTTCCAGAATCTTTTATAATTATCAGCCAGAAATTGAGGCTTTAATGTAGACTTGATAAATATAAGCGTGCAGAACTTGGGTACATTTGCCGTGCATCCTTCCAGATGTCATCAAATCTGTCTTTATCCCTCGCAGGTGCTGTGGGGTTTGTGTACAAAAAGGTGGAAGCTGCTGTTTGTGTGCATGTCGGTGTGAAAATGCAACACTTAGACTCTCTAAATCTACTCATATGACTCATCCTCAAAGAAAGCAGCATCTCTCTAAATCGATTTCCTTACTTCCTCCTCTCTAAGTCAACACTGCTGGCCAGCAACACAAGCTTATGTACTGTGAGCTTTTTCCACAATCGATACCAAGCTGCTGTTTCGCCTGAATAAGCATTCTAAAAGAGCTATTCATCCACTCGGCTTCATCTAAAAAGACACTGGTAGAATAACAATGCCAAGATGGTGTAATGCCTATGATTTAAGAAACTAGACATTTCATTTTGAACTCAGAGAGGCTTTTAAATTACAGAGCTCATTGTCGTCAATCAGAACTGCAGGTGATCAGCGTATTTGAACATTTTAAGTTATGGTGGAGCTGAACAGATACGCTACTGTGCCAACATAACGTACAGATAATAATAATAATAATACTGAGACAGATGACTCCTGAATATGACTGGGGTCACTTGTATCGCCCAAATCACATACTGTAGAATTAGGACCAACTCTGGATCTCTGTGATGCTTTTTAGCCTCTTTTAGCTCATGTTTCTGGCACATTTACTGTCTCATCACTCTCTCTCAAACCCGTTTCCAGCAGCAGTAGGCAGCTGTTTTCAGAAAATAAGACTAACAAGTGAATATGTAGCAGCTAAAATACCAGATATGTTTTTCTGTTGGTGAAGACCAAACCTGAGTAGAAAGGAGAGCAGACAGAAACAAATCTCCAACTGAATGCTAGTACTGATCTGTGTCTGTCTGGACAACTGTTTGCTAACATGTTGCTAACATGTTAGCCATATTTACAAGGCTTTGTCTCACTTGTTTGGATGTTTTTGCTCAGATTTGCTCACTTGTAAAAAAATAAAAAAAATTATAAAGTTCTAAGAAATAAAAACAGTTTGTTCAAATTAATTTGCATGCAACCCATGTAGCTCAGTCTTAAAGTATGTTTTATACTGTAACTGATTCCATTCATTTGCATTGCCTCTGCTGTCCTAATTCAACAATAAACTAATAATCCTGAAAAATTGTTTCATTTTATGAAGTCAGCAAAAAGCTTTGTCTTTATCTACAATTTTTTCCATCTAAAGGTTACATTACACAGCTGCTAGTTTTCTCCATTTTGAATTATGTCCATTTTACTGTGATTTTTTAGAAATGCCCCCTACTGGATTACAATTACAGAGAATTTTGAATTACAGATTGAATATTTAATTTTTTTCTCATGTTCTTATAGTAGATTGAATTTGAAATAAAAAGTGAAAGCTTTACTGCATAGTTTTGTAAGTAAATTGGAGCAATATTGACCCATTGCCTCTAGTTTTTTAGATTACATTTGGACCATATGCAAATCTTTGAGTGCCTTTTTAGAACAGGAATAACTGCTCATGAGCCACTGTGTCCTTCTGAAGTTTATTTTTTGCATTACTTAATTGTTAAACCTGAAACTGTGGTTCATACTCTATCAGTTCCTGAACTTTGCTTAGTTACACCCTCAGTAGAAAGGCTGTACTTGCATCAATGTTATCTGAGGAACAAACAACGTTTAAAGTATAGCAGCACAATGGCAAATGTTGGTTTATTATGTAAGATCATTCACAATCTAGCACCACCACCTTTTAAACAGTTTGTTACAATATATAGTGCCAGCTCAAGGTTAACAAGAGCTTCCACTAGAGGGGACTGTTATATTAAACTTCGGTCTACAAGATTTGGGCAAAACTGCCTCTCAGGATGTGGAATATGAGTATCAGAGAGTTCAGCACCTTTAGACGCCTGAAACTTATCTTAAAAATATGGCTGAAGGACACTCAGGTCTGTAGACATTGAGCTATGAGACTCTGGGCAGCATTTGTACTGATGAACTGTCTGTTTTTAATGGTATTAGGATTGTTGATGGTTTGCTCCCTGGTCATAATCTAGTATTGTTTTTCTGTTGGTTGTTTTGGGGTTAGTTCTTATGTTTTGTTTTTTTATTTAACAAAGTGTACGTTTATGATTTATTTATTACAGCTGATCTTTTATCTTTCTAACCTGCGCATCACTACTGACCTTCGCCCAGAGACTTCAGATGAATATGAGCTTTTAGCTATATCTGGTGCAATATATGTATTGTGCATTGTCCCTGCTAAATAAACAATAAACAACAAACAATAAACAATGCTGAAAGAGAATCGTAGGTGTCCTCAGAAAACCTTCAGCGGGTGTCTGAAGGATAAAGAACTGAGATGAGGTGAATATCGAGCTGCAAACACTGTCAACTACAGGAAGTCGCTTCGTATCAAGTCTAACTTATATCTGACTTGACTTGCAGCTGGTTGTACAAATCATCGCCCACCCACATGCTAGAAATGATGTCCCAAGCACAAGAGTCATGCACAACAGTGGTAAAAAAAACACAGCAAACAAACAAAAACTCACAAGTCAGGTGTTGCATTACAATACTGCATCGACAATGAGACTTTATTCACAAGTTGTTTACACCAATAGAACAAAATATCTTCTGTTTTTTCTTTTTCTTTTTTTTTGGTCTATATACAAGGTGTTAATGCAACAGACCAGCCATCTATTGATACTTCATGGATTGTGTGAAAGAAAGAAGAACATCAAGGGAAATATGACGTACTGAGCATCCTCACCGCAAAAAAAAAACAAACAAACCATTATAACCAGTTTAGTTTTGGCAAGTAGGATCAGATATTTTCAATTCTTTCAGTGCGGTTTCACTCATTTCCATAATTTCATAACATAAATGACAGTATCTTTTAAAAAGTCAGAGAAAACAAGCTGTTACAAGGAGCATTTCTTGCAGCATGTTTCAGCTTTATGACGAAAAGTGGAGTCGATTCCAACAACATGACACCAGCTTGCTGCAGCGTTACATCATATTGATACTGCACCACCTTTCGACTCGCTTTAACCGTGATCTGCACAGTTGAGATATGATAATCCTTGGCTTTTTGTACTTTTAAGGTATTTGGAGCTTCTCGTGCAATAAATAATCTGAAGTAAAGTCAATAGATAAACCGTTTTGCTTGTTTGCTAAGATTGTCTTTAGGCCACAGGAGAGTACAGCACACTGATTTGCTGAATAAATAGCCATGCACTAGTATCATAGTGTATTACTGGTGACTCAGATAAGATTGGACGTACAATACTAGAATTAAGATAAAATCTTTAAAACTGTTCATTCACTGTCAACCAATTGAAAGCAGTGAAATGAAGTTGATTTTACAGAAACTACAAGCTGGTTTCCCAAAGTCATCTTCAGGCTGTTGCAAGTTTTTTTCTCCGTCACGGTTTGTTCAGCTATATCTCAACAGTGAGAGTGTGTAACCCCCAACCAACAAGACACCAATGGTTTATGGGTAATTCCGTCTCTCTTTGCCCCCAAAACCCAAGAATTTATGGGTATTACTATTTCTCTCAACCCACAAACTCAGTAGTTTATGTGTAAATTCATCACTTTCACATTTCCTCATGTTTAAAAAGCAAAGAACAAAATGAGCTCTGAGCTGATGCTCATGTTCGACAGGTTATCAGAACTGTCCAATATATAGACTATTAGTGAGTCATGTGACTTTTGTGTCGGTGTGATTGCATCTAAAAGTACCATGCCAGTGTTTTATCTTCTCTAGTACAAAGCAAAAACATGATTATTACTGATGATAATTTTGAAATGCATGCTTTCAGAGTGTCTAGGCAGCCATATGTATTCATTTCTGTACAATATGAAAATAAACAATTAGCAGACACATATAATTTAAACAGTATCTTTGTCAAAGTTCAATTATTGTTATACTGTTATGTAGCTGTAGGAGATGATTGGTTTGAAAAGTCTGCACTGCATTATAATTATAATTATAACAATAATTAACTCCTAATAGATGAGAAATCAGTGGCTGCTTACAAAGTAAATAAAATATGTTCAAAAATATGAAAAGCAGCAACATTTGTATAATGGATGGATGGCTGTAATGTAAAGTACAAGTAGTTTTCAGTAAATGGGCTAAAACATGCAAAAATATTGGTATTGTTCTTTAATTCAGGATTTGATTTACAACAGAACAAAAGGACAGTTTAGCTTAAAGATGCTTTTGGGAAAACCAGCTGACGAGTGTCACCGCAAACTAGTTTCCAATGCAATACAGGTTCAGCTACTGTACATGTACAAACCAGCCGTTAATGCTACATAGAAGAACTGCTGTTCAGAAGCAAAACTATCCTCTCTTATCATAAAGATACTGGCCAGAAGCACTTTATTTTACAATGGCTTCATTCCAGTGTGCTGCGTTTTAAGTACACATTATCACTGCTGAGGAGCTAAATGAAAGACTGTCACAAACTTTTTGGACAGAAAGTTTCTTCCAGCCCCCCAAATTATTAAAGACCGCATATTCTTCTGTGTTTATCAGGATTTTCATTAAGTACAAGTACAGAAAAACCTTTAATCCACAGGTAAATCCGCTGGAATAAAACCATTTTAAAATGAAGTGTTACACACAGGCTGCTTTCCAGGTGGCTGGACACGTTCACCTGACCGTCTACTGTGTTTTTATTAAGGCAGACATGAGTGTAACTTCACCGACAAGCCACAATATTGGTTGTCCACAAGAGATAACGATTCAGGTTGAAGAAATACAATATTGCTTCTACAATTATAATAAAAATTACACACAGAAAAAAAAAAAGATCATATCTTATTTCACCTCATATCCAGTATTAGCATCTTTTTAGCATATTTTTCATAAAATTTGTGGAAAATCCCAAATGTCTCATGTTTTAACATTTCTCCACTTATTTTTAAGAAAAATAGAAGATGATATCAATCATATTTTGTCTCATAACTACCTTACCGACCAACACTGGGCGCTGATGAGTTGCACCGTGACACTCTAGCGTACTGCATGAAAACATATCGGAAAGCATGAAGCTAAAACTCTGACACAAACACGATTTTGTGATACAGAAATGATGATCAACATCACACATACACACACACATTCAAAACAAAGACCAATCCGGGGCATCAATTTAGTAAAACAAAGGCAAAGCGACCATATCATCAATATCGTTTAAAATAGTGAAAAAATGCTTGTTACACTCAAGGTGATGTCGTCAAATTACTTGTTTGTCCGACCGAAATCCACAAATCTTAAATGAAAAGTGATATAAAGCATAAAAACACTGATTTGATTTTGATTGAACTGCTTATTGTTCAACCAAGTCAATTTTGGCAATTAGGATGCAAAAAACTTTAAGATTGAACTACTATCGTGCAAAACTTTGCTCTACTTAGCTGATGCCCATGAGGTCAATGCTCATCTTGAAACAAAAAAACTATGATAAATATACTTTCTCAAAAACAAACATTTTGTCATCAATCTATCAAAATGTGTTTAAATGCAGTGAAATGACACTTTGGAAAACAGGCTGCATGGATTATTACAATAGAAGGAAGGTCTATCTATGTACAGGATCGGTTTGACGGTTTCCTGGCACAATGTTCACTAATGAGATGGGAGGAGGTGATGAGAAGAGGAAGTACGGTAAGAAGAGGAAAAGAAGGAGACAAAATAGCGAGACTGGATGAAGGGAAGAAGATGAGAGGGAGAGAGGTGAAAGAGCACGAGACGATGAGGATGAGGGGAAAAGAGGAGCGAAGATTTGAAAGGATTGGGTAAAACAGAGAGAAACAAAGAGGTGAATGGAGGATGAGGGGAAGGAGAGATGGGAGGAGGAAACAAGAGGGATAGAAAATGAGAGAAGGGGAGGAAGGAGGAGGTGACAAGATGAAAGGACTGGAGGGGAAAGACGAGGAAAAAGGAAAGATTGGACGAAGAGAAGAGGAGACAGGAAAAACAAGGATGACGAAAAGGGGAAAAAAGAAAGAATGAGACTAAAAACAGAGAAAGGAGGAGATGAAAGGAGGGACACAAGGAAGTAATAGCAGGGTCAGTCCTCCAGAGGAGTCAGGAGAGGACTTTCAGAAGGAGGTGCTCCTTCCTACTGTGGAAGAGCTTTCAGTATAGCATTCACCTCCTCCGCAACGGCCGTCAGCGCAAACTCAAACTGATCCTGCAGAGAGAGAAGAAAGAGAAAGAGAAGACACAAGGAAAGTTGAGAAATTGAGTGATACAAGTTGCTCAGATGGCAGGATGATGCTCCTGATGCTCCTGCAGAGACAAAAGGCATCATTTTCACTGAGGCTGAGGAGATGTGACATCCTACTTTTGTTCCCCACATGCTAATCTGTTTCATTTACTCACTAAAATGTGATTGTTAAACATCTAAGTCCAGAACCATGATCATTAATGTGCTGCTATAACATCCTCCACTCTTCTAGTTTCATGTTTTCCACCAGATGTTGGGAGTCTGGCTGCAGGGATTTGCTCCCATTCAACCACAAGAGCATTACACTGATGATGGGTAATAAGGTCTGGCTCGTGGTTGGCGTTCCAGCTCATCCCGAAGGTGTCGGATGGAGGTGAGGTCAGCGCTCTTCCACAGCAAACTAAGAAAACCGTTTCTTTATGGAGGTGGCTTTGTGCACGGGGGCATTTGATAGGGTCTTCCCTGAACTGCTGGCACAAAGTTGGAAGCAAACTATTGACTAAAATTTATATGTAGAACTAAGAGGCCTATCCCAAACCAGGAAAAACAGCCAGATACCAAAAGTACAAAAAGGTATGTGGAGTTCTTGGTGGCAGTTTTGCCATCAGGCTACATACAGACTGCTGCAAACACTTCTCAGTACTGAAAAACAAAAAAAACTACCAGGAACATGCATGTTTTTACTGGGAAATCAATTGATTTAACTGACAATATGGAATATTGTATAATATTCTGGTAAAAATATGCTAGAATATATATAATCAATCAAATAGAGGCAGTAAAGGACAGTGCTCTTTATCTATTGTTAAGTATTAGGTCTCTATCATTTAAACTAAATGTGATGTTTAGCAGGATTACTGTAAACTTTGCAACTTAAGAGGTCATTTCTGTAAGCTCTAAATGTGCTGAACATTAATTTTTACTGTATCGTTGCAGGAAGTGGAAGATGAGGGACCCAGCACGACATCTTTCCTTCGCATCAAAATCATAAATGAAAGCAGAGTGCTGAGGCCGCGACTTGCCGCCGACCACGAGGGGAATCAACGTGTGAGGGATGCCAAGAGAGCAGCCGTGGCGGCAGCCGTTCGTTCAGGATACATGGTTTAATAAAGCCCGGATCGATACCGCTGATGTTTTACACACATCCAAGCTTTTCTTTCTAATTATGTTCGCAGGTCAGCTGGTAAGTTTCCAGGCTGACTCGGCGTCATTCTGCGTGCGGTGTGTGATGAGGAATGACTCAGGTTGTTTTAGGTAAAGCTCTGAGGTCTCTGAGGCTGTGAAGAAGTGTGATTAATAGAATCTGTCAATCATGAATTAATTTTGTGTAAAAAGTGGATTATTTGACCAAGAAACGACTGATAAATGATTTTATTCTTTAAAATTAGCTCTGTAATCCCTATTAGTAAAATAATAGAGATTAAAATTAATAAATTGTAGCACTTAAAAGACACAATTCTTTCCAAATAAGCTAATTTTCATGCAGGCTGAACTTGATGAAACTCTATTTCAAATGCACATGCTTGGTTTTTCATTCAGTTCAAACAACTAAGATGGAGAACTTCTGATACTGGTATCCCAGGAGCAGGTTTTAGCACAGATTATCACCCCCCATTTGAATTCTATACATATTCCTCAGTGATCTGAGCAGACCCGACTGTAATCCCTGTTCAATTACTTTTCAGAGATCGATTGATCTCGCCCGATCCGGAGGAATGAGTCCCAAAAAAAAAACTGCAAATCCCACCAATCTCACAAAAAGGCACAGAGACTACCAGTCAACGTGAGACTTTAAGATAAAATGGAGCGTTAATGGAGGTAATATTGAAGGTTAGAGAGGCTGTTCTGTGATGGGAAGGTCACAGGTTTGATCCCACCAACAGGCAAAGACTAAATATAAGAAGCAAGAATGCAGAGTTGACACTTGTGACTTTGCAGAGACGATCTCTCTTTCCAAACTCCCCTGAAAGTAACAGAGGCGTCTTTAGTCCTTGATTCTCCCTTCGCCTCCTTCTGTTTGATGCAACACTGGCTGTCAGGTAAGAGATCAGACTTTTTTTTCTGGTCTGCTTTTGTGTTTGAACATTTTATATTAACCATACGCTAATGTTTTGTGCCAAAGCAAAAAGTAGCCTGATGTTCTTATAAGTGTTGGGGATGTTAGTAACACAGCAACGCCGCTTTCAGCAGGCCATTAACAGTAATGAAAATCAATGTGATCCACTATGGCGTTACTGGGAAAAGTAATGTTATTGCTGTATTGTGTTGCATTATACCACTTTATTGTACATGCACCCACATTAGCTTTCAGTGCCAATGATGTCACAGGTCAACATGTGCAATAACTAAATATCGAGCAGTGCGATCATGACCTGTAAACTGTGCCTGAGACTCTGCACTTTGTAGTAATGATTCTCTGTTGACTGTACGATGTCGGCCACATGGGCTTCAATTGAAGTGAATGAGACGCAGGGTGAATGTCGTGCTGGTGTGACCGCGCCTCCTCTCTTAACACCAGTAGAGAAAAGTTACAGGAAGGAGATCTGGGTATCGTTGCGGCAGAAAGAGGCGGACGACAGAGGAATCAGATGGTCAAGACACAGGTGTCAGATGGGGAATCTCTTTTATTTCACAGTGCCTCACCAACAACATAGACGGATACGGTTACAGAACGCGACATGCCTTTTTTATACTGAAGACAAGCTATGTGTGTGTATGCATTGCGTGACAAGTCTCATCCTGTTTTGCCAGACTCTTTGGCACCCTCAAATGCAAAAGAAGAATGAGATATTCCTCAATTTCACTTATCTTGGACTTTGACTAAATTTGAGTGGGCGTCTCTGCACTATGTATGTGTATTCCGCCTCTTTCCCAATATCTCCAGGTGTCTCCTGTTTTTCTTCCTGTTTCTGGGCTTTAATGCATCTGTAGAGGTTATTCTTTATGGTTTAAGTGTTCAGTCACCACCACAAACATTTGTACTTTATTCTCCTGCTTATATATTTATCTTGCAGTTACAAGCATTTCTTTGTTCTGCGATGCATGCTGTGCAAAAAGCTCCTTTCACTGATCTATGCTGTCATTTATGCATAAGGACTTTACTGTCAGCAGGATCTTTACTGTCTAAAAACACAATGTAAGATTGTTATAATATATATATATATATATATATATATATATATATATGTATCCATCCATCATCCTCACTGCCACGAACCGCAATTTTTCCACATGAACAAACAGGATTCAGGTGTGTGTGTGTGTGTGTGTGTGTGTGTGTGTGTTACCTTGGTCTGCACCATCCCCGGCCTCTGGTCTCGCAGGTGCTCCAGAGTCGCTGCAATATCAATCTCCTTGGCACCTGTCATGCACACACGCACACACACAGAAACACAGAAACACACAAAGAAAATGGTGTTGGACTGCGTTCAAAGCACCACCAAGATAATCCAGCTAACATCTGTCAACCTCATGTTTTATACCGATTCTCTTTGGAACAGCAAAAGGCGATTACATTCATCCTCTCTGCACAAACAAACACACACTGACTCTACAAGCAGCTCGGTGCTGGTGTTTTGTTGTCGAGATGAAAATAGATAAAGAGAGGAACAAAAAAAAAAAAAAAAGAAAGAAACGTCGGAGAGGACTTTGTGAAATCACAGGCCTGCATGTTTGTGGCGTTCTTTAAAAGAAACGGAGTCGATTTTAAAGCTCCTTGTTGGTCTTTGAAAGTCGTCCTGTAGCCTTTGAGCTCAGGATGGTTGCCCACTAGCACTCTGTCAGCCTCTGCCAAAATCTGACATGCCTGTGTGTGTGTTAAAGTGTGTGTGTGTTAGAGTGTGTGTGTGTGTGTTAGAGTGTGTGTGTGTCTGTGCCAGTCGGTCTGGTTGTGTGCCAGACTGGCACGATGCCCTGCAGCTGATGACAGTGCGGCTGCCAGCAGTTGGTTGAATGACCTCTGGCCAAACATTGCTCAGATTACTTAACATTGTGATACATTACAAACAGATTACAATCCCATAACTCCACAAAAACAGACACACTTTTATAGGTACTGAGTGTATTGAACCTCAATACTTTTTTTTGTTTACTGAAACGTGTCACCTTGTATAAAGTAAGTATAGTAAGTACTGAAAGTCTGTTCAGATCAGTAAACCTGTTAATTTATTCATTGATCTAATAATCCTGATTTAAATCCAGATTTAGACTATATTTTATTTCTAGTAGACAGTGTAGTTTGTGCAAGTTTGGCTTTTTTGTCAAGTGAAAAAAACAACATGTTTAAATTCCTCAAAGTTCGATATCTGTAAATGTGTTGGAGGATGAGTTGAGTGCAAACTTGGAAATAGAAACAAATGAAAGTTGAGAAAAACATCCAACAACTGATTTCAACAACCTTGAAAGTGAGAAACAGTTATGTGAAGTGTGCATGAACATGAATTAACACTTGAAAAAGCGGATTTCTAATGTTTAATGCTCTTACTTAATGCTCTTAAAAACAAATAAAGGATATTTTTGCCAACATAATTATGACTTTCTTTCTTTTTAAGATTTAATTATGAACTGAATTTCTGTTTTCTGGCAGGCAGATTAAGTTTATCTTATTTTTAACACACACTCTGCCTTATAATGTCACAAGAGCATCTTTTATAGCTTGTTAATGTACAGTAAAGTCTAGTGCAGGTGCATAACAATTTGAAAAAAAACACGTGAAAGGAAGAGAAAGGAGAAAAAGACTAATGAAAAAGGGAACATTTAGATGGTGAGGGGGAAGCAGGAAAAACGTAATAGAAATAGAGAAACACAAAAATGGAGAGAGAACAGAGAGGAGAAAGAGAGGTGGGAGCAACAATTAAATCCACGAGGAACAAGAGGAAGAAAAAGAAAAAAAAAAACATTTAATTTGTTTTCTGTTCACCATTTCTCTCCTCCTCCTCCTCCTCCTCCTCTTCTATCCCAATTCTGAAGAAACAAAAAGCGCAAGAATTCTCTTTACTTTCTTCTTGTTGTGACACATAATAACACTTCGTTTTTTTTTCTTGCCTGTATGAAGAGGAAAATGAATGGTGGGAGAACTGCTCATTCACACCATTTTCTCTTTCTGTTTCACAGGTTTTGTGAGCTTTTTTTTTTTTTTTCTCCCTCCTTTTAACAACACAATAGACTCCCTTCTAGCCAGGAAAGCTGCAACACACAACTCACTGCTTTAGTTTTTCTTTTTTTTTTTTTTTTTTTTTTTTTTGAGGGGAGGACTTAACAAGCCGAGGGCTATTGTGCAGGTTCTGATAAACCTCAAAATGGACGGTATTAAAAAGGGAAAAAAAAAAAAAAAAAAAATCGCCTTATTTGAGCTTTCCCTCTTTGCAAACCCTCTCCCTTGAAGGAGATGGTGGAGGCATGAAAAAAAAGAAAAAAAAAACCTAATTTTGAGCTTCCCTCCTCGGCAAGACCCTCGCTTCAGGGTGGAGGTCGAGGAGTGGGACTGAGGAAGGTGGGGTGGTGGGCTATACAAGAGGAGAAGGAGGAGAGAAAGATAAAAAAAAAAAAAAAAAAAGAAAGACAGGGCCCTTGAGGAGGCCGCGAAAGACCCCCGAAAGCCGAGGCCGAGGGCCAAGGTTACCAGCTGGACCTGAAAAAAAAAAAAAGCGAAAAGAAACGGAGGGATGCTGAAAAGCTCTCCAGCACTCGATGGGTTTCATTCGATTCTTAAGATGAAGAGGAGGGAGGTGGGTAGTGGTGGAGGTGGTGGTGTGGTGGGGACGGGGGACGGAGAAGGGCGGGGGGGGGGGGGGGGGGGGGGGGTAACATAAGAGAGAGGAGGGAAATGGGGCAGCCTTTTGGAAAAGAAGAAGAAGGAAAAAAAAAAAAAAAACGTGAGAACCACAGCAATACCTCCTCAACCCTGCAACACTGCCATAATTCTCGGACAAATTTACAATTCATTCCTTGGGAGAAAAGGAGTGGGAATGGAGAGAAAGGGGGGGAGGAGGAGGAGGAGGAGGAGGAGGAGGAGGAGGAGGAGGAGGAGGCTGAGGGAAACAGGAGTGATTTTGTGTCTTTGAAGCCTGCAAACCTGGGGGCCCTCTAGCTTCTTAGGACAGACAAAAAAAAAAACCCAAAATAAGGGGGGATGGAGAGCTGAGAACAGTGATGTAGTGCAGGAAAAACCAGCCTATTTAACCGAGAAGATTTTATGAACATATTTCATTACGGAGGTTTAAATCTTGGTGATAAAACCTTTAAAAAGGCAAAATAAACTGAAGCTGATCTGGAAATTATATTGCTTTTTTTCTTTATTGGTGTTTCTTTAATGATCACTGCCTTTTTATCATTGTCGGGAGAGGTGTTCAAATCATTTTCTCAAGTCAAAGAAGCAATATCAGAGTATTTTTTAGCTACTTTGAGGCAGTAGAAAAAGCCATAAACACAACACTGACGTTATTATCTCCTATAAATTTGATATTGTGGTGGGAGTGAACCTAAACAGTAAAGCTGTAAAACCAAAACAATGAGCTGAAAGAAGCTAAAATGCTTCATAGAGATGTGTAATAATTCTCTTAAACATAGTCATTTGACTCGTTGTTAATATGAAAATATTGATTAGTGCAGCGTTTACTACTTTGCATCTTAGTTTATTACAGTTAGTCATGTTTTCAAAGATGATGATCCTGTGTTTTGTATTTAAATGCCTTTCTTTACTGAGCAGATAAGGAAGGAATAAAAGAGTAAATCCACAACAATCCTCAATAAAACTCTAATGAAACGAAGAGAAAGAAAACATTTAAAGTTTTACAGCTATCTACCAAACAGCAGGCGAAAACATAAAGCGTCATGTCATCACCGTTTGGGAGAGATTCTCATAACTCCAGTTTGGGGGATTTTAATGTTTTAACTGGAAGGATTACACACTTGCGTATGGGTTTAGCAGATTCCACAACGCCTCAGGTTTATGAAGCCTCTTCAAAAAGCAATTAGATAAACTAAAATACAGAAAGCTGTCAAAACTCCCAAAACAAAGCTCACATTCAAAGCACAGCTGAAAGTTTCCTCTCGACATCGCTCTTCTGTTTTCTAACAGAGATCTCAAAGTCGTTTTATTGGGAGTGAAATCCGCTCTGATCCTCACAATAAACCTCTCTAACACATCCTGACCTTGTTCCGTTTTGTTCTCCTGAAAAAAATGGCCGTCTTCCATTGAAAAAGAGACAATAGCTTATCAAATATGATGTTTATTTATAAGTCAAAGTGCACTGTGAAGGTCTGGTGTTGGTTTACAATGGTGCTTTTTTTTTATTCACACACTATTAATCCTCTGAATAAATGTGAAGCCAAAGATTAAACTCTTGCTTTTACCAGCTTAAAGTCGCCACACAGAGACTGAACAAACTAAACTTTAAAAATGAATCAAACCAGCAGCGAGCGGCTGTTGACCAACATCACCTTCAGTTATATCTGAGTGATGAAGACGCTTCGTCCTGTCTTTTGACTGTCGACTAGCAAGATTGGTTTGTATAATAACAAGTTTTTGTTGCTATAAAGTAAAAATAAAATTTAACTGGACATCATAAAGTTGGCAACTCCAAATATTAGCAAAAGAAATGTCACTGTCACAACTTCATACTCATACTATGACAAATTCTGACTGTTGTTTGATTTCATACTGGAAATAATGACAAATTAAAATATACTTACAAAAGCAGAATGCAGACTAAATTATTTGATTATTTGATTTGAGTGTGGACCCACAGCTAAATGAGTCAGCTTGAAAAAAAATATATCCATGAAAAACTTTTTAAGGGTCTATTTTATAAAATTTGAAATGCAAAAGTTAGATTGTTTGTACTATTTCCTGTAGTAAAGTGCACATATCTGGTACATTAAATGACTTCTCTGAGCACCAAAGCAAGCAGGACGACTATTATCACTAAAATTCATCACAGCAGGTTTCTCCTCTACTCTGCAGTGACTAAATCTGAATTTTTTTCCTGAAAGTTGTTGTTCTGCTGTACAATGAAGCTCCAAAACAATGTAAAAACAGTTTAATCTGTTCCACATCCTTCTCTTTTCTCATTTCTGCATCACTATCATCATCTGGTGAGCAGTGGAACAGACAGTGTGGTTGTGAAGACGCTATCAGTTGTCGTCAGTGACATATTTTTTTTTGGATTCTTCATTTTTGAAGAAACTGAGAGAAGAAAAATCAATGTTGAGAACTTTTTTCTTTCACAGTAAATTTGGGATTGAGGACAGAGATAAAAGGGTACAGAGGATGCCCCCCTCCCTCACCCTCACCCCCAGCCCGACCCCTCATCCCTACCAACGTCCATCTAGCCCCACCCTTCCCTCCCAGGCCCCTAGGTGCTGAGGAGGGGCCCTGGGGCCCCCGATCACAGTGTGACAGCCTGGGAAAAGGCCCCTGATGCCCGACTGACCCTTTGATCTGGAATTAAAGACCCAGGAGCTCGTTCTGCTACAGCAGCAGCACCACCATGGGACACCAGAGTCACACACACACACACATACAAAGAAGCAAAAAGACGTTCACACACACACACACACACACACACACACACACACACACACACGTAAAACCAGCCAACAAACTAACTACAATTCTTGTAAATCTTTTACTTATGTTCTGTTAATGATAACAGAGTATAATCTGGTTTTAAGCTTCACATTTTAACAGAAATCTGTAGTTATTTTCAACAGTGCATCACTTACATTGTTATACGTCACCACTCGTCCTACATACTGCAGTAATTACTCTTTATTTATGAAATATAACTCCTTAGCTACTTAACAAAAACTCAATACAAACACAACCATCATGCAAGAAGTAGAAAATGGCATTTAGCTAAAAAAGTTTGAAAAACTCAACACTCTGAGAAATTGCATTTATATACAACTAAATTGTTTTCTATATTATGTTCGCTGCCTGGATTATGATCACAAGTATAATTTTTTTGAATGAATAAAATGCTACATTTATATATCAGACTGAAGTTGGAGGAAGGAGGTCGGGGAAGATGGTGGTCGTACAAGATACGAGACTCTGATGACAGACAGCGGCGTTCACATCCTGCGTGATGTTCGGTTTAGTTAAGATTAGTGACAGATCGTCATTTCGCTTTAATGTTAACAAACATGTGCTTCAACCACGACCACGATCTTTCTCTAACCTTAACAAACTGCTGCCAGCGCCAACAAACAACCATAAGTTTCTAATATTGCTGTAGTTACTACTAGCGGATGTTGTACTGCAAGATCAGATACTTTGGCGGGAAAAAAAACCCAAAAACGTCTCTGAATATTTTACTCATACAGTCATCAATGACGTTTTTGTAACTTGACAAATATGTTAATTAACAACATTCTCATTATGTACAACGTATTTGCTGTTGCAATTCAGTCGTATATGAATGTAATTTTGTAGGAGCAACAGGAGATTTTTTTGTTTGCAGGCCTTTGTGATGTGTCTGATGTACTTTTTATCTGTTGGCAGGTTTTTCTTATGTGAGACATCAAAGATTTGAACATATGCAGCACTATTAAGAAAAAAAAATATCTGTAAATGTAAATTCAAGCTTAGAGAATGGCCTCCTTGCCAAAATGAAAAGTGTGAGTTACTTGTAGCCACAACAAAGAATCTGAGTACTCTATAAAACAGAATACAATCACTTCAGGAAATGATCATTTAACATCCTGTCATTAACTTCCACAGCCCCATGAAATATTCAGTCCCTTTCATAATCACTACACTGTGTTTATTATATCAAGTTGTAATTATAGTAATTATCATGCATTTACTAGTCACTTAAAATGCGCTGGCTGTGAGTCCTGATGTCACTTCAAATAAAGTGTTCGTGGTCAACTCAGGCTAATTTAAAACAGTTTGTAGACTTTATTAAACGTAGGAACATACTCAGGTTTTCCACATGTTATTTTTCTTTCCATTATCAGTCTCTCTCTCTCTCTCTCTCTTATCACACCATGAAAGCTACTTGGTCCTTCTTTGTCCGGATTTTTAAAAGTGCTTTATTGGCACAAAGGAGAGGAAAAAGTGGAGAAACAACCTGCAGTACGTTCCCAAAGCGGCATTTGCTGAGATAATGAAATAGATATTTATTAGCGGTAATTAAGTTTAAATATCCCCTCCAGACATGTTTAACATGTATATAAAAGACTCCAATTTGAATAATAATTTGTGTCTGATATGGTTTTTCCACAAAAAAAAGTTCAAATATCTTGTTAAAATCCTCAAAATGGCATCTACTCTTCTTCTCTCTCGTTAAAAATCCAAGAATCTATAAATATGCAAATCTGTTTCATTTCAGAAGTTCAACTGTTCAACAAGATGTCTCCTCCTTCACTGTAAAGTCTGTTCTCAGTGGTTGTGCACCGGAGGCTTCAAGTTTCCACATCACACTTCTGTAAGTTAATTATCGGACCACGACTGGCTTTCAAAACTATTTGTGATGTCACAAATCATGCTCGTAGACCCCGCCCCCTTAAAATGAGACTTTCAATGAGCTCAGAGAAACTTTAAACTTTCAGCAGATGAAGGTGAAAACAGTGTCAAACTCTGCACACACATCATTCTGCATAGTGAGCTCAAACATCCAGGAACTAGAAGAAAAACATGTTTTTGAGTAGAAGGAGACTTTAAACTAATAGATATCAGTGTTATATATATATATATATAAAGAAAAAACAACTTGGCTTTCTTTGGCTCAGATACAAATGATATGGTTGATTGAGTGATTTTGATGTTTTTGTGTAAATTGTTTTTAATTTTTAATTATGACTCTAATTCAGTAATTAATGAGCATTATTTTCTAACTTTTCCATAATAAATTCTCTTTTGGGTGCAATTTACACACTGCCGACTACAGCTGGGGCAAAAACAAAAAACCCAACAACAACAACATGTTGCCATGGTAACGCCTCTCCGCACAGCAAGAGAGGGTGAAGGGGGGGAGGGAAAAAAAATTAAGGCAACACCCACCTTTAGCCATCTTGTTGAGGACCATGTCGATCAGGATGTAGGTCCCAGTTCTTCCTGAACCGTCACTGCACGGGTGGGCGAGAGACAAAGAGACAGAATGGGGGGTGAGGAAGAGAGAGAGAGAGAGGGGGGAAAAGAGACAAAGAATTAATTGAATGTTAAAGATGTGATTAAGTAATTTTTAGATTATTACTAGTCATCAGTTTAATACAAGTTGATACTTTGATATTACTTTGTTATAAAGTTCACATCTTTATTCTAATGACGAATAATATTTTGTTATTTTAGTCTCATTCTCCTGTAATCAACATAAATATGCACAGTAGTTGGAAACCTCTTCTGCTGAAATAAACTTCACAGGGTTAATGAGTGTAAGTAGAGAGTCTCACTGTAGACATTGTGTTAGACAGTTGTCTTTAGTTTGTCCACAATGTGTTCATTTTAAAATAAAAGACTTTAAACAGGATCTTAAACACTGTTTTGTCTTTATACATTGCATAAAAAGTTTCTATATCACTCCTTCAAAAAACAGCAACAACATCAACACTAACAAAAACTGCACTGCTCTCAAAGAAATCTTCTAGTTAAGTAAATATCTAACTTTAACTCTAAAATGTGTTGACAAGGGTGACTGGTGACTTTTTTAAATGGACTGGTTAATTAGCTGCAACTAATCCAACATCAACAACAACAACAAAATAATTTCCAGTTCCAACTGTACCACACGTATCGACCAAAAATGAAGCTGAGAATGTCCTTGACTACATAAAAAAACCGGTGCTGATGCAGCCTGTCAGTAGACACAGACGACTTCATTCACCACTAAACGTGTTCATCCCAGTTTCACATGCAAGCATCAGAAATCCCAGTGAAAGCTTCACATAACGTTACAATCTGACGTGTTCAAGCACAGACAGTGAACCTGCTCAGTCACTGTTTTTGTGTTAAGAGTGTTTGTTTTCTTGCCATGCTCCAAGTTTAGACTGTCAGCACTGTATTTTTTATCCAGACAAGGACGAATACATGGCAAGATTTAAATCAGATTGTAACCTCATAATACGGTTTTGAAATGTTAACAGACTAACTGGCAACTCTGCTTTAAAAAACTGCACCGTAAAGTTATGAAATCTGAATAACAAACAGCCACAGATTTACTATAAACAACGCAACTTAAGTACCTCCGCCATATTCAAGTTATTGTTTTTTGCAGCTGATGGTTGTTGGAGTGAAGACAGATGCAACCTGACTCCTGTGTTAAGCTGGTGAGCAGCAGTCAGACAGATTTAATATGTGGAGGTTTATGAGTCTTCTAATGCTATTTCAAGGGGATAAACAACTTCAAAGGCATATAATTATGGAACAGAAAGGCTGAAGTAGGTTTTTTTTTTTTTTTTGGTCAGGAATTAAATAACATCAAAACATAAACCCGTTTAGCAACAACGGGTTGCTAGAGAGAAAGCATGTACATCTTTTTCTAAAAGCAAACGGCAACACAACACAAACTGAACAGACAGCCGAAGCGCGGAGCTCGAGAGGAAAAAAAAAATGAATTAGACTCTGTAATGTATGTGGAGAGAATATTTTGTATCCTAGATTTATTTCAAGTGTTGAAAATTGATGTCTGCACCCCTACCAGCCTATTTGATGGGCTGGTGTGTAATCCAACAAACTCAAGTGTGTGTATGTGTGTGTGTGTGAGTGTGTGTGAGCGTGTGCTGGCATGCATCCATACTTTCTGAATATTTCATTTTCACCAGGGTCTTGGTTATTTTCTGCATGCCCCCCCTCTCTCCTCCATCACACACACACACACACACACACACATATACTGTATATTCCAACACGCCCGGTGGCAGTAATTGCACAGTACAACCACACTATGAGTGTGTGTGTCTGTGTGTGTGTGTGTGTGTGTGTGCATTGAACACAGTCTCACAGTATCACTCTGATCTTAGACAGTTTGTGTATGTCCATGACAGAGTGTGTGTGTGTGTGTGTGTGTGTTTCTCGTACAGGTTATTACAGCGCGATTAGATCTGTCGTATCGCTGCACCTCGCCAGGATCATTACAAGGCGATCAAAGATATGTGATATGTGTGTGTGATATGTGTGTGTGTGTGTGTGTCAGCAGAAGCCTGAGGGCTGTGAGTAAACACGTCAAGATGTCTGCTGCTTTCTCTCACTCTATTTAAAATGAGAGACAGGGAGCTAGGGGCAGAGAGAAGGGAGCAGAAGGAAAGAACGAAAAGATAGAAAAAGAGACAGAGGATAGAAGTTAAACTGAAAGAAAAGAAAACGCAACACATAAACTAGAAAGCAGAGAATGCTGTGTGATTATTGAATTTCTGCATCTGCACTTTTCTGTTCCCTCACTTCTCATCCTGATTGCTTCACTCTGCTCTCTGTATACATTACGCTGATAAATGGCCGTGCTCGGTTGGCTTTGACAAACTCGTCCGAAAGCTGCTTTAAGTGAGAGTCTCTGCAGGACAAACGTTACTACATCTTTAGACATAATCTGCAGGTTGAGTTTAGGCCTGAGCTTAGATCGGAGAGAGTCAGGAGTCACGAGAGAGAGAATATCAGCTCTAGTAAAGGCCTGGTGCCTGATGTGGTTACTGCAGCAAGAAAAGCCACGAGGCATGACGGGAGGCTGTTGCAGAGGTCTCAATAAGAATCTAAACACAGCAGAATCTGAGACTCCTATTTAAAGTCCAACTGAAATCACATTCAGTCATCCCATTTTGCAGTCAAAAATAATGTCAATGTTATTTATTTTGTATTATTAAAAGGAAGAAAAAAGGTCTCTGGGGAGATTAGAAATACTCCATTTTGTCTCAGTGTCTGTGTTTGATTGACAGCAGCTGGCAGGCTGAGTACTGGTGTTACATGTTAAGGATTCAGAGACAAACTGCTGTATCTACAGTAATCATTGGCAGACAGTGTGTTGTTAGCAGTGATATTGGACAGTAAGGACCAAACCAGCATCTAATGGGTCCAAAGTGACATCTGCAGGTATGTTTACATGCTGTTTAATGTGCTGCAGTTAAGCAGCTAATTAGCTATCTAGCCTGCTAACTGGTGTTAGTGGTGCACTTTTCCTCCGTGAATATTTTTTTGGTGGCTCGTTCGACAAGCTAAGCTGCAGCACAAGACGTGTGTTTGCTTATAAATTAGATAAGATGGAGACTTTAGCAGGAAAGCTAATGTGAGTTGTTGTTCAGAGTCTGTGGCTCTTGTGTTGAGTAGCAGGATGCAATCAGGCTCAGTGTGACCGTCTGCTCTGCCTTTGATAGAACGCCACGTTATTGATGCTAGCACTCACATGAACGTTTTCACTTACAGTAATCTAGCTGCTTAGACTTCTCAAGTATGTTAGATATATACGACTATGCTTGATTGACATCTCTTTGACTCTTCTAGCCACGACAACCTAAAAAGATATTTAATCACCTGTGAGTGTGTGCAGGGTCTTTCAGAGCATAGAATAAAAAATGTCAACTTCAGATAATTAAACGGTTTATCTTTATACTTTGAATAATGATCATTACCTTGGATTAGATAAGTGATAGCATGCACACCAGGGATGACTTTGGTACCAGTCATTTTTTCAAATATTGGGTAAAGCAGCCAACAGATTAAATAACACCAAGTTCAAATAGTCATTTTAGTTTTGAATTGTCACCAGCTACAGTTTTTCACTGTTCGAATTGTAGGTTCTAGCGCTTGAATTTTAAAGACAACGACTGAATGCTGAGTTTCATGGCAGGTCTGGACGGTCAAAAAGTGTGTTCAAGCTGAACTCAAAGCTAATTTTTAGATGTGGCATGTTTGCAAACCGAGTCAATGGAAAAACATGAGCAAATGCAACACAAATTGAGGCGAAGACACATACATGCCAGAGGAAAATATTTCAACTTGAACGAGGAATTCCTGCTTTTTCCTGAAGCCGAATGACTCAATTTCCTAATAGTAGCTAGCAATATGTTGACTGTTCAGTAGGCACATTGGCTGTTTGTGTTGAATAAACTGCAAAAACACTCCGGAGGTTTACAATTCATGTAAATAAAGCAGTTAAAAAGAGCGTTGCTTTATGTTCAACCTGTGTGTCCTAACTGCTGCTGAACTTCAGGTTGATCCAGCTGCTGCGGCTGCCATAAGGACAGGTCTCCTATTCTGGTGCAGTCAGGCAATTTAGCTGAGAAATGTACAGTTTCGTCATCCTTGAAGAGCCATTACGCCATATTAAATAATAGATCACTTAGCGCAGGAGCGAGCAGACAGACATAACAGCTATCTGTTATGAAAGTTATTTTTTTTTCTATAATCCAATCATTTCAGGATGTTTCCACAAAAAAAAAAAAAAAAACTGTGGCAGCTTTTTTTCTGTTAAATACAGATTTAATTATGTCTCACTGGTCTGAGTTATTTCCTCAGGTGGTGGGGGTATGCAGATGTGACAGTGACTGCGCACACACACACACACACACACACACACACAGGCAAACACAACAGCTGCAACCCTGCCTACTTCTATTTACCCCTCTCTCCCACCAGCTCCAACCGACACATGGAAAACTTTGAAGTGCCTCCAATTAAAAGTTACCCTCCTCCGCGGACAGTTTGTCAAATTAAATTGGAACTTTTTTGGCTAATTTCTCATTTAAAATGTTTGTCGACCTCCATGTGCTGACAAGTGACATAAGAGCTGGCAAGAAAATTAAGCGGTGGCGTGGACTAGGGGACCAAAACCACAAGGGAACTGCTCAAGTTCAGCTTCATCCGAGCAAACATTAAATCAGTAAAACGTCTGTTTATCTGCTTGTTAACAAAAAAAATAAAAAAAATCACAAGTGCTTTATGCAGCGGCCAGTTAGAACAAACCACATTTATAATCCTTAAATAACCATTTAAACAACTGAAAAGGAACAGAAGTACAAAATGTTTTAGTTATTAATATACTTGCCTGCAGTGGACAATGATAGGACACGAGCGTCCCCGGTAGCACTTGTTAACTTTCCTGTAAAAAAAACAGAACAGAAAGAAGAGCTCAGTGTTAACATCACAGGTACAACAAACCACAGTCAGTACATCACGTTTCTCGGTTTTTAATGATAACAAGAACAGTAAAGATCTTTTAATTGTAATTTTCAGAAGCAAAAGCACATCTTTGAGATCACAACACAATATTTTCTAAACCTGTAATATTCCTAAACAACAATACATCATTGGTATCCCAAGTGCCTAATTGTAGTCCATACATTTACTATAAAACCGTATTATTGTCATTTTTATGAACATGAGCACAAGTTCAAAGCAGTTATTAGTAAATTAAACCATGACAAACAGTAAATAGTACAGTATGTGACCATGATAGGCGGAAAGTTTATGGTGAATTGCAGGTGTTGAGTCAAAAATACCAAATATACAATATCAGATTTAAATAGAAAGAAAGCCATTAAATAAAGAGAAAGAGAAGAAGTCACAGAAATGTTTTTATTTTCTTTCTAGTAACTGACTTGACAATATGTACCCTAAAGTGTCCTGGAACTGGTGTGTGGTCTAAAACAAAGACTAAAAAAGATGGTGGGTACAATCTAAATATGTTATTCTCTGTACCTCAGTTATCTAGATTTGGACCTGACATACAATATGATAAAGATGCACCATGAATCATATTTAACCTTTAGTATATCACTGTCAAAATAATCTTGACTGTCAGTGTTAGTATTTCCCCAAAAAAAGACCACATTTCCTATAAATCCTGCTGTCTCCTGTTGAAAAGACGATCTCAGCTTCTTTGGGTCAAATGATTTTTCTTTGGTTTTAGTAACAAGAATGAAAATTTTCAAGGTAATTTCTTCCATCTGCGTTTTATTCCTTCCAGCAGCTTTTGGTCACCAGAAACTCTGAAAGGTTTAGTTTCTCTGATTGTTTCCAGAGTCCAACAGATTTCCCACAAAATCTAACCCATAATGGTGGCTCATAATGGTTTATTTAAAGAACCAGTGTGTAAGATTTAGTGGTATCTAACGGAACAGACTCGGCAGATGGAATACAATATTCATAAGTATGTTTTAATTGGTGTAAAATCACCTGAAAATAAGAATCGTTGTGTTTTTGTTACCTTAGAATGAGCCCTTTATATCTACATAGGGGGCAGGTCCTCTTACACGGAGCCCGCCATGTTTCTACAGTAGCCCAGAACAGACAAGCCAAACACTGGCTCTAGAGAGGGCCTTTAGCCTTTTTCCAAGTTTTGTGGCCACTGTAGGTTATCCTACATGCTTGGAAAGGGAGGGTGAGAGGTATTCAGTTGGTTGCAATCTGCAACCTCACCTCTAGATGCCACTAAATCCTACATACTGGTCCTTTAAACTTACCTTATGAGGCAGCTGGATTCGCAAGATCACAACATCACTGGATCACGCGAGAATCCATCTCGTCAGACTTCGAGTTACGCGCTTGTGTATCAGCATTGCAAATCCGGCTGCCTCGCAAGGTAAGACAGTGATAGACGATGATAGACAGATGGTTCATCCAATCGCCTGCCAAGTATCTTTTGAAAGTGCCCTTTTCCAAACAGTTTCCAAGGACGACTTCTCAGATGGTTCTGTAACAAACCATCTGGCACGTCAGGTTACCTTTAAACGCTACATGTAGCACCTTTAAGAACAATATATTTACTTTATGGAAAGTAACCATGTGATCTCTAAACATTATTCTGAATTTTCTGCCTAATTCTTATGTATCAATCTTCAAGTCTTGAAGTTGAGGTACAAAACCATCATGTTGCTGTATCATAATATTCCACACTGAGATATATTTGCATCTGTGTTTGTTGCTGCTCCCATATGTACATCAAAAAGTAACACAGTTGAGAGCTGCCTCAAACTACGTGTGGGAAAACGGCACATCCTTTCTTTAAAAATTGCGGTAAAAACTTCACACCTTGTCCATT
This sequence comes from Thunnus albacares, assembly GCF_914725855.1. NCBI lineage: Eukaryota > Metazoa > Chordata > Actinopteri > Scombriformes > Scombridae > Thunnus > Thunnus albacares. Next base: position 27,424,942 of record NC_058117.1, read on the forward strand.
AAAATGCATAGAAGCCAGTGGATCCACACATATATCCAGCTGATATCTGAGCGAGAAGCAGAGAGCCGTGAGCTTGATCCCAGCTGGAGATCATCTCTGATTCTATTTCATGGTGATAACTCTACATAACAATATTCAGCAGGATGATATTATGTAAAGGCACAATGTATGTGTGTGTGTGTGGTGTGTGTGATCCATAATGCATCACTGAGTCAGGGAAAGAAATCTCAGAGCTGCAGCTGCAGATGGTTCACTTTTTTCTTCATTGAACTGAAAGTTTCTATAGCCATTCATGTTTTGAGGGAATGTCATGCCCTTTGGGTTATTGTATCCTCCTAAAATCCTCATTGTAAACAGCTTTTTCTGGAAACTATAGAAAAAACTCTGCTTCGCCAAGGTGGTAATGGTTTTGGCCCTCTCTTTTGTTTGTTAGTTTGTTGAATATCTCAAAAAAGTAACACATTTCAGTGAGATTTGGTAGAAAGTAAGGCCAAGCACAATGGAAATGATGTTTTTTCATAAAAAGATGATGTATTTCTTGACACTGAGAGATGTAAGTTTCTATTTTTAAAAATCACACATTTAAAAGATCATATAGATGTTGTGGAGGTTTGCAGTATAAATGAGGAAAACAAGATATATTATAGAAAATGTGCTTTTTCTGATACATAAACCACAAGAAACAGAATGACATTATTGTTGGTCAGTGACCCAAACCCAACAGAGTCTTCAACAATGTTACAATATGTTTTCAGGATTTTCTTTCACAAACAGCTTCAGTGTCACATTGATCATAAATGCATTTTTCTGGAACAGTATTAGCAGGTTTTGAATGTGGTTTAATGGAGGCAAGAGATGAACAGACAACCAGCAACATCACAAACACTGAAGGAAGGAAGTCTTTCCACCTAAAAAAGCCACACGATTTCATCCTCCACCCCAACCAAAATTGAAAAGTCAGAGCTCACTGCAGACAATCAAAAGTGATGTTACCATGGAAACAGGCGGCAGAGGATCACCAACAGGCGGGGTGGGGGTTGGAGGGTGGTGGTGGGGGGGTGTATAGAGGGGTGTTGGACTGAAAGGAAACGCCCCGCCTGAGATTCAAGCTTGACAGAGGGAGACAGATCAAGAGTCAGACAGAGAGACAAAAGAGAAAGAACGAGAGAGATAGACGGAGTGGATGAAGACGGAGAGGGAAACATAAACTCAGACTACGTCCACAATAAATAAGCTAATTTTAAAAAACGCTGCTCGTGCTTCAGGTCATTCTCATCTCCATCCACACTGAAATGTCTCAATGATTTTGGTCTATAAACCACAAAATTGTGCATCACACTCAACATCTGCGTTTGCTAAATGCAAGTTCCTCTTACTCATTTTGACATGTTTCGCTAATCATACCGTACTTGCCATCCATGAGTGAGCATGCAAGAGTAGGACTCTCAAATTTATTTGGAATATATGAGTGACAATCATTTGTGAAATGTGACACATCACTTATGATGTTCGTGTAAACGCAAATCGCTTTTGTGAAACACGCCCATCACTGCCTAACCCTGTGTTTTATAAATCCAGACTAATTTACATATAATTCTGTTTCTGTCAAGTATAACGAGTATAAAACGGCATTGTGTCGTTTGATGCTTGTCGCGCAAACTTAATTCAACAGACGGAAGAAGTAATCAAGGTATCGGTGCTGAGATGTGACAATCATGGAAGAAAATGAGTCTTATCTTTTGTAACTCGACAGCAGGTTCGTGTGTCCGTCAAAGACAAAATAATGTGTTAAAATTGATGTTTTTCCTGAAGTGATGATGGGTATCGCCGCTGGGAAACAGGGCAGCGGAGAATCCTGACAAGCATCATTGCGGATCGGTGCGTTTTGCTGGTGCACCGCTGTGCTGAGATGTTCCAGTTTTGTGATTGTGAAATCGTCTGACAAAATAAAAAATGAATACAGCTTAATGCCGACACCTGTATGGTGTAATTGGCTACACTGACGTTTAAAATAAGTGATCACATAGAAGGTTAGAGGCAGATATTTGCCTTCTTAAATTTACTGCCACACAGACTCCACTGTGTCTGAGCAGGCTTACGTCATTTTATTCATCTACACTTCAAGCTACGTCTTCAGGTTCCAGAAACACCTGCTTAGTGTGGACGGAGAGAAGAAGAAGGAGGAGTCCTATTTTAGTGTGGACATATTCTAAATCAGAAATCATCAAGACGGACAGAAGGCGTAAGAGAGAGGAAGAGACAGATAGAGGGTGGGAAGAAGAAACACAAAAGCGACCAAGAGAGGAAGGGAAGCTCAGCGAGGAAGGTGGGGGTGGAGGTGGGGGGGGGGGGGGGGGGGGGGGGGGGGGGAGGAGGAGATCGAAGGCAGTCAAGCAAACCATGAGCAAGCAAAAAGGAGAGAGGTCATCTCAGGTCACTGGGCACAGCGAGGGGAGAGAAAGATGAAGGAGCAGAAAAGAAGGGGAGGAGAAGAAGGGGGGTGGAAAAAGAGGAGTAAGAGGGGCGGGAGGTGGGTCCATGAGGCCCCTTGGTTGCAGAATCACAGTCTCCAATGATCACTTTTGTGACTATGCAACTGGGCTTATATTACTAGCTGCAACATCACAAAAATGACACTGGCAACCGCTAGTTAGCTGGTAAAACAGGAGGGGGGGGAAAGGAGAGGATTTGTAAGCAATGCTTCGGCTCAGTCAGTCAGTTGTGAGTGAGGTTAAAAAAAAAAAAAAACCATGCCGGCATGAGCATAAAAGAAGGGAAGAGAGATATTTCATCCGACGCTTGTGTCCTCAAACCATCAAGGTGGAAAAAAAAAAGAGAAACACACAAAAAAGGGCAGGTTGTTATTGTGAAAAGAACCATATCCCCGGTAATAAAAGTGAAAAATATCTCCCTCTTCGCTTTCTTCATTGTGTTCTGACCCCGCCGCCCTGTGAGTAAAGGCAATATTTCCTAACTGATGGTGGGTGGTGACGCCCACCAGACCCCTTTTATAATAGCTGTGACCACAAACTCTCACTCTCGATATGTCACCTAATTGATGTGCGCCAACACCGAGCCTATATATATATAAAACTGAGTCGGGGTCTGTCGCTCGAGAAAATCCACAGTGAATCGCAGAGAAGGGGCTGGGGCGGCTCCCACCTAATAGGCAATACAGTATATCAGTTTAAAAGAGGTCGAAGGGGAGAAGGAAGGGAGGCGGATATAAAGGCGCCGGTGATAAAGGATCACTCCGGCAGAGTTCCCTCAATGCATCCTGAATTACACTGTTATCAACTAGCAAATACCCTGGATATTTGTGGATATATAGATATTTTTCTACCGGCTTCTCAGGGTCACGAGTCAGAACTCTTGGAGATGTGAGAGGTTTCCAGTTATGATGTGAGCGACAAAAAGCCACTCAAAGCCTTTGTGGTTTAGAAGGAGACAAACAAGTTTGATGCTTTCTATTTAACTTCCTTCACTTTGTTTAAATAAAAAAAAAACCAAAAAGCGCTTTCTCTCATTTATTCTACTTTACAGCCCTGTCAGTCTTCCAACTGTAATAGCTCAAGAAAAGCATAAAAATGATGATGAAAAATTCCACCTTTGAATACTTTCACACCGTTACATGACTTTGATGTTCAATGCATTTCAGGGCTTATTTTGTAAGATTGTAATTTACATTTATGGTGCCCACTTTCCTGCCTTTTGTACTTCAATTTCAGGTTTGTGAATTCCTACATTTCCCCGAATACCTTTCAACAACCCTCTGACAACTTTGCATGGACTTGTCATAGATGTACTGTACATAGCGACAACTCTAAGTGGTACAGACAACCATTAATACAAAAATACATTTTCAGCAACTACAGCACAGCTCTCAGGTGTTTCTCATGTCTATCTACAAGCAGACCTCTTTACTTTATTATTCTCCACAGGCTGCTTTAGAAAGGACTTTCAAAAGTTTTCTTTGAGGCTGACTTAAACCTCGACGCTGCCGCTATCAACATTAAAAGCAGGCTTAAGTGCTTTGTGTACTTCAAATAAAGAGGAGTTCCAACAAACTCTTCAAGTAAAATGTTAAAAAAAAGTCTTTATTACTTGGCCAGCATAGAAAAATATGTTGCAAACTACTCTGTGTGGGTGCGTTTGTGGCATTTACCCAGTCATGCACACTCACCCACATGTTAGAGGCTAACCCTAGCCGGTGGCGGTCTGTGAATTCCAAGAATACAATTGGCAGAATTCATGGTGGGAAGCCGGTGAGGGATCATATCCTTGCTGCTGCACTAGCAACTCCGACTGGTTGGGGTGTGGTCACATGGCTGTCCCTTCCTACGCCGATAGCTAACAGTGGACTGTCCAGAGCCGTCGGACAAACTGAGTTGGGAAATCCTCCCCTTTAAATCAACTTAACTTAATAACAAGAAGTATTAGTTTAGTTTTCTGAAGGAGTTCCCTACCTGCGGAAGTCGAGGAGCGTCCGGCTGGTCTCTGGGACGTTCTGGTTGAGCCAGGTCAGGAAGTGGAACTGAGTGACTGTCCGCGTCTCGTTGGTCTGCATGTTCTTCAGGTAGAAGCTACGAACCAGGAAGTCGTCGCACCAGATGTGTTCGGACACCAGGTTCACCTACGAGGACACGCAAACGGACAATGAACACACATGTATACAACGTTTACTAGACTTAGTTTAGTCATTAAATCAAATCACAGCAAACTTTATGGGCACCAAATCGAGATAAGTGAGAGTAAAAGTAAACTGTCTCTAAAATCAACTTATATGAAGGTATTAGTCTATTTACTGTGCTGTAGCAATAAAATCCATACTTTCAGACAGACATAATTGATAGATTGCTGGCTTGAGAAATAATACTGTTGTTATTATTAATTTAATACTAGGCAATAATCTTTTGGAATGAATAATATAACATTTTCAACGGCCTTTATAATCTTTCCTTGTTAAGGTCAAATACGTTATTTGACTTGAATTAACCAGTCATCTAAAATGCAATGTAGCTCTTTAAGTATGAGATGATTCTTCTGGAGAAAGAAAATGACAGAAATATTTATGTTTTCACTTTACAAATCTGATTTACGTGTTTCATAGCATCAAAGGATAATGATATAAAGTTATAGTTGGATTGATAAACACACACTACCCCACACTGACAGTTGAAGTTACGGTGAATGAGTCATTTTACCTCGTAAATGTGGTAGAGGTTAGATCCCTCGTCGGGCCAGTAATGGTAGCACTGCTTCACCCCGCTCTCGACGAGTGGCGTCAGCATAACAATGACCACGCAGCCGTTCTCCCATACCATCTGCAGACAAAACACACACACACTCAAGTAAGACTCTCCCCATTTTGGTACACACACCCTGGAGGCAGGAAAGTGCTTCTGATATAACAAGGCAGGAGCAACATCACTATCTTGAATTGTCTCTTACATTTTGAAGGAATTAAAAGATAATGTCACAACACTCAGCCATTTATTAAGAGTAGGAGTCACGTTATTGAGGAGAGAAAAAGCCGTAGACACTTTACCAAATCTGTTAGTAGCATATTAGTCAAATTATGTGCTGTTTTTTTTATTGGAGGGGTAGATGTGTCTGTTTTGGGGGTGGGAGGGTCATTGCTTAGAAAATGAAATCTTACTTTGAAACCGAACACTTCCAGACATGTTTACCGTGTTTCAAACTTTGGTAAGAAACAACAAGCAAGTCAAGCTTCGTGGCTTGCAGAGTAATTGCTGTCGGGGCCGTTCCCTCCCCCAACTGTGTCATTCTACTCAGCACACGGTCATATTTTCCTGCTGGCAGTCATATTCTCACAGCCGGAGGGTGGGCTGGCTCTGGAGATCCATTCGACTCAGATCAGAGGTAACACTCAGCCGTTAATGGAAGCTATAAAACAATACTGCTCCCACATCATCACATTAGATAATCAAGATGGCCGCACCTGCCGTTCGGTCAGGAGCGCTGCCACACCTTGACAGAGATTTAACCAGTGTTAATTGCAGCTGGGTTTTGAGTTACTGCACCAGCGCACACTTTCCTCTCAGCCCCCACTGCTTCACTGATTGGTCTCATGGATCTAAAGATGTGACGGTGCACTTTTTTGAGAAATGGTGTTAATTTGCTTTAGCTGACAGAGTGAGAACTCCACTGGTGCTGGGAGGACATGTTCCCTCTTTTAAAACTTGAGGTTTGTTAAAATGCAAATTGTATTTATACCCTTATTTATCCAAGAAGAAAAGTTAACTGCACACGATGCGTTTTTCTAGATTTGCTCTGAATCACACAGTTCTCTGTATTAAACCCTCTAAGCAGGATATTGAGGGGTATTTGACTTCAGTACTGCTCAAGGGCACCTCAGCAGTTGTTGTGTAAAGCGATGTACTGTACAGTATGTGGTGCAATAACTTCCTGATTAAGGAGTCTGATAAGACACAGTAATGCGGGTAAAGTCGACCGGGCCACAACACAACAAGAAGCCTGAGTAAAGCCTGAATACAAAGGCCTGTTCAGCACAGAGAAGCCACTTAATGAACCTGACATGAATCCATGATGAGCTCTGAGATTCTGACACAATACGACAAAAACGTTGGTATTAATGATACGAATTTTGAGGCACACATTTACTGTCTATTCCATCGCATCATACTCGAAAATGTATATTATGTATTTAAGTTTAGCCAAAATAAAAACCCAAGAAGTCTGTTCACAAAAAGTATTTAGAAACTACTAAACTATTATGTAAAAACAGTGTCAATATGCTTCAAACGAAATGCTTGTTGGACCGTCAAAGAATTTCTGAAACGTCTCCCGACACCCTTTCAATGTCAGGATTGAGGCGGCTGTGTCCAACAATTAAAGTAACTTTCTGACACCGACTAGTCTGACTAGCATGTCATGCAGCACTTGGAAGGTGTGCAGAGTTGTGAAAGTACGCAGGATTTAAACTTTTCTCTCAAGCTCTCTTGTTTGTACAAGCAAGCTTTGTGCCCCATCTTCGATTGTAGCTGTTTGGAACAGGTATAAAAACTATAAAAACCTAAAACTGAGCAAAAGAAGGAGGAAGAGAAGTAGAAATGAAGAGGTTTCATCAAGAATGAACAAAGATTGTCCACAACTTATACACCCGCAAACAGGCACTTACAGACAATAACCAACAACTTCCCTTCCCTGAAAGAGGAGCAATATCCAGACCTCAGTAGGGATTACTGGTGAGAGAGGGGGAGAGGGGGGGAAGTGCTGTAATGGGGTTAAAGTTCATTCTTTGATCCCCCTGAGGAGACCTCCGGAGCTGGGAGGAAATGTGGGGGGTTTTGGTGGTGCTAATGGATGCTATGTGAAAACCATAGAGAGCACCTTGAAGTGTATGATGTAATCACACAAAACACACAGAAAGATTTCATTGTATCACAGCACAGCATTATCAATATTTGTGGAGCTTTTAGCAATTAAAAATTAATCTGAAGAGAGCAGACAATAATATATAATCCCACTAAGATGTAATATGACTTTCAGTTATTGGCAGTAGGTTTTTAAAATTAAAAATCAGACGTTTGGATTTTGTGTCCTTGGTGTTTTCACATTGCATCGGAAAGGACGTTTTCCTCTTTGGTGAAATATAAAGACAACATATGAGAGATTCCTTGGCACGTTTTAAATGAGCTGTCTTTTACATTTCAATTCAAGTTGATGAGCAGTAGCAGAAGAAGCAGCAGCGAATCTATGAGAGCCTGAGATTTCTCATTTTCCTGCCTGCATGGTAACTGGCACGAGTGGGAATACAGCAGGGACAGAACTTGTTTGACAAGGGGACCTTTCCTTCCAACAACCCTGTAACACACACACACACACATGCACACACACACACCTTCCCCACTGCTCCTCCCTCGACACACACATATACACCATGACTGCAGAATAACTTATCGATCTCCTAGCCTGAGATTCAAACCCAATCCAACATTTGGGACAGCGGGAAAAGTGTTCGCCATCCCCTGCATTAACAATATGTCCCATTGTACACTGGTTTGTGTGTGTGTGTGTGTGTGTGTGTGTGTGTGTGTGTGTGTGTCTGCGCAGTGGCGGAGGTGTTGCTGGGCAGGGAGCATGATGGTGAAGGAGAGTTTAATAACGACATCCACAGAACAGGCTAGCCTCTCGTGTGGCTCGCTGCACTAATAAAAATCGGCTAACTCTTGTTTAAGAGAGGAAAAAGTATTGATTTTTGTGTTGCGTGTGTGTGTGTGTGTGTGTGTGTGTGTGTGTGTGTGTGTGTTTCTTACCTGCCAGAAATCAGCCACAGTGGAGGGCAGGGGGCCTTGAGTGGCAATGTAGGCTGGGTTCCTGGGATCATGATCCATCTGAAGAGAGAGGAAAAAGGGGGGAAACAAAGGGATTATGAAATGCGTCATGTTTTTATTGTCTCAAAACTTGATGTTTATACCTCGTGTTAATTTTATTAACCTTTATTTAACCAGGATAGTCTCTTAAGATCTCTTTTTTGAGAGAGTCCAAATATCAGTACAGTTTACAGCAAAAATAAACAAGGAAATAAAAAAATACATTACAGGATAAAAAAAAAACAAGATGCAATTAACTGTAATAAGGTATGAGGTCCTTTAGGTCCTTTAAGCTGCATCCATCTGAATCCCCCTCCCCTACCAAGTGTGTAGGAGAACCTACGGTGTCTGCAAAACTCAGGGAAAAACACAAAAGGCCCTCTAGAGCCAGTGTTCGGTTTGTCCGTTCTGGGCTACTGTAGAAACACGGTGGTGCAAAATGGCGGGCTCCATGGGAGAGGAGCCGCTCCCTATGTAGATATAAAGGGCTGATTATAAGGTAATGAAAACACAACGATTCTTATTTTCAGGTGATTATACACTAAGTCTGGTCTGCTAGATGCAACTAAATGCATCTACACACTGCACCTTTAAGTTGTAAAGTATGAATGAAAAAAACTGGCACTAATTCAGAGTCATCAAAAAAACATTAATGACTTGCTGTTTAAAACTTGTTCAGGGCAAATGATTGACATTGCTACATTTTCTGAAGTTAATGTCACCACAACTTTACAAGTGTTACCTTAATTGCTGCAGTGATCCAGTTTAACTTACTGTAAATTTATACAGTAATTCAAGAGAGTGAAAACTTGTGGTTGTGACATTATAAAATTTTAACTTACTCCCTGTTGTAGGTTAACAGTAGTAGTATTAACAATTGGAATAACATCAAAGGCAAATCTACCAAAGACTGTTGCCTTGAAATTTTCAGTTTTCTGATTTTTTTAAATTTTTCAGTGAAAACCTTCTTTTCAAAGTCTTTCAATGTAAGTACTAGAGAATAAATCAACTATTCTGGTCCTGGGAAAGTAGGTTGCATGTTGAGTTTGAGGAAAACTTAAAGCAAAATAACAAGTGAGGGCCAGTTTAGCTCAGCATACAGCTGTACTGTGATGAGTTAGTGCTCTGAGACCTGTTATAAACTTCACTGCACTATAATATAAAGTATCCTACAAGTGCAATAATGTGGCAGCAGCATTAACTCGCTGCATTTATTCATGTCAATTTGCAAAAGCGCCCCCCGCTCTCCCGAATAACCTTAAAAACTTCCACCTCTGTTTTCTTCTCTTTGCAGAAAAATCTATTTACATTTGAGACATTTTACAGAGCAGATAAGGACAGATTGTCTTGCTCAAGGATACTTTATTCTGTATGACTCATGACAGGTGATAAATACATTTGTTATTAGAATCAAACCGGGGATTGTCACGTTACAGAACGGCCTTTGAGCACCATGACAGACAAGAAGACCTCTCTCCATCAATCATTCTTATTGACTTCGTATATTATACATAAGTTTGCAAGGATACATATTTAACAGATTCACAGCTGGAAGTGTCTCGGTGAGGGAGGTGAGAGTGCTTTTCAGTAACTTCTTCCTTAACTTAATGGAAATTACAGAAGGATGGCGTGGGCGTCGAGAGCAAAAGACAGGAGACGAACGTGAGGTGAATTTGCTAGGACGTGAGTGACACCCCTGCCTATTACCATGCAAATTGTATGGTAAATGTAATAATTGGCAAGACCAATTTAGCTGGAAGCAATTACAGAGGGAAGACAGATAATTTCTGGGGCTTTTCCGTGCACAAAATTGTCTTTAATGGTCCTCTGTTCCCTTTATGAATGCCAAACAATAATGCACTTCTAATGAACTTAAAATGTAGTATCTCGGAGAGAGAAAAGGTGACATGGTGCGAGGGTGTTTTTGCTCATTAAAATATCTGCAGCCAGAATTGCGTCATGGACAAAAAAAAAATAGCTGGAGGCACAAGTTTAAGATATCAGAAGATAATTGCACAAGGGGGTTATGCATACATTAAATGGCCGAAAGTATGTGGACACCATTTTTCTGCATGTTTCCTTTGGTCTGGAGTGTTTTCTCCTGGTTTTCGCTTGTTCCAATTGAAGGAACTCTTAATGTTACATGCAGAATACGATGATATCTTAGACAATAGTGTTTGTTTCAGTGTGACAATGAACCTGTGAACAATGTGAGGCCCACAAAGAAATGATTTTCCCACTTCGGTGTGGAAGAACGTGACTTGCCTGCACAGAACCCTGACCTCAACCCCATCCAACACCTTTGGGATGAACCAGCAAGGCCTCATCAACCAACATCAGTGTTAGACCTCGCTAATGCTCTTGTGGCTGAATAGTAACAAATCCCTGCAGCCAGGTTCAAAAATCTGTTGGAAAGCCTGAAACCAGAAGAGTGGAGACGTATAGCAGAATATTACAGCTTGATTTATGGTCGATCAGAACTGGTGTTGACCGCCAACGTTGGTAATATGAACACGGTATCGTTTAAATACCAGGATAACATATTTTCAGACAGTCTCTCCTGGAAGGCAGTCATAGTGTTGCATTTGGTAGTTCACATTAAAAGTGACAGAAATAGTTGTGTCATGAATTAAAAAGGAGAGCTAGAAAGAGAAACCCTGACTCCTTTCTCACCTCCACGCAGCTGTGAATGTCGGCTCATCAGTGTCGGAAAGTGATAGAAATAGCCTCGCACAGCCTTCGCCGTTGGAAAGTTGTAGCAGGAGGGGGTTTCTGAAGTTTTTTGACTATCCAACAGGCTCGTCTGAAGGAGTATACTAAGTATATTGAGCCCGTTAATGCTCATAGTCGTGGAATTACATTTCCAACAATTAAATACAAGTGTCCAAACTCTTTTGGCCATGTAGTATATATATTGAACAGAAGATGAGATGCCTTTACGCTGGCTTTTTCACACTTTTATTCTTGAATAAGCAGTTAATACTGAACTTTACTTGTGCAGAAGGTATAATAGGTATAAGAACTGAAGGTATAATGTTCAAATGTGTTCAAATTCATGTGATTAAAGTCAAAATTCTGACGATACTGAATTAAATAACTAAACAACCTCTGCACAGTCCAGGTTGGTGCAGTCTAGGAAGTAATAGGAGAAAAGATCTGGAGGGATTCTCAAAGAAATAACAAAATACCTCATCTCGTCCAGGGTGACAAGGTGTAGGAAATAGAGAGAGAAACACCAGAAAGGACAGAGAAGGAGAAAGAAATTGGCATGGAGGAAAAACAAGAAAGAGAGTAGAAAATAAGAGGTGAGGGGGGTGGGGGTGGGGGGGGGAAGATGGCACAGCAAAAACCTGACGAGTTGAAGGTGAAACGGGAGAGAAAAGGAAGAGAAATTCAGGCGAGAGGATGATGAAAGAAAGAGAGACATAGCGAGCGGAGTCTGCACACTTGACATTTCTCTTTTAATCTCTCTCTCTCTCTTTCTCTCTCTCTCTCTGTCTCCTTTTCAATCTCTGTGGACACACAATGCTTCCTGACATCTCAAAGTGTCTCCAGAATTAAACCCTGCCATTAATGACACTGCGAGTGTGTGTGTGTGTGTGTGTGTGTGTGTGTGTGTGTCACAAAGGACAACTATCTTTCTCCCTCTATCACATACACGCGCTCCTCCTTAATGAGGAACAAAAGAGGAGGATGTGACAGCTGCAATTATCCCTGTTGTTGTTTTTTTTTTTTGTCTTTTCTTTGGAGGCAACGAAAAGGAGTCAAATTTTATGCATACATGCCTGTGTGTGTGTGTGTGTGTGTGTGTGTGTGTGTGTGTGTGTGTGATCAGCTTCACTCTGTCTGATGAAGTTTTATGATGAAACCGACTGTTACTACAGTCTGACACCTCAGTGGGGGGGACTGTGTGTGTGTGTGTGCGTGTGTGTGTGTGTGTGTGTGTGTGTGTGTTGGCAGCTACATGGATTAGCTGAAATTGTGAATCTACATATTAGGAAATAAAACAACTTCTACTGTTCTCTATTCTCTATCCTCATATCAGACAGGCCTAACTCTAAACCTACTTCTATGACCTCGCCTTTCATTGATTTTGTTTTACCCCCATGATTTTATCCCTTCTCTAGAATTTGTCTTTTACTCCTTTACTATGTCTTAACTGATATTTATCCTGTTTAATATGTATGTGTGTGTGTATATGTATGTATACGTTTATGTTTGTATGCATATATATACACATGCATATGTATATGTATATATATATGTACGTGTCTTGTGCATATATATATATCTGTATCTATGTTTTACATTTCTTTTGTAAAGCACTTTGAGCTGCATTTATGTCATGAAAGATGCTCTATAAATAAAGCTTATTATTATTATTATTATTATTATTATTATTATTCTCTATTCTGGACAGTTTCCTTTCGCTTTTTTCCAGTATGTCTTCTGAACATTTATCTGTTTTCTTTCTACTCAAAAGTTGAAAGTTTGATTGTGCTCCTTTTCTTACCATTACTTTTCACACCATCTGTCTAGTCTTTACTGTATATTCAAGGAGAATTCAAAAATGATGGAGACAATCATGTCAAGTACTGGAAACTGTTCGAAGTGATGCCTGTGGATTATTCAGAGTAATCAGGACTTTGAGTTTGAGTGCTTTGAATGCCTCAAATGAAATTACATTCAGTTATATTGTATCTGGGTGGCAGCAGACATAGTAGATATCACAAAACTGTTTTTTTTTGTTCACAGGAGGGGAGTATTGATAATGTTGGTGAGGTTTCTGTACAGTCCATTTTGTTACCTTTTATCCACATTTCACAATATTTCTAGTCACAATGAGTCACCACATTTGCTTTACTTTCCAAAAAATTACCTAGAACTTGTGATATTCAGATGTTTGTTGGATACCCAAATGACAAAATAGGTGATTTTTTAATGCTTTCCAAAAGTGTTTTCTTTCTTTTTGGTCAAGGTTTGGTTCTTCTTGAGGTTTAGTGAAAATTATAATCAAGGTTAAAAGAAAACCAGCAGCGACTGTTGGCAGGAGACGACCAGACAACTGCAAGAGATTGTTTGTAAGGAAAATAAAACATCATTTTAAGGCATTTAAACATCAAAACTAATTCATTTTTTGTTGATTACAATCTCTTAAAGAGTGACTTGTTTCAAGATTTCCCTTTGGAAATGAAAAGGCTTTTTTTTTTAAGTAAGCAGCATCGTCTGCCAGTGAAGTTTTACTAAAGACGTCTTAATATGTTTTGTATAAAGATGTTATTAAATTGGGGAAAGTAGATGCAAAATGAAAGGAATGACAGGAAAGACTTAATTTCCTTCAATGTGACTCCTTAATCAAAAATAGTGAATTTAGCTGTCAATAAAGGCTGATTCAAACTGTTATCAGCACACGACAAGCGTAAGAATAAGTGTGTGTGTGTGTGTGTGTGACTGTGTGTATGCATGATTGATTGGTACCTAAGTGATTGATTATGTCTTAGTAAGTGTGTGTGTGAGTGTACGAGGAAACTGTTGAGTCTATTTTAGAGTATCTGTGTGTGTGTGTGAAAGGAGAAAGTGAGTGATTGATTGTGTTTGTAGGTTCGTGCAACTGACTGACTGATTGGGTGTGTGTACACTGGGACTCTGAGTCAAAAACCAGTTGGCTCTCCTCGTGCATCATCGTGCATTACTTAAGTATTTCAATCAATTTTATTTGAAGCATATTCATAGTGATAATTATTTTATTGTATTCGTTTTCATTTACTTTTCTTTGCTGATTGTGGTAAGACTGTAAGGACTTAGTTAAGGGACGTCATCGGTGGGATGATGTGCTAATTATTTATATTGTCCAAAAGGAAGCTGAATGATGTCACTTCCTTCAGGTTAATGTGGAAAAAACATACATTTTTATCAAATTTCATGCAGCTAACCCACAGACTTTGATCTGAGTGAATTTGTATTTATATGACGTCTAGTTAAGGTTCAAGGGTTCAGTAACCGTTCAGCTTAAATTGAAAATTCAGCGGTCCTCACTGTCTTTACTGTCTTTGCTGCGGTCGTAGCAGATTGCTATGGAGGCAGGTCGAACCATATTGGAAAGGTCAGAGTGCAGGGACCGGACTAAAGGACAATCCCTGATCCTTCAGGTTGAGGGTCGGGCCTCATAAAACCTCATAAAACAAACAATCATCGTCTAAATCACCCTCCATAGCTTCCTGTTTGGTCAAACAGTTCTTAGTGTGTGCCTTACAGACTCATATCTAACGAGAAATTGAGCATTTCAGCTTTGCAACTTTTAATTGTGTCATTTAGCGAACTCAAGTTATCGTAACTTTGACTAGCACAGAAAACAACATCTGGTTGGTTCATTATTTTGTTTACCTAGCGCACAGCTGTACTGCTTTGAACAGCTCAATCAAAAGGTAATGAAGTGGTCTTTGCTTTGTTCAGCCTTCAAAATCATCTTTTTGGCTGTATATGTGTGTGTGTGAGTGTTTCATGTCTACACCAAACTAAAAATCCCACACCGACCAAATTGTACGCAGGTAATCTCAGCAGCGCCTGACTTACAGCAACTCACGGGAGATCGCAAGCAGTGGTAGTATACCTCTTCTAAGAAAAATACATTTTGCTGTTGGTGATACAGATTCAAATTGCCTGGTGCGTGGTAATTGGATTTTCAAAGTAAAATAGAAAGTAGAGGTCTGTGAGCACAAGACCATAATTGGTCCGTCCTCAAGTTCTTGAGTTCTTGCTTTCCGAGGCTCTTCATCACTATCGGTTGATGCAGGACACTCAAGAAATTTTTAATTCCTCTGTGTTTTTAAAATCTAAAGAAACTGAAATAATACTGAAGCTATTCAACAGGTTTCTATAGTGTTACTGGCTACGTACTTGCTGATAACAATCCATCTTTTTTTGTAAGTTTTACAGTTATTGACAGTCTGTATTTCTGTATAGGTATCTGCACTGAATGGCATCTGTGTGTGTGTATATATCCTGTTCGAGTGTGGGTGAGCATGCACGCATATATGTGTGTGTTAGCAAGTGTGTACATTTCAGTGTCTGTGAGTGCTTGTGTCAAAGTGTGATTTTAGGTATGCGTGTATTTCCTTTTGCATGCGTGGGTTCATGTTCTGCATCTGTCTTTGCATTTGTGGGATTGACATTTGACAAGGCTGCTCCTTTGTTCCTGTATAGTTTTGATTCCTTCTCTCTCTCTCACACACACACACACACACACACACACACACACACACACACACACACACACACACACACACACACATACTCAGCCACTTCTTGGTGTGACGCCCAGATTTGAAATGCATAGCGTTCCTGTTGCTTTTAATGGAATACCACTGTATCTGCCTCGAGGGAAACGTAAACCTACTATTCCAACACTGGTTTCCAAATTGATACACTCACTTACTGAATTCACATGGCTCTTTCTTCCCCTTGCTCCTTCCTACAGGCTGTTTCGCTGTTTCAAATCTGTACAGCAACAAGGAAAGGCCTCTGCAAGTTGAGCGCACCGTAACAGTAAACACAATCTAGTGTCAAATTAGCATAACCCAAGGTAAAAAAAAAAAAAAAATTCCCAAGACCCCATGGATCAATTTTTTTGCAAAGAGCTGTGCGCATGTCCTTTCCCACACCTTCCACAAGTGAATACTCGCCCGGGGTGTTTGCTGTATGATTAATATTCATGGTGCAGAACATACACACTAGCGCGGGGCCGCCGCTGAAGCTAAGCAAGCGTTGCATCAAAATTTATATTGTATAACGGTAGGCTGCTTTTGTTCCTGTGACGCCCCGTGGGGACTGTGGGAGCCTGGCATAGTGGCGGTGTGAAGCATAAAGTTAGAATGCAGGGGAGGTACTTACGATCGGGCTGGCGTTGATGTAATCAGAATTTCCTTGGCTGTTCTCCACCTTCAAGGTGATTCTGGAGTGATCGTCTGGAACAGAAATGGAAGAATTCTGTGCATTTTGTCTTAGGAAAGCAATGGCCATCTTACATGCAGTGTAATTAGTAGTTTCTTTGCGTATCTGTTGAGTAGACAAGATTATCTCCTGAGTCCTGATGTAAATTTCCACAATGTGTTTCCTTGACCTAAAGAGTTTATTCCCTCCTGGTTTGTCAATGTTTTCAGCCCAGAGAAGAAACTCTAGTAGGAGCGATATGTTTTTCTTAAGATTAAAGCATGAACCAGTAAGTGACTGAGAAATTCCCTGATGTTCCTTGATTTTCCTCAAAGAGGTGATCGATTGATCCCCGAGTTTCCTGCTCTGGTAGGTACTTCTCACATTTCTGTGATATTCCAGAAAATTCACCAGAAGTCTCAGAGATCAGACACTCATTCAGAAGGTTAGTAGTTTCAAAATAGGATAAAACAAGATGATTTGAGCAGTGAAGCGTTCCTAAACTCTGGGTGCTCCAGTGGGTCCATCTTTACAAAATCATGTTGTTTGGCTGAAATTTTTCAGATCTAAAAGTTGCCAATATACCAAATATGTTAAACCTGGTTAAACTTAGGGGAAAATTGTATAAAATCATGCAGAAAACATGTAGAATATTTCCATTTGATGGAACGGTGCAGATGTAAAAACCATGAAATCTTAGGTTAAAATATGTCACTCAGTTTAAACATTGTATAGAGTTGGAACCAGCTGATACACAATACAGACATATGGTAGCATCAGACAGTGTCAGAAAAGTCTTATCTAGATTTAAGGACACTTTACACAAATTTAAAGGGAAAAAATCTGGATTTTTATGGATAAATGTCTGCATGCAGCTTTTGTGTTTGTTGTTGGTAGATGCACTATGTATTCAGTGTATTTTGGAATTGGGTTAAAACACTGAATGTTGAGTATTTTGTCTCTCTTTCATTTTTTTGGAGGATCTGCCCTCTGTAGTCCCTGGGAATCATAACTGGTCCATTAAATTTTTGGAGGAGGTACAAATTATCCTAGTTTGTACATTTCACTCTTGCGAGTGACCATTTAAAGTCTCCAGTGATGGTGGCAAAACAGTTCTGAAAATTTCTTGGAGAAGCCAGTGGTGCTTCAAATAGGAAGCGCAATTTATTCCTGACAAACTGCTTTCCCTGCTGACAACATGGATTTCATTAAGCCTGGGCCTGGTGGAGAGAATGGGACAGCACTTTTTTAGATGGGCTATTTCCACAGAAGCTTAGAAATTTTAATCATTGATGAGGTCGGTGCAGGAGAGATTTAATAGAGAACTAATTTACAACCCTCCTGCTCCTGCTTTCTGATAATAACGGCTGGGTTCAGAATATATGAGGTGAGTTGTTGAGAGGTTGTGAGAGTAATCCCACCGTGTTTGAAGGATTGACATCAAGAGGTGTAACGGCTGAATTTTGGTTCTGCTCAGAAATGTTTGGTTTGCTGTGAGGAGGAAATAATGCTGCCTTTTCCTTTACATGTCTGTGATAATCATTCAGCCAAAACTTGCCTAAACTGTTTACTTTGGGCTACCAGATACTTTTTTTACCTAATGAATCCATAGACTTCCCTCTGCACAGTGAGCACTGTTTCTGTCTAGGGGTTGTTTAATCTGTGGAAAATCGTTGTGTAAGGTTGTAAGATATGTGGATGCAAAACTGCATTTGCTTACTATGTAACGTTACGCCACGTTCGCTTGATATACAGATCTGTTTTCAGTGTAACAGTAATCACTATCATCAATAACATCATCACGCAAGGCTTCCCGGTCAATCAGAACTTGGATATTCTTTGACCAGATGTGGTAAATGAACCAATCAGAGCTTGTTTTTCATATTTGTAAAACACGAGCAGCCTGCAGTTTGTTTGTAGCTGTCACATATAGTTGGAGAAGTTTTTTTATTTTTCCAGTAAAACATTCACAAATAAAAGTGAAAACCAGATACCAGATGCCTCCTTCATGAGCCAGAGGTTGTACACAGGTACAGGTGTACAGGTGATTCTCCAAAGCAGCGACAAAGAGGTGGGAAATTAATCCGCATCTGAGTCGTGCTACACTGAAGATGAGGATAATTTTATTGATGGAACTCACCAACAACAGGACATGGAAGTATTAGTGAATTATCTACGTATTTTGGGGGGTAACTGTACATAGAGGAATATAGAGGGAGGAAAAGTAGTTTTCCAACTACACTGAGTTAGATTTTTTGAGTTTGGTGTGTGCAGAGGCGGATCAAGGATTTTTCTAAATCAGGGGCCACAAAGGGGTCCAGTATTATACTGGCTGCCTGGGGGAGTACAACAGGTATTATTTATGATTGCTGTTATTATCTGCTATATTAAGATGTCATGTCATGTTCTTACTGAACATTGTTATTGAACAATGACTAATAAAGTTTCATTCATTCAACAGGTACATGGGCGTTGTGGACTGTCTGATCAGCTGCTGAGATATTACAGCGTCCATCACAAGACCATGAAGTGATACAGGACCCTCTTTCTTTTATTTTGTTGACATTACTGCCACCAGCAGTGTGCTGCAGAGGTACGGCCCATCACCCACCAGGCATTTCAAGAGCAGCTTGCGGCTGAGCTGCTAGAGGTTTCTCTGGACTCTTCAGTACATGACAGGGTGTATGTCCACGTACCTGTGGCAAACGCTCGTGGCGAAGAAGCATCAAAGAAGGCAACAAAAGGAAGGAGAAAAGGCATGTCGTGTGCCTCTCTGCATGATTTTGGACAGACTTTGCCATGACACATACCACAGCTAGATGGTTGGTTTCAAAGGGCAAAAACCGCCTGTTGTTCAGACCTCTTTTTTAAGATCAGAGTGGGAAGGGACTAACTGAAGCTGTTAGCAAAATAGTTCTGGGACATTTCTTTTTTCTGTGTTGAAGAAAGTCTTCTTTATGTTACCTTTGTCTGTTTTTTGATTAAAAAAGATGAATTTCTATAGGCAGATTTTGTATTTTTTTCTACAATTATTACCTTATTTCTTGAATTTTACAATGTAGTACATCTTATTTAGTGACATCACTGGATAACAGAGGTTGTGCTGATTTTGAGGATATAAAACACTTGATGATACTATAAAAAATGACTTCACAATTAGCAAAAAAACAAACGATGCTATATCTGAACAGTAGTCTATGGTAGACTCCAGAGGGTTAACCTGCTCAATGTGGCACTTCTCAGTTTTTAACATGCTAATTACATCCAATATTTTGTTAATACCAAAACTTACAGTAAGATTGCATGTTGAAAGGCAAACATGTACACTATACTGAATTAAACAATTACAGCATCAATAGCAAGAACAGGAACCTCATTCAAGACACATTACACAGTTGATTTACATCCACCATCAGATACCACATGGTCTACCTCTTAATTGTGAGAATTTTTTTGTGATCTACATCAGATGCTCTGATAGAAACAAAAGCTCTTGATTTAAACCACAACCAGTCCATGCTTTGGTATCTGGAGACTTTCTTTGGCCATTTTCATGATTAGAAATGCCCTTAAAAGCACATTTAACATTCACCTATAGGGGTGTGGAAAACCAAGTAGTTATAACAGCAGAAGTTGCAAGGTAGATATTAAAGTGGTGGTTCATTTAGTAAATCACTTTTTGATTACTGCAATCCAAACGCTTACAGCTTGTCCACTAATTACCTTTAAAGCTGATAGAAAAAAAACAAGAAAAAGAGAGCTAAGAAGAGACTGAACAAAATAACGATAAAGTTCATTGCTTACATGCCACAATAGCAGTGGAGCGGTTCTTCTTCGCATTGCCGTCCTTCAAACCGAAGGTGCAGGCGTTGGGTTCAGCCTGGTAGGCACACAGCGCCTCCCATTCCTTCTCTAGACGGTCCTTGTTCTTCAGGTGATCCTCCATGTAGGACTGAAGGAGACAAGGAGAAGAGAGAGGAGAGATTGAAAACCAATTTCTATAGTTTTACATGTCAGACTTTTACTCCCAGTCCATTACCAACACTGTATTGGTATATGTTCATGAGTGAGGTTCCTTGTACTTGTTTTAATCTGTCTGAAGTACCAGATGGAGACAGGTTTAGCCTTTCATCACAAACTTTCACATAACACCCTGCAGTTTAACTGACAGAGCAAGCTTTCCTAAATTGTCTGGCAGCTTGACAGTGTTTGCATGTTTGTTTGAATCTCAGTGGAGCACCAGATGGGAAAGTAGGTACCAGTTATTTTATCAATCAAAGAAAAGTCAACCAAATAGATAGTAGAGCTCTTTCCTGTGATTGCCAATCAGCTTTTTAATGTTATGTGTTGTCTTATGTGGCAAATCCCACCAATGTGATGCTCCACTCTGGTGAAAAGGAAAACAGAGATAATACTTATTTGTTTTGACCTGTTTGAAACACCAGATGGGTGACGTTTACTCGTTAGGACTCTTCGGTTTACAAATGTCAGTCACAGACAATGAAAGTGGCAAAGAAATTTCAAGATAATACATTAAAAACTTGAAATGAAAACTAGCAGAACAGGTCAAATTCTACATCTACATCCTTGATTTTAATAACATTATAAACAGCCCCTCTGGCTCTTCATGAACATTAAAACAAAAGCAAAGAATCATCTGGAGAAACTATTAAATCCAGGTCTGGGTATTACTGTTCATATGCATGTTTAGTTGCAACAAAGCCGCGTTAATCAGAGTGCATATCAGTCTGATCTCCTCTAGCTCTGCAACCAGGTTCAGCCTGGACATTACCTACCATACAGAATTCATAATTAAGGAAGGCAGTGTGACTTTGATCAACTGCCAGCGAATGAACTTGGCACATAACACCGTAGCACTCAGGTTAGCCATAATCTGATGGTGGCCACTGTAGCTTTGTTTTTTTAGCGGCCCATGCACACAAAATATGGACGGTACAATCGTTTGTAATGGATGAGGGAATGAAATGAGCTGGTGGGATTCTTTAAATGGCTCCAGCAATGATTTATGGTGGCAGTTACAAATAGAGCTGATCTTAATCAGAATTAGCTTCCAGAAAAGGCCTAATGGCTTTCTGCTAAAATGAGAGGAGTTTGTTAAAAATGGAAGGCAGCGCGGCCAGTCAGCCGGGCTGGTGGGAGATAATGGGAGAGTATCCTGATCGAATGCAGATATGTGATTTTATCATACATGTACATGAACACACTCTTGACAAACTCGACAAACATGCAGCTTGTCCGGATTGTTATTTGTTCGGCTGTTACTGAGCTTAAAGCAGACTTCACCTTTTCACAGCGGCGGTGCGTATAGCTAAAAACACATACACGCATATACGAACCAACACAACACACACACTAGCCATTTTGTGTTGTAGTATATTGTCTCTCTATTATATCTGCTGCTGAGCTGCTAAAAGCAGCAATGATGCAACAGGAAGCTGAGAGCTGCGAGCATCCACCTGCAGACAGCCACTTATCAACAGCAGGACGTCCGAATCCTTCAAAAGACACACACACACTGATTGTGTTGTGCATGGCCCCTGTTAAATAAACTAATAAACTAAACTAGAAACACACGCAGTGCACATGCATGCACACACACACACACACCAATATACAGAAAACCAACATAAAGAAAAAGCACAAACATACATCTAAAGCACAATCCACACATAAAGGTCAGGTACACAAAAACACAGTCCACCCACACACACTCTCACATACACACACAAGAAATGCAACACAGAGTCAGATACACAGTCACATGAAGCATCATTACACACACACACACACAAAATCCACTCAATGTACAGACACCCACTCACATGTTCATATTCTACACACACACACACATAAACAACATGCATAAACAATCACACAAAACACATGACCTGCAAACATACACTGTAGTCTCATGCATACAGAAATTCATACACTTCTAAAGACGACACACACACACACAAAGTCCTACATCAGATGCATCCCCCCCCCCCTCCACATCCTCTACCCCCTACCCTCTCTCTCGCTCTCTAATGCCAGAGTAATAGGGTTTTGTGGCTGTGTAAAGGGATTATTGCAATCCAATCAGGAGGTGCTGAGATCACCATGTGTCGGCCAAACACTGAATAATCCCCTTACTCCGGGGGGGCTTATAGCTGCCAAAGGTGCTCAATAAAAACTGCTACGCAATAAGTCCCTGCCCGAGCCGCCATTGTGGCTCTGACGCACCATCTAAGCACCTGTAAGAAACAGCAGCATGAAGGCCGGCTGCATGGGAGGTGACGTAATGCAGCGGCCATTTTGGATCAGCAGCAACTGAAGGGAAAGGAGGAGTGGGTGAAAGAAATCACTCTGAGAAACCAGTATCCAGTAGTGGAAAGGAGCTAAATACACTGTATTTAGTTACAAGTTTGAGGTACTTTACCTTCAGTGAGGCACTTTCATTTTATGTTTCTACATAATTCTACTCCACTACATTCAGGATGCAAATATTGTATTTGTTAACAAAACCACGTTTGTTTGAAAGCTTACTAGTTAGAAGACAAGCTTCTTAAATATGATACATTTTTCATGCCCAACATTACATTTTTTTAGTAATTATATAATACAATTAATACATACTAGTGACCATTCTCCAAAATTAGTACTTCTGATACTCACAGCACATCTTGCTGATAAAACTCCTGTACTTTAAATTCATTTTTTTTGCCTTTTTGTCTCGACAGATAGTAGAGACAGACAGGAAACATTGTAAGAGAGAGATAGAAGGGACCAGCTAGAACTGAACAGGGGATGTTACGATAATACGATTTACATCTTAACCACCAGAACACCAAGTAGTCTTTACAATGTAGTATTACTACTTTTACTGAAGTAAAGAATACTTGTTCCACCACTGATTTTGTCATAATGAAATAAGATTAGTTTGATAGCATCCCTATATTGCATTTTTTCTGGTAAAAAAGTAAAGTAAAAAAAAGTAATGGTTGAAGTGTATCATCATCAACAAAAAAACAGAAGTCCTGAGACATAAAACGTAAAGTCCATGGAGGTACATTGGATTGGACTTATTGCCATATTTTGTCCTGTTAAAATGTATTATTTAAATTTGCTAGTTTTGTGTGTTTCCACAAGAGTTTTATTCTTCTTCAGGCTTAAAAAAACCAAACATTAATAAA
Source organism: Thunnus albacares (assembly GCF_914725855.1). Classification (NCBI taxonomy): domain Eukaryota; kingdom Metazoa; phylum Chordata; class Actinopteri; order Scombriformes; family Scombridae; genus Thunnus; species Thunnus albacares. The sequence continues at coordinate 27,448,424 of NC_058117.1, forward strand.
CGTCCAGTGAATGAAGAAATGACAAATTGCGTTTTTTGTTGAGTCTGATCAAAATGTTGTATTAGCATCAATTCAGGTTAAAGTCTTCCCATTTGTGAATTCTACAACAAACATATAATCAATCAAACTGAATCATATCCACCATTTCAGAGGCTGCAGTTTTATTTTTAGTTAAAAAGCTGACATCATCCTGATACATGAGTCTAACTCCTCTGTAGCTGGATGCTTCTTTCTCCCCAGCTGACCACATTAGACTGATTTAACCGTCCATTTCCTAAAGCCCGTTCTTCCTCCAGCCATTGCCCTGCGACCTATCAACTCTACAGATCACATCCCAGCTGGCCTGCTGGTGAGCTACAACCACAACCACAACAAATTCCCAGCACAGCTAATCTCGATGGAGGCTCTCGCTGCAGTATAATCTATAACACTTACTTGGCCAGCAACAAAAGACAAGATAATGTGCTTTATATATAGAGTCGACTAATCCTCTTAAGACACAAGCAGAGAGGATGTGGGGGAAGGGGGGGGAGGGGGGGGTGATGGGGTTGCGGGGGTTGTTCAGTCCCAGTCACATGGGACCAAGTAATACATTAACTTAGATAAGATGGTTAAAGCTGTTTCTCCTCAAATTAAAATCAGTGGGTGGATGATGACATGGAATTTGCCCGGGTTTACGAGAGGCAATTAAGTTTTTGGGAGGTGGGAGGGTTGTTTGGGGGGGGGGGGAGAGGGGGGCCACGCTGCAGCTCATCAGCTATCACATTATTCCTTTCTTTGACGCCCGTGATTTTTATTAATCACTCAACAGTTGCTTCACTCCAGCGCGTGGCAGGGCATTAGATGAAATATTTGTTTTTCCATGGCGGCGGCAGCGGCGGCGGCGGCGGGCTCCTCTCGCTATGTGATGGATTTGGTCTCTCCCTGTCACGCGACTCTGAAAAAAAATAATCCCTCAGCTCTGAGTCCCCCCCCCCCCCCCCCCCCCCCAAATGTGTTGACTGGCTCCCATTTTTTGTTGCCATGAAACTCTCTGTTCTGTCTCTGGTTGACATCATGATGTGAATCTGAAATGAGTCCTCTTGTAAGTTTGAATGTTTTTGTAAAACTGACAGCTCTGACTGCAAAAGAAAAGTATGCGCAGTAAGAAATAGGCATTGTTCCAAATCATGGGAAGGAAAAAAAATGAAAGACAGGAAGGGAGAGAGGGAGGAAGGCTAAAAAAAGAAGTTAAGAAAATCACAGATGAGGAAAAATATGGATAGAACAAACACTAATGTCATCCATTAATGGTAAGTAATAAAAAAATACAATAACCTGATGGAATGATGAAAGAAAGAAAGAAGTATGGGATAAAATGGTAGAATAATGCCAGAAAAACAGCAAAAAGAATTTTTAAAAAAAGCAGGAAATGCAAGAAAACTAATCAATGAAAGGTGGAGAATGATGTAGAGAAGATAGAGGCAGCAAATCCATAAAACCTTTTCTAAAGAGGATGTGTGGTGGGTGGTAAAAGACATTAAATAGCATCATATTTCCCAGATTGTCACTATTGTGTGGAAACCTTGCAACTCAAATTTTTAGTTATGTTTATCTTTTAACTTCAGCAAAAAGGTCACAATCCTTCTGTGGGCTGAGTAAAAACAGTCTGACCTTTGGGCTTTTTAAAAAGTTCCAAAGCCCAGTGGAGTGGGTGAATGAGTTCCCCCCCCCCCCCCCCCCCCCCCCCCCCCCCCCCCCCACCCCCCCCCCCCCCCCCCCCCCCTATTGTTTGTGAGACTTTTTTTTAGAGATGCATAGTTAACAGCTGACAGTAGCATTATGTAACTTCCCCTCTGCTTTCTAATGTTTCTGTTGTGGGAGGATGGAGACAGTCTGGACCAATCAGAGCCGTAGTCTGCTTCACTGTATGTGTGGAACTGTCCAAGGTGCTGAAACACACTTACAGCTCAGTGTATGCATTACTACACTGCTGTTCTCGATTATCTCCCTGCATTCTCTTTCACAGCTAAATTGCAGTAATTGGCAAAAATTAGAAGGGAAAAAAAAAATGGCAGCCAAGAGCTCACAGCACACCCCCATTAACAATGAATCACACATTATCACTTCCTGTGATGATGAGCATCCAGTGACTGACAAACTGCTCAGAATTTCTGTTTTATCTTTTTTTATTTCCTCAGTGGAATAAAAACATGAGCTCAAAATTAAAGCAACTCCTCATCAGCAGCGCTCGATAAAAGCAGTCCATTTGGACAGGTTTCACGAGTATTAATCAGTGCAGTTGCAATTAAAAGGAGCTCATTTGTGTGTTAAGGCAGAATTTATGTCTACAGTCCAAACACTAAATGGAAACTGATAATCTAAGTTAAATGAAAAAGGACATTTGACTTCTAACACCTGTAAACTGAATAAAACTAATTTCTCTGCTGAGTCACTGGACGTGGCAGAAAACCAAGGCAGACATTTTGTTCATCTACAGTTTGACTACACTCATGTCTATGATGACCATTTAAAGCAGAAAATTTAAGGTAATTTAACTAGACTGGAAGTTCAAAATTGTCAAATGCCAGTGTCTGTATGGTTGCTGGGCAACCAGCAGCATCTTTGCACTAAGCTAAGCTAACCGGTTGCTAACTCTTGGCAAGAAAGCAAATAAGTGTTTCCTAAAATGTCAAACTATTGCTGTAAGGTTTGGTTATGTTAAGTAAGGTCACTGAAACTAAGACAAATGATTAGAGAGGAAACAAACATTGACTGTGGGTAGGACATGAGATACAAACCATGGTGCCAAAGTCACAATGTACAACCAGCCCCAGAGGTTTTGTGGCGCTCTAATGACATCTCACTACTTACACCTTTGCCTCTGAGGGAGGACAGTCATTATTTGTGTGCATTTTTATGAAGATGATAGTCTCCTGTCACAAGTAAATTTGAAACAGACTTCACAAGAGAAATTGTTTTCCAGAGTGGAAAGTATCTTTTAAAACTTTAAAGTTACTTTGAAGAGGATTTAAGTGGAATATCAGCATTCAAGAGGACATTTATTTCCATCACCTACACAAAATGCATTAATCATCACAGCCACATCCAATCAGATTCACCTCTTTGCGTGAATAGTCTCTCTCCTTTGTTCCCTTGCACACCATTTGCATATTAGTCTCTATTATTATAACAAATGCAGTAATCACCCTGACCAGACTGTGGCCCACATACCAACTGAATACTTGACAGAACACGAGGAACACTTCATTTCATTCCTGTTATCTCTAATGCGATGCCACCTCTGCTGAGGCGGTTTCGTCTGGTGCAGACAAAGCAAACGTACCTAAAGAAGTTCAGACCTCGCCGTCTCAAAACTCAAAATCTATTTTCTACACATGTGACCTTGGCGCATCAAACGCGTGCATCATATCGTGTTGTGGGTACGCTTGCCAAAGAAACACTTTAGCAGGATTGAGCGTTCGTGTAAAACAACAGAGCCGCTCTCTGCAGCGGCACGGGGCTGCAAAGGGAGTCATTCCTCCTGAACACAACTCTGGTGCAAATCTCAGGGGTAATTAGTATCTTTGTGCCTATTGAACACATCAAAAAGCCCGCTCTGTCACATCTCGCCGGCAGCTTCATAATGCATGGAGAGAGAGAGAGAGAGAGAGAGGCAGGCAGGAGCGGGAGGGGGGGGGGAATGAGGAGGTGTTGCTGAGGGTGGTGGGTGGTTGAAGTGAATAGCTATATATTGCAATTACGCCGGCGCTCGACAGAATGCGACCGAGGTTCAATAGAGATTTTCATCTGCAGGATAGAAGAGGGTAAGAAGCCTGCTTATAGAAACTGTGGGTGTAATGAGATGTACAGAAACACACACACACACAAAAAAAAGACACAGGGAGAAAGATGAGGGAGAGTGAGATGAGAGGAAAAAGAGAAGTGTGTGTATGCATGTGTATGAGGAAAAAGAGTGCTATATGCAGAAATGCAGAGAAGACAGACAGAACGAGATGGAGGGAAAATAGAATAAATGGATTAAGGATTAAAGGGAAGCAGGTGAAGTTTTGGATAAAACGAAGTGTAGAAAATCTCTGGTAGGATAAAAAAAAGTTGTAATGTTAGGGCAAGAATATTACAGGGCATGTGTGATTCTTCTTGTTAAAGGACAAATCAACAGTTTTAGCAAATTATTACTGCATAGAACAAAAATAAAACTCACTTTGAAATACTCTTATTAAATAAAATCTTCACCGTGGAATTAACTTTTTTTTGTCACTATTTATCATGGATGTTGCTATTCTTTTGCATCTGGCACAAAATGATTATGGCTCATTCTTAGTCTTGATTGGTTGGATTCTTTCTCCAACCATATATTAACACCATACATATTTGAAATGCTGTAAAAATGAATAAATAAATAAATAAATCTGAGATCTGGGCAAAAAGTAGGAGGTCTGAACAGGTCGTTTGCTCTCACTTCACCAATAAAACCCTTCCTTCTAAATTGAATTAGCTTATGTTACTCCATCCAGTCATGGTCATGATTTTAGTCAAAATCTATAAACGACTCTGATTATGTTAACTTGAGTTTCATTGATTCACTCGTACTAAGAAAAAGGACCCAAAGTCATTTGAAACTATTTGTCATTGAGGATGAAAAATTGAGCGACAATCCTCAATCCTCCTTAAAGTCTTTAAATATATCCTTCAAATCCATCGGTTAAAACTTTTCCAAAGTCACAAACACAAATTCATGCACATTTCATGTCCTTGGTGATTTAGAAGTATTAGGTAGGATCATCAACTGTGACGTTGTAAGATCCTTCGCAGTCCCAGATGGGAAACCAACATTAGTTGACTCTTAAACTCCTCTTATGTCCTATTTAATGCTTTCTTTTTCTACTGTTGTACTCAGGACTCTTAAATACTCCCTTTAGTTTATGCAACTAAACAGATATTTAGTGAGGACTGGGGTTCTTGCCTCTGCGAACAAATTTAGAAATGCACTTTACTCCCTCTGATGTTGTTCTTGTTTGTACGTTACAATCTTTAACTGTAAGGGATGAAAAATATTGAAATTTCCAGTCTTTATCTAAACATGATTGTGATATCAAGTTGGATACATGTTAAACATGTTGGGGCTCCATTATTGGCTTTTAGACACATTAAATATACTTTCTAAGAGATGTTTATGGTGAAAAATGAGCCCCCTGTGACAGTCTCCATTTCATCATGCATGATTTTCTCCCATGTGACTCATTTTAAAAGGCCACCTGAAACCTCTTTCCATCTGATGAAGAACTTTATTCTCTTATGGTTTGGAAACAGGAGAGAAATTTAATACATTTTGATCCAGTATGCAGGAATGGGAGCCTCATTGGTGTCATTTGGCATTTTGATTACAACAATTATCTCATTAAGAAACTTACCAGTATCATGTGACCAGTAGAGATGTCCATATTGGAGTGGGCGGGTTCTTCGCTCCAGGAGGAGATGCTGCTCCGTGCTGAGGGGCTGACGGCCGGACCACCGTCGCTGAACTGCGACGACACGCTGTTGATCCTGGAGGACATGGGCTCTGGACGCTCGGCCGGAGGTTTGACTGCCATTCGCTGCCGACAGAGCTCCTACAGGAGGGACGGATTACAGTCAGTGCTGTCGTGAAGTTGGGAATTAGTAATGTCGTAATTTGTTGGACAATTTCATTCGAAGCACTTTAAATAGTAGACGGAGGTGCCTACACAACAAATGAAACCCTTCAAACTAGTAATGTAAGTGAGTTGTTGAACCACAAAAGACAATGGGTATGCTCAGAGTTTAATTCAATCTGCTCATATGTGTGGAGAGTTGATGTTTATTGATTATTTGATGGCATCTTTATTTGGCTGCAATTACAAAGAGTAAGAGCTGGAACTTCTCACAAGGGTGGTTTTTACAAGACTTGACATCACAAGTCTAAACCTTTTAAAGATGACAAGCTAGGCAAGTAAAAAAATGTAATTTAATAAATGAAATATCTGCAGGTTTGATTTTTGCAGAGCTGATGACGTTTCACCAAGAGGCTTCATAATTTCTGCTGACTAGGAAGTCCAAGGTTTTGAAACCCCTGTAGGGTTTCACACCTTGATGTCAAATGTAAGAAGTTACGGTTGGGTTATCCAGTTCACATGGCCATGATGTGACAGTCAGACTGACATGAATTACGATGTGAATCCACGTGAAACCACCTGTGAAGGGTCTTCAGGAAGACATTGTCCCAAGCTTTGTTAATCTAACTGATCAAGCTTCTTTTTCGGTGGAGAAACGTCTGTAACTAAGACCAGCGTATTGATTTTGATTCATGCAGGACCTAAATAATCACGTCGGTCATCGTCATAGGCTGCAGGATTATGTCTCTATTGCTTATTCATGAGAATCCTTACTAGTTTGCCTCTTTTTTTCTCTGTACTTTAAAGTTAAAAAGCTGAAAATGATATCAGCAGCTTAATGAGTGACTATGAGTGTGAGGGGTAGATCCAGGCAATAGAAAATGGGATCTGTTATCCAAATTGTCCTCATTAATGTGTTCTGACCTTCATGCAACAAACTTTCAGAAGTTACGGGCTTTGTTACTCTCTTTCTCGTGCGAATAATCAGAATTAATAGGAGGAAAAACCATGAGTAGCTTGAGGGTAAAGGTAAGAGAAGATGGCTTGTGAGTAGAAAGTTGAGTGTTGAAAGACTGGCTGCAAAAATTGTGAATGAGGAAAAGTATAACTTTTCTACCACCGAGCCACTTAATCTCCCACTGCTGTTCTACTGGCCAGCTTCCATGATGTCAGTGGAAAACAGCATGCACGCTCAGCAAGCCTTCCCTTGATAAATAAAAACTTTAGCATAAGTTTTTGGCAAAGCGTGTGCAGCAGTCTCTCAGCTGCTAATACAATGTCTTCATTCATGCGCCGAGGCAAACTGTCATTTTCTGTCTGCTGGATACACGACTACAATGAAATGCTTGACATAATGTTGAAGTTTTCCTCTAGGCCTTCTCTACACGACTCCCAGGAGGGAACTTCAATGAGCCACAATGAATGACTATACCACTTCATACAGGAGACAATGGAAAAGACAGTCTTGCTCTTAAACTATAATATTACGCATTCTACATGTCAGCAGTAAAAATATGGCAAAGACCAACAAGGCTGTTACACCATGAACATGTGTAGCATCTGAAACAATCCTGAAACTTCCTCCTTACATTTTGAAGGCACAATACAAAAGTCGAGACCTCAAACATCTCAATATACTGACATCAAAAATCTATGATGCTGCAGCCTTGACATAATTATACAGTATATCTTATAATTGTTTGGTTCTTTCTAAACATTTAAACGCATGTTGTGAAGTAAAGATGCCTCCCCTGTACTTACAAAGTTCTATTCAAACATGCTTTATCTATTTTGGTGGAACAAAATCATTACAACCATTTTCTCACTGATGTAGGTCACCTAATAATTTGCATTGACGCTGCAGTAATATGACTGAAAAATGTTTACCGCAGTCATATATCTCTTGAAATCAAAGCATGACCCAAATGCACAGACCATATGCTGAATCACTCGGGAGAACACGCCTTTAAAAAACAAACAAAAAATACAAAAAATGGGCGATACAACCTTTCAAATCTACTCGCTAAAAATCTGAAAGGACATTTTTAAAGTTAATACCTGAAATAAAATTAAAGCTTGTGAAGCTAAACATAGGCAACGGAAGCAAGGAGTCCAAGTCCAGCAAACATGTTTCCATCGTTTTAGAGGTCAATTGTCGTCCAGTATGCAACTTACATGAGTGTGATATTGAAACCTGAAGCTTCCAATGTGCATATACCGAGAAGGGTCGTCTTGTGTCCAGCAGTTAAACTTTTGAAATGGATGATATTTGCATATTCTTGATAAATAAACTTGTGCACCATCTTTCCCTTCTTTAACTGATATTAGTCACAGATATACAGCAGATATACACCTGTTGCATATTTCTGTCCATCACAAAAAAAAAGAGGCTGTATAGTAAGTGGATTACATGCTCAATCCTAACAATTAATACATCAGTAATCAATGTGTCCAATCAACGTGTTCTTGACTGATGAACAATAAACGTCTACCACCCAGTTTGCTGTATGGGATCCTGTACAAGCACATCATATTATTGCCTGCAACGTTAACAGTGAAGTTAAAAGAACACAACGATAAATGTCTCCCGGCACATCCTTTATATCTGAAACCATACATCACATACGTCAGCCTACAAGGACACCGAGTGTAACAGAAGACCCGGGCCGAATCTCAGCGGGAATCTGTGTTTCTTAATGAGAGAGATGCCGATGATTAACCAACGGCGTGTTTGATTGACGGTGGAGGTAATGTGAGCAGGCCTTCATTAGTCCGTATCTGATCTGACTGATGTTCTCGTAGGTCGGCACGCTGACACTGATCTATGAGCTCGGACACAGACTCATAAATGTGTGCAGATTATTAAAGTGCTCCAGCACCTGGCCCGGGGATACTGACAGCCCTGCTGGTGGGAGGCAAACACAAACATGAACGCAGACAGATACTATAGGAAGCACTGAACCAGAGCTGAATATACTCTGAACTGCTGTGTTTATAGATGTTGTCATCGTTGTATTAAAAGACGTCAGGGTTTTTTTGAAAGCTTATAAAAGAATAAGCCTTGTTTCTATCCTGACCAACATTATGTTTCTGTGTTACGGTGTTATTTCATATTATGTTTTAAGTGGCAGAATGATAATTAATTAGTTGATTGACAGCAAATCATCAACAACTGTGATAACTGTTTGATTATTTCAGGCAATTAGCAAGAAAAAAGGACCAAATATTCACATCTGCTGGGTTTTGGACTGCTGGTTGGATAAAACAAGCAATTTGAAGTTGGCACCTTGGTGTCTGTAAAATGGTAATGTTCATTTTTAACAATTTTTAACAAACACTCAAAAATTGGTCCAGACTGAAATATTTCAACAACCACCGGATGGATTGCCATGAAATTTGGAAGAGACATTCATGGTTCCAGACAATGAAGCCTACTGACTTTGGTGTAATAAAAAATTTAATCAATATGCTGTTTCAAATGATTAATGTCTTTAATAGTTAGCAGAATCATGACTGAATTAATGTTCAGTGAGGCTTCCTGTTAAGGTCTTCATTCACCCTGTCAGGTCTTATTTAGGTGTAATGACCAGTTCAGTGTATGTATTAAGTATGTTGGGTGACATAAAGTATAATATAGCATTGATCATTAATCAATTGGCTACAATATGTCACATTTGGAAAACAAATACACTGATATTAAACATCTTGTGTTAAAGCTGCCAATATCTGATATTCTACTCCACTGTTTTCTCCACTCTGTCTAGTAAAAACTTAAAATTAAACATCACTCCATGTTTTATAGACTGTTACTATAGTTAAGAGTGGAATCTCCATGATATCAGAGGTGAATCACATTAAGTGGCCAATTTCGGATATTTAACAAAAGGCAAATATTTGCCCCGTAAACTGGTATAACCCAAACCCTCCTGGTGGATAAATACACCCGTTTTTCTGGTTTCCTGTCTGTATGGCTGCTAGCAGCGGCGATGGCGCCGGCATTACATCCTCAGCGACACAATGAACATCAGCACAACACACATGCATCGTGGGTGTTTTGTCGGGGAGGGAAACACATGATCAACAACATTCATATTTCAACAAGCCCACGCGGTGAACTCTGCCGCCGCAGCAAATTCTTTTATGATGTAATTAAAACTGCTTCAAAATGGTTTCCCCCTGAGAGCCAATTAGAGGACAAAAAGGCAAAAATTTGATGGAACAATATAACCCGGGACAGGTTTAGAGTCTAAACAGCGTAAATTTACGGCGCCTCTGAAGTCCCAACACCTCCCCCCCCCCCCCCCCCCCCCCTCCTCCCCCGAGCTGCGTCCATCCACAAGCACAAGTATCTTTATTTCCAGTGTATTGATTTTCAGCAACACACACACTTCATCAGGTGGCGAGACGCGTCACATTAATCACTGTAGTTTATGATCTGAACCAGTCTGGTTAGAATTTTTCCAGCTTTGTCTCAATGTCGCTTTTTATTTGTGAATTCAGGCTGTAAATGACGAGAGTACGTGAGACTAACGCTAACAGTTAGACTCTATAGCAAACATTCAGTCCTATTTCTACTTAATGTGGTGGTAGAGGAGCCTGGTAGTTAAAGACACACCTATACATGAAACCTTGAACTGTTTCCTTTGTTCCATTACACAATTGTTTTCCTTTAACTTCAGAAGTATATGAAAATCAAATTTCAGATGGGACATTTAATGGGTAATAACATTTATACATCACATTGAATATTTGGTTATCTTTATTATTTGTCAGTGTTTGGTTATATGTGATTGAGAGCCCAGATTTGCTTTTGAAAGCTCCTCCTGTTGTTGTTTTCAAGGATATCCATTATTTCTACGTCTTTTGACAAAAAGATGTTACAAATAAGCAAATTGTTCATTTCAGGATGCTAAATAAAGCTATGAGTCTTTGCAAACTGATTTTCAAAATGAACGCAATCAAATTGGAAACAAATGTCTGTCTGGAGGGTTGGAAAACGTATCGCAGCATTTGAAAAACAACCAGGAGAGATTTGAAGTGAACTACTCTCATGATCCTTTAAGCTGCTTTAAGATAAGCTTCTCTTCTCAATAACTGAATTGTAAAAGTATAATTAAGCTTCTGTATATAACAGCCTACATCATTGCACTCTAAAGGATCATTGATCCACAGAATGTCACAAAAGCACTTTATAATATATGTATTCACTTGGAGGGTTTTACTTATTAACTGAAAAACATATTTCTCTTTGCATGAGAAAAACCTAAACATGCAAGTTTCTTGTCCTGCAGCTAATTTAATTTAGTGGCCTTAAACAAAGTAAAAGCACTGACACAAAGACTTCTTCCATGAAATCAATGAACATCTCTAAAGGTACAAGAAAGGAGAGCGCTCACCTTGAATACAACATCAAAATGTGCTGCTGTGAAGTTGGAGACGTGGAAACGTGTTTGCATGATCATTGTCAGTGTTTCAACAGAGCATGTGTGTCTCGTCAGCCCTCCCTGCATGAATAAAGGTTAAAAGAAAAAAAAAAATCCCGACAACCCCCTCTCATGGGCGTCATGCCAGGGAATCCACTTGGCGCCACGTGACCGTCTCGAATCATGCATCACCCCCGGGGCAACAGCGGGCGTGTCAGTGTCAGGAGGCGTGTGCCACCCAAAGCACCGCTTCTATATAAAAGCCTGTTAATGGGGAGGTGCGCTGGGTTTGGGGGTCGGGGTGTGCCAGCAGGGCCCACTGGGCCCACAGAGGCGCCTCTGTTTACATGCCCTTCTGACCAAAACAAATGCAGGGGCCTTCACCCAAGTGCTTTGTCTCTGTACTCAAACAAACAAACAAATACAAAGGAGAGCATGATACAATATGGTGGGATGGGAGGAGAATACGGAGTGAAGGAACGAATACAAGCGAGACGAGGAGAAAGAACACAGGACAGTATTTAATGGATACCAAAGATGATACTAATACAGCTGGACTGCAGCTGCCATAGGCTAATATGCATTAATAAACATATTTATGTTTATATGTGACCATTTTCAAGCCAAAGATAAATCCCATTAAATCACATGTGTTCAGAGTTTCTATTAAGACAAGTAGCCTCTGACACTCAAATATAGGATTAAAGTGGACGCAACTGAACTACTGGCACTGAATATTCCTTTAATTTCATAATTTATTGTCACCAATAAACAGTAAGTGGCATGTTAGTCACTGCTTTCTTTATCCTAGTATTTCAAAAATGTTTATTCTTATGGTAGAAACCATAGCAACCACCATGTTAGCTGCCTTACTAACAGTGAGAACTGGGATTAGCATAGACGCACATTTCCAGATTTATGGCTAGCACTAAATTTGGTTTGTACTAGCGCAGCAGTAAAGTGTCGCATTACGTATTCTGCCATATTTAGCAACAAAAAACACTAGTCTGTTTGAATTATGTCAGAATTATGAAGGACAGGCCAGAACTGCACTGCTTACAGTGCACTTGCTGAAGAGTTAATATTATTAAACTACAGTCTGCACATCGCTAGTTACCTGACTACTAGCTAAACAGGAGCAATGTGTTATAAGTTACATATCCAACAATATATGAGCAACTGCAGTGCTTTGAAGTTTTGTTCAGGTTCAAAAACTACTTGGTAAGGAACAAGGAAAGACAGCTGTCATTGTTATAAAGATCTAAGTTAATTATTGGTTGACAGGATGCAAACCCTGATCTCCAGTGTTAAAGATGGAAACCTTCCATTTTGCCACACTACATAAACATTACACTTCTCCTCACATTGGCATTGGATATAATTCTCTCCTGCAGAATCATCCGATATGTACATAAATCCTCAGGGACATTTTTATATGTTGTCCAGCGTTTATTCATTCTGGCACTGGCTGTAAAACCACATAGACAAGGACTCTGAAGACAGTTTGTGCAAAATTGAACATAATATTTCCAAAATGAGTCATCATCTATGAATTTAATACATTTAGACTCATTTGACTTTGCATATTTGTTACATTGAAGCCTCTTGGTGGAATTACTGGCTGCACAGGACACCACAACTCTACACTGAAACTAATAGTAATGACATTCTTTACTACTTGGCTTCCCAAAGATAATGCGGCAGTGTAATATCGATCAAATCTATTATACATAATCAATCACAATACATTCTATCCATCACATAAGAGGTAGACGACGCTGGTTGGAACAGATCTGGTTTTTAATGAAAGGCTGTTATCAGCAAACTGATGTATTTACCGAAGAGCAGAGAAAGAGAGAAAGAAACAACTGAAATGGACAGAAAATAAAATAAAATAAAATAAAAAAAAAACGGAAGTGACACAGAGAAAGAAAGGAGCTGCAGGACAGTCAGGGAACAAGAGTTATTGTTTGCTTGTTTAATCTAAATTGAAATGTACTGGAAATGTGTTTTGCACTTATTCTTTGGCAGTGTAAAGCTGATGTTATCGTGCCAGAGAAGGTCCTTGAAATTAAATTGAGACACAGAGAGAAAACAGACACAGTGTGAGGCAGCAGGCTGAGGGAGGCAATCTCTGAAAAAAAAAAAAAAAAAAAATGATGCTGAAAAATAACTTAACAAGTCATTTAATCTTGTCTAGAGGCTTAAAAGCTTGACAAAATATGGAAATGTGTTAATATAACTTCACTAGTTTTCAAAAACCCTTCTCATGTTTCAAGAAATTTCACGGTGCGGCAGACAATATCGCTAAATAAGATAATAATGCTTGAAGATAATATCGCTTGATTTGAGGAAAAACCCGTGCAAAAAAAAAAAAAGTTCCCCTGCAATCAGCTGCACTGATCACAGTCTGCTCAGTTTCTTCTACTTCAAGACAAAAAAGAAAAAAAAAAAAAAACAACAGAAAAAAAAAAAAAGACTTTTGGGAGCAGATAAAAGTTTGAATCAGATGTAACGATAAACTGAAAGCGACATTGACTCCCATGTCGGCTGCAGAGTAATCCAGGGATTCGCTGACTGACTGACTGACTGACTGACGAGCATCATCCACCGCCCGCCCGCCCGCCCGCCCGGTGCTGAGACACGCCGCACGCTCTCCTCCGTCGACGCCTGTCAATCAACGTCTCCTTTGTCGTTGTCGGCCAATCCCATGCCGCGGTTTCACGGGGACCGTTTGATTGACAAGCCCGGGAGCTGAGGAGCGGAGAGAGCCGAAAGGTGGAGGGGATTCAGAGGGAGCTGGTGGGACGGTGACGTGTGTGTGTGTGTGTGTGTGTGTGTGAAATGTGTAAAGCGAGGGCCTCGAACAAAACGGACCAAGGGCGGGAATCATTAACATGCTGTAGCTGGCGAGTGTGTGCGTGCGTATATGAGTGTGCATGTTTGTGTGCCAATGCCAGTTTGTGTGCATGTGTGTCTGACAGTCAGCGTGAAGGAGCTGCAGTAGTAAGGCCGTCAGGCAGCCTGCCGCTTCCTGTCTGCTTTAATTGCATGTAGCCCTAGAGACTGCACACACACACACACACACACACATATACACGCAAACACAGACAGAATCCAGCCCAGGGAACCCCTCTACACAGCAGCGCTGACAAAGAGACGAGGCTTACACGGCTAAGATGGGAGCTGAACACTGAGGTCTTTCACTGAGGATGACGGCGGCTCGCTGTCGAGACTCGATAAAGACGACAGGAGGAGAGAGAATCAACTGGAAGAGCTTTGGGAGTCTGAGCAAAAGCGGGGCGCAGAGTAAACTACCAAGACTGAGCAACATGAACGTTTTTTTTTTTTGTTAGCTATTAATCAGATAAATAATGCGTAAACACAGTCTTAAGTGTGAATTTTAATTAGCATTTTCCAATTAGAGGCTTAAAGTCAATCTCGAGGGCAAGTAAGCGTGAAGATAAGTTCCTCAAAATGAAGGAAAGCAAATATTTTATGTAGATAGACGGAGGTGTCTGGCTGAAATGTCAGCCTGTCATTGGACATGTTGAATGTCAGACTCTCTGTGACAGTCTCTTTTATTAGGTAATTCAGCCCAATGACAATAACGAAGCCTTGGTAAGACTATAACGTTCTCTGTTTTGATTCATGCACGTATTTTATGTTTCCATCATCTTCCTCGTAGGTTAACAATGTGCAAAAATGAGCATGATGAATCCCTGATGCGATGAGGTAAACCTTTTGACGCAGCAGCAAAGTCTATTTTCAGGAGTTAAAAATCCCCGGAGAAGAGCATAAAATGTAAGCACTTAGGGGATGGGCTGGGCTCATTATAAAATCAATGCTCACAGGACCACTCTCATTTAAAAACATGATGGGGAAAAGGTCAAAGAGAGAGACGGAAAAAATCTCAATCTAATTCTTTGCTCAAAAAGCCACTTAATATTGGATTCTGTAAATTAAATTTCACACCCGGCTATTCCGGCCAAAGGATAATTACAGCAAGCAGAAGGGGGAATGGAAATGACTTGAGGTGGAAAACCTGTTGGATTGGTGATATCGCTTCACGTCTCAAACAACAAATGATAGCAGGGGGGGGGGACTAAGTAGAGCCAACGATCATCACACGGCATCAATCTAGTTAAAACATGACAATATACAAAACTGAGGTTGGTTTGATGAAGCAGAATGAGGAGAATGTCACCAACACTTCCTTAATAAAGGGTTTCTTTCCCTTTTAACCTCACCAGCAGTACCAGAGTAAACTGGTTCAACCAGCAGTACTATGAATGCAGCACTTGAGATAAACTTTATCTGAAACATTAAGCTGTTCTGGGACTCATTTTACAGTTTTTATTTAAACAGGGAAAAAAAACTGTGAATTCATGTTTTTATATTTACAACATAATTGAAAAACTGGTATAAATTGATAATAAAAGGCTCAATAATAGTAAAAAAAACACACAAATTTGGGCTTAGAAATATACTTTTAATTGCTTTGAGGGACAACAGCTTGTTTGATTTCACTCTCTATATTTTTTCTTTTAGCTGATGTATTTTCTAGGCTGTTCTTGCCTCAAGCGGACTCCATTTTAGATGTGTGGGGACCAAAAAAAAATTAAATTACCTCTAAAAATTATCTTAATAAAACAGGTTGAACTTTCAAACCCAGTAAACACATACAACCTGTTTACGAGTGATTGCAATAGACGTTGCAGTAACACCTCCTACCTGATAGGTGGCGGTAGCATCGCTGCCGGTATCTGTTCCCAGGTTGGTGAGCTTCTCTTTGAGCTTGTGGTGGGAGCGGTGGCGGAGGCAGTAGACCACGGTGGAGGCCAGCAGCACGCCGACGATGCACAGGATGGACACGACGGTGAGGATGAGGAACTTGGTCGACTCCGCCTGGCTGTACTTGGTTGGGATTTGGTTGATCTGGCTCCCCTGTGGGAAACAAAAGAAACAGATAAATGGTGAATAATACATTTCTATTATTATCTTTTTTTTATTTTTTTATCTGAGGTGAGTGGTTCCCTGCGCAGCTCAAAAGGTGGAGCGTGGTACAATCACTGCCGACACAAGAGTTTTGAATCATCCACTATGCTAAAAATGACTGCACTTGTGAAGTGGCAGCTGCTTTGGAATAAACTACGGGGTGTAAAACTAAAAGTATGCACATTTTCATTCAATCCAGCCAAAGCTTACAGCAGGTGATATCACAGATGAATCAGACAAGAGGGAATAATCTGCTAAATCATCTGGCAGAGTGTTTGATTGGAACAAAAAGCTGCAGACTCTCAGAACTTCATAACCCACGGTTTGATAGATGTGGATTAAAGCACCGCATGCTTTGAAAAACAAGTGACAGACACTGATATTCTACAGCAGCGGTTCTCAAAGCAAGGTCCGGCAGGGTCCAGGTCCTGGTTCCAGTTGGGTAACCAGCAAAAAGGGGAATCATTTATTTTCACTATGATTCCATACATAAGTAACACAATGAGAGACTGTATGACTGTTGTGGTTTCATACACTTTCTGTAATAAAACATCTAAAAGCACAACTCTTGTCAGCTTGGGCACAAAATCCTATCAAATGGGGGTCTAATTTGGGTCCTTGTCATGAAAAAGTTTGAGAACCACTGGTCTAGAGTATCTGAAACCACTCAAAAGCATTAATTAATTTGGTTTCCAATGATTTTCCCTAAAAAACGTTTGATCCTACATCAGTAGATAAAAGTGTTAATCACATGGTTCTTTTCTTTTCCTTTTTTTTTTTTTTGGAAAGACATAAATATGCATATCACTGTGCTCGATGAAAAGTATAATCACAAGTGTTTGTTCCACCATCTGTGCCCAGGAGTGCATAGAATGCATAAACTCCTGTTTAGCAAAGCATTCTGGATGTCTCCAGACAGCCCAACACACCGTTTGCTATATTGGAGGAATTTTCTATCGCTGTGAATCGGTTGCAACAGACGTTCTGCCGTCTTGAGCAAGTGCCTTTCCAATTCCGACCTCGGCGGCACTTTAATCCGGCGCGTGAGAACCAGATCCTTCAGCAAACAACTAGAGATGAAAGATTTCTTTTCACACAGTCTGCTGCTTAAGATAACACAATGGACACATACTGTATGATAAAAGTCTCAGTTTGAACTGCTTCTTGACTGTGTAAAAAAAAAAAATCACCACCGCGATCATTTGTGAGAAGAGGGAAGTGAGTCTTATTGAACTGTTCATTACGAGCTGCTGCTCCAACTGTTGCCTGCTGTTCATTTTCAGACACCAGCAAGATAATGGGCCTGTTGCATTTTACCTGACTACTAAAAGTTAACAATAGGAAACATAATTCCCCATTATTACACAGCGCGTAATGATCTTAACAACAAAGAGGAAAGCAAGAACCAAAAGAGAGGAGCCACAAATTGCACCGCCAATGACAAGTCCTACAATTCCTCCTGACAAAGAATAATCAAAAGAAATCAATTGCAAAAAAAAAAAAAAAAAACAGCTTTACTCGACTTGTCTCTTCTTGTGAACAACTGTTTTTTTTCACATTTTTGCAGCAAAGTAAAGAAATTCCCCTTTATTGCTATAGCTCATTATTACCCTGATGGTCATTTTATGCAGCATATTAAGCTTGTTTGGTTTTATTTTTGAACTCATGCCAGAGAAAAGTGAAAAATCAACCTCACAGAAAGACAGCGAGTTTGTCTCGAGGGTAAAAAAAAAAGAAAAGGAGGGTAAACCCCCCCCCCAAAAAAAAATCCCCCCGTCCATCCGTCGGTGGTAGAGGTCACAGAGATTAGGCGAGGTGCGGTATGGTGAGTTAATGGAAAGGAGGCTTTGAAAGCGGTAGGGAGAAAGGGGGCAGCCCTGTTGAATCCCTCCTGCCTGCCTGTCAGCACAGAGAAACCCTGAAACCCTGGGAGGTGGTGGTGGTGGTGGGGGGGGCGAAAAAAAAAAAAAAAAAAAAAGGGCCGCTCTACCCTGCGCCGCACGGATTGTTCTGGAATTCTTGCGAGGTTTCGGGGAGTGACCCCCACCGCCGCCGCTGCCATCACCACTCGATGATGCCCCCCTCTCCCACTCCGCCTTCGCCACCCCACCCCCTATGATTTCATTCATTGCTGCTGCTGCTGCATTCAGCACCTGATAAAGAGTGCCTGCAGAAAGATCCACAATGGGGGGACAACAGTTGTCCGATGCTTTGTGGGGTGTCCAATTTGCTTGGGGAGCTCTAAGCCGTACTGTAAAAGCTGGTTGCATAGTAATGTGACGGCCTTGAAAGGAAACAGTGGGCGTCTCTGACTGGGGCGCTGCATTAAAGAGCATTCTCTCACTGTTAAGAAAAAAATATATAATATAATAAAGCAGCAGAACAAAAAAAAAAATCTAAGAAATTCAGCCCTGAAGTACAGTACATATAAATGATTTACCTACTAGTACATGCAAGTTACTACTGAGGCTGTTCATAAATCAGTAATAAACATAATGCAGGGAGGCTGTTTATGTTATGTTGGTATGGCTGCAGATATTAATATTGCATTAGACATCTGTAAAAAAGCAGATACAATTGATTGCAGTATTTTTAATGTGACTTTTCATTAGCGCGACCTTAATGTAAAAGATCGTAGCAGCAGAAGTATCAGCCCCCGTTAAAGAAGCATCATAAACAAAAGTAGCTGAGCGGTAGCGGTAGCCTGTACGTGTTGTGGGCTCGGCAAGGCCATTAATAATGCATTACTGCTGATTCCACATGCTTCCACTGCAATCATCTTTTGCAAAATGTTTTTTTTTTTTTTTTTTTTTTTTTTTTCTCCCCCCCATGGATCAAATAACTTCATTTGTCATTTTACTCTCCGAGTCATCTCATTGTTTTGTCAAATTAGGTTTCATGGAGAGGGATTGCATCTTGCTCGGCTAGTAATGGCCCATAATTCAAGGCTCTAACTGTAACAGCTCAGTCATCTTTCACGGGACAGATGCCGGCGATTCCAAAGCCCACCCTCCTCCTCCTCCTCCTCCTCCTCCTCCTCTTTTCTCCACACACACACACACACAGATTCCACCTCCCCCTTGGTCTCTTTATCATGGCTGCCTAGCATGTCTGTCTATTGATTCAAACAAATGTAGCCTGACCCCACCTGCTTAATCAAGTTTGGTTGCAGTTGTTAGGAACAGTAAAGGGGTGGAGGAGTGAGAGAAGCTTGTGGGGTGGGTGAGGAGGGGATGGGGGAGAGGGGGAGGGAGGGGGAGGGAGGAGGGAGGAGGGGGTTGCACGACTTGTTAGTTCACAGCTATGAAAAACGAGCAGCCATTCTGCTTCCCGCGCTGCGCAGATGTAGCAGGAATTTGCAATGATTGAAAATCAAATGTTTGCTCGGGAACGAGAGAGGTGGAACGCTCACACATCCACACACGAGCCGGCGCACGCAGCCAGAGGATGGTGTAACCTTTTCACTAACTTACAGAATGAAACCGAACACCGTGTTAAGTACCTATATCTGCATAGCGATTCCTGTTCTTGACAGCAGTGTGTTACCTACTCCGATTCCTGATAATAAGAGGTTATCTGGTCAGCTCTGCAGCTCTAAGGCCTTTCTCAGATCTCCCTCCTGTGGCTTAACACTTTCAATCAAATTACATGTTGAAGGCTAAACGCAGAGAGCCGCGACCGCTAAAGGTGAATTGCTGCTCATTGGTGAAAAATGAGCAAATTTAGCAATCTTTAATTTTGTGGTGCTGGAGCAATTTGTAAATTATAAAAAAAAAAAAGGGATAATGATCTGAAACAGTAATCAGTGTGAATTTGGGGGCTAAAAGGAACGCAGCCAGAATAAAACAGCACTCCAGACTTCCATCTGGATCATTCGTGGCCCAGATGTCATATTTTTTTTATCAAACGATCCAGAAAAAAAAAAAAAGAATCATGTTGGTTTCTGGAGAAAAATCAGACGATTTGATCAAACGAGCGACCGAAAACGAAAGGAAAATATTGTCTCCCCGAAGGCAAAGGGAAGAAGGGAGTTCCTTTCATGCCTCCACTTCTATTGTCCATCTGCTCCTGCAAAAGCGATTGCACTTGCAAATGTTTCAT
Source organism: Thunnus albacares (assembly GCF_914725855.1). NCBI lineage: Eukaryota > Metazoa > Chordata > Actinopteri > Scombriformes > Scombridae > Thunnus > Thunnus albacares. The sequence goes on from NC_058117.1 coordinate 27,468,579, forward strand.
TTCAACATAGTGAAAATGTGATTTGACATATAGTGTGCAGCTCCTCCTGACTGAGTGTGTCTGAAAAGCATTAACATAGCCCGTCAAGGATGCTGGCTGGCTGTATACGCTGCTGGGTTCAGCCCTTTTCAGCAAATATCAGACACACTCCTCACAGACAGACAGGCAGGCGTCTTTAAACAGGAGTGAAAAAGAACAAAAAAAACCCCTCAAAAAGCAGAGGAAGAGAAGGATACCATTGCAGAATATTTTTTTAAATATTTTTTTATCTCCTTTTAGAGGAATTTTTTATTCAGTTTTGCATTAAAAGCTCCTCTTCGATCAGCTCTGTCCACGTTGTGTGAGGTGTAGGTAGCGTTAGAATTTATCTTCTTGCAATAATCTGAGTTGCAGCTGTGATTAAAGATAATTTTATTCAAACCAATCAAAAAAAAAATCTGAATTTAAGTGAAATCAGTTTGAAAAAGTGTAGTGAGTGTGTGTGTAGTTTTGGGAATCTGGATTTGATATGGAGGTTTGGTGGTGGAGGGGTTAGGTCTCCTGGTTGGTGTATGTGTGTGTGTGTGTGTGACAGGGTGTATATAAGTGTGTGTGTGTGTGTGTGTGTGTGTGTGTGTGTGTGTGTGTGTGTGAGAGAAGGGGGGTGTGGATTAGCCAGGCTCCCATAGACAAAAGGCAGATGGATTTGCAAGGCTCTGGCTTATTCAGAATGGGTGAAAAAAGGTCAGAGGGAGAGCGGCGGCCGGCTATTGTTTTCCTCCACGACGACTGCTGTAGGAAACAAAGATCTGTCCCTCACCTCTGATTCATCTGATTTCGGCCTTTGAAAAAGTTCAGCCGGGGTTTTTTTTTAACAAAACCTTTCAGCAAACAAGCACAGAGAAACGCATCGCAGACACACAGCTGCACATGTAAGTAAGTAGATGTGTCTACACACAGGCTGATGTGATTTTATACACTCGGGTGTGATATGCACACACATACACATACACACGCACACACACGCTGATATGTAGAGTGATGTTACATTTGACACCCATATCTGCAGGTGCACACTCATACGCACTTGCACGTAATTTTGCACACACCCACACAACCACGTACATGCGTGCACGCTGCACGAAAGTGCGCGCAAACAATTTTGTGCAAAAGCCCAACAGCATGATATATGATATATAACATATCCATCTCACCGACATGGACATACATTTAGAAATCTAACAGAAATAAACTATTTACGTCACTTCACATGTTTTCATCCCTCTTATATCTTCAAACAGAACAGTGTGAATCTACGTTATTTCTCAGCGATATCACACACTGCATACAAATCAGAGAACAGGATACTCCTCTAAGTTCAATATCACTCGCAACATTAAAAAAAAAATGCACAATGTGATTTAAAGTTTGCACTCCAGCGATGTGAAGCCGCAGCTGGGGAAAATGAAAACAGCAGTAAATCCCATTAAACTGAATGTTATTACAATGTTACGGTGAGATGCAGCTGCATGAAGCCCCTCAACCAGGGCACGCCATCAATCAGTGCATAAACTCCATAGATGCTGCCATTGTGCGTTTACTGCAGAAATTCAACTTTTTGGCTAAGATTAGTCCATTTTTGAGAGTGTTTAAGCATATTTGGGACACAAAACACTTTAAATGAATATGGCTGCAAGAAAAATATGATATGCATAACTTGGAAAAAAAAAAAAAAGGGACTGTGCGTAAAATGTGCAGAATGCACACAGAGGAATGAAGAGAAGAGCAACAGCAGGAAAACACCCTTCATCTTTTTTTTTTTTTCAAGATTTTTGAGAGAAATGGAGGAGAAATAAAACAGCAGCAAGTTGTCAAGAAATTCAGCCAACATTAGCATGCAGAACAACAATTAAATCCTACCAAAAATCCATGGTGAGGTAATGCAACCTCCTCCCGCTTCTATCTCCCATTCCACTCCGGCTGCACCGACACCAGCGACTCAGAGACAGCACCACACTGGCAGCGGCAGAGGGGAGAGTGAGTGAGTGAGAGAGTGAGTGGGAAAGAGAGGGAGTTGCATCTCCTCCCATCATCCCCTTTCTCTCCTTTGAGAAAAAAAAAAAAAAAAACGAAAGTTCCCGGCTTCCTCTCCTCCTCCTCCTCCTCCTCATTCTTTCTTGCCGTTCGCCTCATCCTTTTGCAAAAAAAGAAAGAAAAAATGCACCAACAGATTTCTCCCCGGTCTTTTTCCTTGACGCATTCAGCGCGTGCACAAAGAGGAGCGAAGAGGAGGAGAATGGAGGAGAGAGAGGAGACGAGAGAAGAAGGAGTAAGAGGGACCAGCAGCCTCCACTTCCACAGAGAGGAATGAGATGCATTTTTTTTTTTTTTTCAGAGAGAGAGAGACACTACAAAGTGCGCTGTGGGGCTCCTCCTTATATTCCTCCCTTCCCTCCCTCCATTCCCTGCCTGTCTACAGCACATGTCACCTCCCCTCGTTGCCATGGCGATGGCTCCACATGTTGCCGACAGGAGGAGGAAGAGGTGGAGGAGGAGGAGGAGGAGGAGGAGGAGGAGGAGGAGGAAGAGGAGAGGAAAGGAATAGGAGGTGAGAACCAGAGAGGAAAAGGGTGAGCAAAAGATGAGGAGCGAGGGAAGGGAGGAGGCGAAGGGAGTAAGGAGAGGTAGAGCGAAGGGGAGAGGAGGTTGCGAGGGGAAAGAGGGGAGGAAATTAGCAAAGAGAGAATGGTTTCTCTCACGCTGAGCCTTAAAATCTTGTATCCTTAAAACAAATTAAAATTATTCTGTCAGTGCGGCGACATTCACTTGTTTTCTGGAAACAAGTGGAAATATCTTCGGGCAGATCCGTCCTCCGCTGCCAAGAAACCGCCGCTTGATTCAAGAAGATTCATAAAGATTTCTCTTTGAGTAACAATAAAATGATCTCCGCTGGAAACTACAATGTTTTTCTTTTCCAACTTTGACTTTAATAAGATTTCAAGGCCACATTAGAGGCTGTGACTTGTTCGGATGAGGATGTTTTGCATAGTTATAAGAAAAACTCTGACTTAATCATCAAGACTAGTTCCATTAAGTAGAAAGTGTTTTTCTGTCTCCCGATATGAAAAAATACAAAGTCACTCGGCTGTGAAATGACAAGAGCAATGGCTACTAACAGAGTATGATTTTCATATAAGTGAGTAAAAAAGAAGAAACCAGAATCAGCTCAGTCATCAGTGTGAAAACGACCGACTACGTAAACAATTCGATCAGAAAACGCTCATTTACCCCTCAGACGTCCATATGTGAATGACAACGGTTGGATTCTACTCATGAAAAACAGCCCTACCACTTCATTGGATTTCAGCTTAACACAAATACACAGTGTATGCTAATACATAACAAGAAACTGCAATACAGACATGCTAATTACTGTACACTTAAGCTAATTAAGAATGACTGTCTTCATAGACGGCACAGACAAGTTTATTTTTCAACTCAAAAACGTCCTGCTCACCATTTTTCAATAACCAAATTTATGTGATTCATATGAAAATTATTCATATATTGTGTTGACATTAAAACACAGAGGCTAATATACTGTTATCTACAGATCTACATCTGTATCTGTGTTCATGTCAACAGAATAAAATGCAAATAAAATGTCTCTTTCTCTGCCTCAATGAATGGGAAATATGGTTATGTTGAGTCAAAATCATAAAGAGAAAACATAAGTGTTTTGATACTATTATCTTAAATCTGCAACTGTTTGTGAACTCAGTTGAGCTAAAAAGTAAAGTGAAGTTTGAACTGGACATTGATTAAAGCAAATACTGACACATGCTTATCATATCTTATCAATTATACAGTTCCTGAAATGTGAAATGTGTGTCCAATAATAAACCATTAAACTTAAAACATTAAACTATGTTTTATACTGTGTGTTTTTGTTGTTGTTGTTGTTGATGTTCTCTTCAAATTAGCTGATAGAAACGCAACTGACTCACATTGCTCTTTTTTGAAAACATTTCCTTTAAGTTTGATATTTAGATAGAAACATGGCTAAGGTTTTTTTGTCAGGGAGACACACACCATCCCACCAAACACACACACACACACACATACATACACACCATAGCCACCCCCAGGCCCAATCAACAAATAGGACTAATGAGTTCTTAGCTTCAGAGAGTGGAGAAGGAGGCACTGAGACCAATGGAGGACTAACAGCTGCAGCAAACATTGGGGAGAATTAAGACAGGAAGGTGTGTGTTTGTGCCTTTGTGTCTGAATGAGTGAATGAGTATTTATGTGTGTTTCTATGTACGAGATTAAGAGAAACAGGTGGAAAAGAAATACACTTTTGCCTTTCGTGCATTGATCAACATTTAAATATGAGTCTGGATAAGATATAGTCTCACATCAAAATGTGTAATAGCTACATATTAGTTTCATAATAACGACTATGAAATTGTGATATGCCTATGTTTTTTTTGGCTGATTCTTTTCTGTTGGTTTGCGTCCACGTTACATGACTGTCATGTTTCTGTCTACAAAAACAAACAAAAATGGCTGCCATTCCTTTTATTCTCAGTGGAAAATGCAATGTTTTATGATAGTGTCAGCATTAAATGTGTTTTGATAACATTTCTAGTGAGAAATGTGCATTTTCCTCTCTTTATCTTCGTTCAGTGAATGTAAATTATGTTTAGTTTGTAGTTATTACAAAGATTTTTTCAGGCTTTCTATCGTTGCTATGGCGGTTGCTATGGACGCTGCTATCGCTGAAACCACGTAGTTGCATGTTGTTTGAATCACTGTCTTTGCGTTGTGTAGTTATCTAAGCTGTTATGTTATTTTATGTAACTGTTTGATGATGTTCTTTCAATAAAAAACTTATATTTTAGAGCGCCTTTGAGGCTTTGCGACTGGCTGACCGGAGGACCTGCCGCTTGGAAGTATTTTCCTCACTGTCACTGTGTTAAGGTTTTCTTTTAATGATGTCTATCTATGGTATAACAAAATCTTTCTCAACACAAAAACATGAAAGTGTCCTTGATAACTCAACAATAAAACGGGTTAATGTTAAGGCCATCAGTTTTAATTATTTCTCCTTCGATTCTGAGAAATAAAGTTAAATCTGAAATAAGCCAACATCTTTACTTTTTCTTAACATAGATCATCTAGATGCAGTGTAATTACTAGTTCGGATGTACTAGATATTTTGATATATTCAGTAGATATATCTTTTTACAATCTTATATTGCAATCCTACTTTGCAAACTGAAAGAACTACAACTGTGGTACTGAATTGAATCAAGCTGTAAACACATCTGTGTAATCAGATTTTAAATATCTAATTATTAAATGGGTGAAAATTAATTTTAACCATATTTTACCCATATCTGACAGCGCCCCCAGTTGTTGACTATATTCACATGATAGCTGAGATCAAGAGCTCTTTATAACATGGTTACAAAGAGCACTTTGAAGGCCCAATATATAAAATTAAGCTTTTTGTTTGTTTGTTTGTTTGTTTTTTAGTGAAAACATTGAACAAAATAAGTCACCTTCAGAGATTACAATACTGCTGACAATCTGGGGCATTACTACAGGCTTGGAATAAGGCCTAAGTGCTTGGGTTAGGATTAGGATTAGGGTCAGGGTTAGGGCTGAAAAGACCAAACCGTTCTCATTCCCAGGTCATCAAATACCGATGCATGCATATGTTACTATCTACAAAGTCCTGGAGATTTTTTGTATCTTCATTATTCTTGGTTTTGGGATTTTATTTTAAAAGGGACCTATTATGTTCATTACCAGCTCTAAATTTTTATTCAGTGACTCCACTAGAGTAGCTTTGCATTATTCACAGTTCATTATCAGTTTTTAGTTTTGTTTTTTAAAAATTTATATTATACAGGCCCTTTATGCAGCCCCTCAGTTCATCCTCGTCTCTAACAGGCAGTTTCAGCTCCCGTCCCTTTAAGGCTCCCCTTCTGATGAGCCCACTCTGTTCTGATTGGCCAGCTTTCTGGAAGCCTGCCGATGGGAAGAGTTGTGTTAAGTTACCACTGATGCAAACCCCAAATTTTTCTGCTTCAAATTCAATCCATCTCTGGGGCGTTCTAAAATCGATGTTTTTTATTGAAAGAACATCATCAAACAGTTACATAAAATAACACAAATAACATAACAGCTCAGAACTACACAACGCAAAGACAACGATTCAAACAACATGCAACAACGTAGTTTCAGAGATATCAGCATCCATATCAACCACCATAGCAACGATAGAAAGCCTGAAAAAATCTTTGTTATAACTGACAAACGGATCATCGTACACATAACATATACAAAGATTATAAAAATAAAATGCACACTTCTCACTACAAATGTTATCAAAACACAAAAAATGTTTGGGTAGGGGCGCTTCCTGGACTCAAAAAAGAGTTTGTTTGAGGTGCTCTTTGGATAGGGATAAATGTAGACACAAAAATACACGTTTTCTTGTATTTTTGTTATCAAAACACATTTTAATGCCAAAACTATCTTTAAAAATTGCATTTTCCACTGAGAATAAAAGGAATGGCAGCCATTTGTTTGTTTTCGCAGACAGAAACTTGACAGTCATATGAGGTTGACGCAGGCCAATAGAAAAGAATAATGTAGGCATCTCACAGTTTTAGAGCCATTATTGTGAAACTAATACGTTTTGCACTGTGGACCAACGTGGCTATGACACATTTTAATGTGAGATTGGGTTGATACAGTATGTGTGTGTGTGTCTGTGTGTGTGTGTGTGTGCACACACACTGAAATCTCCCATTATACCACTGTGTGCAGTTTGGCTTGGAAAAGAGACTAAGGGGGCAAAGAGAGAAGATGCTGCCTAATGCAGATGACAAGGTCCTTCCTGGGGAGTGTGTGTGTGTGTGTGCGTGTGTGTGTGTGCATGTGTGTGTGGATGGAGGGGGGCTCTTCAGTTTATCTTTCTTTTCAACCCCCCCCCCCCTCCAACTCCTTCACAGACACCCCCACACCTCCTTTTGTCCCCCTTGGTGACAGCTGGAGGTGGCAGGCAGCGAGGACCTGGCTCTGCTCTGTGTGTTTGTTGGTGGGGAGGGGGGGGGGGGGGGGGGGGGGGGGGCTGCTGGTTGGTGGAGATTTGGGGGGGGGGGTAACCTTTCAGTTTGAAGCCCCCCCCCCTTTACTAATACTTCTCTCGACCCCCACCTACAAAGCTTTCTGCGCTGAACACAAGCTAACTGAACTGGAAGAGAGAGTTAAAGGAACTTTGGGCGCCAATATTTCATTTCCTTTCCTTTTTAGCAGCACAAAAAACGCTTCCCGTCAGGCTTTTATTCTCTACAGCCACGCCCCCCCCCCCCCCCCCAAAAAACACACACACACGACACATCGCCACCTCTACCTGCTCTCGCTCTTTCTGTCTCTGCCTGCATCACAGTTGTAACAATAGCATACAAGCAGGAGGTTTACAGTAATCGCCTTGTACACTTGTTTCTGTCACTGCCTGAGTGGAAACAATTTGATTCTGGTGCATCTCTGAACTCTTTATTAATAGCGAGAGGGAAGCCCAAAATATCCCTCTGCAAAGATGGTTGAGAGCAGAAATGAAAATATGTAAATAGGAAATGGGTGGGTTTTTGTTTTTAAGGAGAAAGAGCAAATTTTGAATGCCTGAACTTTGGGTAATGAGTCTTCATACGTTATTATATATAGCTATGGAGAATATTACATTTGGATAGCAGGGCACCTTAAGTTTGATGTGCAGCAAGGTACATATTCTAAAATTGCACTGACTGATGTTTTTTTATACTAACAACTGGATAAAATTACATTTAGCAATGTGAAACATGGTATTTGTAGTTATAACCTGACTCTGAAGTCTCTAGCCTTTTGAGTTCATTGTTTTGGTTTTATGGCCCACAAATTCTGCAACTTCATTTCCAACAACAGATGGCTATTTTTATCACACAAGCCCTGATAAACCCACTGTAAGCTACTTGAACAGCATTAAATGCAAACAGACAAAGTTAGCAACTGTCATGTGAAGAAAAGTGGAACATCTAGTGACTTAAGAGCCAAAACCAGACCAAACCGGAGCTAAAAGGAGAGTAAATATTGGATTTACATTCATCTATTGCATCATAAAGTCGCTCTGTGTCTGTGTTTGAAAATAACAATTTTAAAAGGTGATAATAAGTCAGTGTTTTCCTGCTCCTGTGTGGCCAAAAATGAATTGAATTCATTCATTAAAAATCAATTACTGCAGCTTTAATTTGCAGGTATCCATGGCAACAGTTGCTATTTGCTAGCAGCTTTGCAATTGTTTCTCAATGTTCTTTGTATCCGCCACGTTATTTTCACATATCGGCACCCCTGTTGTGTATTATTGCTAACTTGTTTGCAATTTACCAACTTCCCAGTATTTCATGAAATTAAAAGCTTGTTTTATTTATTTCATATCTCTGAAGGCTGACTACCTTTTATATTTTTCCATTTTAAAGACTAAATCAAACCTTTGCAGTACTTGTTAACAGGTTAGGTCTTAACCTTAAACTGCTTTGTCTGTTCCACTAAGCAGTATGAAAAGGAATAATAGTAAAGTCACTGAAAGGGAAAAAACAGCTTTTTCTGAAACTGCATTGACTGGAAACTGTAGTAAATCACTCTTTTAATTTACTCTTTGGTCAACAAGGTCTTTGAGTGAACACTGAGCTAGATGATATATTGAACAATTTTATCCAGGCAGGTTCCAGGGCCACAGTTAGTAAATGGTGTTGGCGTAGATGAAAAGCACTGTACCTTAAGAGGTCAGTGGAGAAGAAGATGTTCTGTGTGAGATATCACAGGTTTGTACCACACTCTACAAAGATCTGACAGCAATAGATTTGTCTAAATGGAGCATTGTGCTCACATTGAATGGTCTTCAGCCATGTTAGTTCTTATCTGTGAGCAGAATCTCTCATGTTGGTTTGTTGTATTGCTCCTGTCATGATGCACTGTGCCAATGGAACAGCTGAAAGATAGTATCAACGTTTCCTACTTTAATGGGTGACTAAAATAGAAAATATTAAGTCACAAAAGGGGGGAAACAGCGCTGGCTGGTTAGAAGGATTCACATGGTTTTGATAGTAGATACAATTTCCAGCACCCTTTGTAGCTAAATGAGTAAAGCCAGACGCTGCGAGCTTTGAAGCTAGTACACATGCACTGCTACCTCAGGATTAATGTAACATTAAAATCTGATACTAACAAACTGATGCTGTTTTTGAAAAGACTGGTTAGCTTGTGTTCAGTAGGGATTAAGCAATGAAGTAAAATTAACACTATAAAAACTGAACTGAACATCCAAAAATGTATCAAATTATCTACTCGATACCAATCAAATTCCCCATCAATATTTTGACATTTTCATTCCCCCAAAAAATCAGTTTTAAGCTGATCAGAAAGAAGTTTTACTCCCACAAAGTTGGATGTTGGTGCAGCTGACAATTGAAGTTTTGACCATATCCTGGTATGATAGTTAAACAGGTTTTATAAGACTGATAACAATCCATACCATCTTCTCTAGTATTTCCTTATAATGTTATGTGTAGAACAATAACAGATGACTGTTAAATTCATTGTGACACCTCAACAGCTTTCAGGTATCAGTGGTTATAGTATTGATTAGATTAGTGTACTGCAAGTGTTTCCCTAAATTAAAACAAATATTTTCAATAAACTGCACAGCTTCTAGTTACAACGTGCATATAAATAAAAAGAAAATGTCTGTTTGCACTGGAATAACAGCGCTCTCCTTCTGTTTCCGTCCTTTTGTACATGTTAGTGCTTTACATATGACTCACAAGCTGATAATAAGACAGAACATGTATGTAAACAGTAAAAACAATTTGAGACTCACACACACATAAAGATAACAATGTAATAAACCCGATAAAAATAGATTAAAATACAATAAGAGCTAGATGAAATAAATACAAATAAAACAGATTAGAGGTAATAAAACATTTATCAACATTAATACAATAAACTAAATCATTAAATATAATAAATAATGCCCAAAAACCATGCTTACATTCAAAGATATCAACACTTCCAGCTGCTCTCAGATCCTCAGAAACAACCAAATCCAACCGAGAGCTTCAGATATGTAAAAATACATTATAGATGCAGAAAGTCTCCGTAGTGATGTTCACATCTATACTAACGCTTTATTGCCTGTAATGTTAATAATTTATTATGCTAACTGTAGCACCTTTAAGTTGGTCATACGCCACGTTTAGAGGAATTATGTCTGTTGCGATTACCTCATCACTATGTATATGTCTACTAATCTACTGACATATTCTGTTTATTAGCCCTGATGTGTAATATATTCGGTTCTCTTCTCTGCATGACTCCGCTAGACTTTATTCTTCGCTAACACTCGTCTGACAGAACGCCCAGACCTACTGTCATTAACTGTGGACGAACAGAAGATTTTTAGATCAACAGTCTCCACATAATGAGCTCGGAAAACATCACTCGTCTCACAACCATAAAAAAAAAAAAAAACAGATGTATCTGCCTCTTTGTCTGACGGCCTCAGAGCGACGCAGGCATCAACTCCGCCGTCAGCTCTGTCAGATGGACACGACATCAGAGGGCCATCGTTGGACATCGCCTGGAGACCCGCAAACGGCTTGTGTGATATTCAAACGGTCACCGACGGATACCGAATGAAAGGCTTTCTCTCTTGTTTTTCACCAAAAGGACAGCTCATTCAGCCCAGGACGACCGAACTGATGTCCTTTGTGCGGTGCAACATATTTTGGATTCCTGTGACCCTCCGTCCTGCCCCCGCTTGCCTTGTCTTCTGGGATGGCACCCAAGACAAAAGAGCCATCATTCGCATGATATGGTAGCCCCTCGGCCCTGACGCCCCCTGGGACATAAATCTTCGACATACAGTAAGCAAGCATAACATCTGGGCTGACTGACAAACGGACTGTGACAAACTGCAACGGAAAGTCTGCAAAGCTAATTAGACTTGGAAACGAGGATGTCTATTTCTGAGTGACCAACAACATTTAGTCAGTACTACTGTATGAAGTGTTGGTACTATGTTTACAACAGTACATCACATTTTAGAGGAATATATTGTACATTTCAGTGTGAAAGAGCAACATCAGACCTTGACCTGCTGGTAACTGCTTTAATGGTCAGAAAAATGAATCAATTAATTAGTGCATAACTGATGTTCTCCCTTATTTATGCCAAAGTTAATAAAAGATTCCTATCATATACTTTTGTGGGCTAACTGTGAAGTCGCTACCACCAATATACTGTATATTTTTTTCTGACCAATTAATTTTTTTACTCTACTGCATTTATCTGATGGTTGAAGTCATTGTTTACTTCACAAATTAATTTTACAGAATATAAAATATCGCCACTATTAGCTTTCTTTTCTTATTTGACTTCCTCTGTCCTTTGATTTCTCTTTATTTTATTTCCTTTTTTAGTTTGCTTTGGTTTATTGACACCATTCTATCATGTTTATATCAGACTTTGTCAGTGATAGAAACATCCTGAACTTATTTCCTACTTCCCTTTGTTCTTTCCTTCTCTACCTTTGCACTCCCAGTGTCTTTCTTCCTTCCTTCTTTCATCCCTTTTTCCCTCGTTTTCCACCTGAAACATATAAATCCTCATGATATGTGGTTGTCACCAAACAATAAACTAAAGTCTCACTCTTTCTTACTAGTACACATAAGTTAAGTGTAGTGTTTTGGCTATTATGGCTATTATAGTATTGCTACATAATTGAATAAATTCAGTAGCCTCTTTTTTCTACCATGGAGTCTGATGACATACACATACATGTATGGACATATATATTACTGTACAAACACACTGTAGACACACAGAATCTGTTTTTTTATGTCTGCTGTTCTTTCTCCTTCACAGACAATTAAAACAGGAAACACACAAACATTACATATCATTTTCCTACAGTTTTCCTGTCACACATTCTCATAAACACACATTTTCTACCTATATCCACATCAACACACATTTGATGCCTTTACCTTTTCCTATTGGTTTGCTATCTTTCTATCATGAAGGCTCTATTCTCCTGTTCACTCTTTGCCATACACACACACACACACACACACACACACACACACTGTCTTTTACCTAAAGCTAAGCTCACTTCACAAGCTGGAAAATGGCTTGACAGTGGAGGCCGATGTAACTGTCTTTCCTCTGCAGTCAGGGAGATGAGCATGAAACAATTCTCCTGACAGCCCCGACCAGAACTGCATCACCACCAGCCAGTCTGAGTCTGTGAGCTCCATTTCACCAGTCGAATCACACACTGAGAGCTTAAAGGCATCGTGTGCTGACTGTTGTCCCCCCCCCCCCCGCCATTAAATAATGGGAGACCTGCCCTCACCAGAAAAACGACAAGCAAGTCGTTTTGCTCAAACATGTAAATGTCTTCTTGGCGACGTTTATCCTGACAACTCTTGCGATCGTGCGGATAATCATGTATGTGTTCTCCAGATAACAACAGCACAGATCATTTATTGAAACATTGTATGTTTGTGTTCACTAGTGAAGGTGATGAAGGTGAAGACTTGGTGACTTGGTGTTTTACGATGCCCACTCATTCACAGATGTGACTGATTTAAGCTCCGTCCCAGTAATCAAATAGTCAGATAATACGATACAGAGGCGCATCGCTAATTGTTTCACTTTGGAAAATGATATTTTAACAGTGACATGCAGCTACTACCTGATAAAATAAAGGTGTTTTTTTTTCTCTGATATTAAGTATTTTCTTTGTGTTGCATGCTTCTTAAGGAATGTAAGAAACCTTTAGTTGAGGCACCGTGTTCATGTGTCAATAAGACAAACTGGGACATCATCTAGTGCGGGGGCCCTTAGGTGTAAATTCAGTGGCTTGATAGGAACGACGCCAAGATGTCTGACATATTGACAGGTCCATATCATAACTCATCATACAAAGGAGAAGAACACTGATAATGGAAAACATATGTTGAAGAAGTGGCGAGGTATAAAAGATCCCAGCTCTAGTTGGCTTGTTGTTCATTGTATTTGCATGAACAACAAGGAAATAAAGCTGTATTCAACTTATGCTTACTCTATTCGGTCATCAGAAATACACAATTACAACCCCGTTCTCTCTCTTTCTCTGTCCTTTTTAGGCAACAAGGATTTCTGTGGTGGATAAGGGGGATAAATGGAGAATGAGACAGAAACCAAAACACTTTCTGAACAGTTGTATGTCCACTTTTACCCTTTTACCCACACAGAGGTGTAACCACAAATAAACTGTCTCTTGTAATACACTACTGAGTGTTGTTACGCTATCTTCCAGTGCGTGTACTGTTCTGCTGTGAAGAGGATAACTAACGCTCGGCAAAAGGCTTCCAACAAACGATCAGTAAATGGCCAAAAGCCCATTTACTGAGGGTGGGTGTTGGTACTAGTGTTGAGACACTTCTCCTTGATTTACTGTGGCTTGGATTGTACATCGCTTTTCACGAAAGCATTGTTCATTTCACCCTAACACTCCCTTCAGTGGTAGTTTCTTTTAAATCATGAAGATGATATTTCATTAATGCTTAACCATGTAGTTTCAACTGCTTAAACATAACCAGACCTTAAACATGGAGGTGCCAGATAAGAAAAAAGACCAGTTTTGTCCATCTGAGCATCTCAGTACTGCATTCAGTCATTGTTTAACCTACATGACTGAATGGACGGCTGAACACCTTCAACTGTAGATAACATCTACACTCCAGTATTACCATATACAGTAAGCTGGTTTAAACATTTTCTGCACCAATCACAAATAACATCACTGGTACAAAGTGTCCTATCACTCACAGATTTCCTTTATTTTCAGTCACAAGTCGTGACGGCGGCAGAGCTCCAGACTTATTTCAACAACTCGATCTGACCAGTTCAGCTCTGAGTGCGTCCACCACCTGGCTGAGGACGTAATGACATATTGAAAGAGCTGGCTTTTGTCTGGAAGGACAGAGAAACGTTTTGTGTCTCCCTGCCTCCAAAAATGTCAGAATGAGTCTTTTCTGTAGCAGAGGCAGGTTGCAGGGATGGAGGGAGGGAATGAGAGAGAGAGAGAGAGAGAGAGAGAGAGAGAGAGAGGGAGGAGGGAGAGGAGGATGGATGGATCCCCCTGAACCATCACCTTTATCAGCCATCTTCTCCGCTCTGAGGAGGATGCCTCAGAGCTCTGCGAAATGAATTGAGGGTTATTTTCTTATGAGATGCAGACTGTGGGGAAGGTGATAACAATGACTTTTCTCACGTCATTAAAGCCGCTTTTTACATCTGCTTGTGGGTGCCAGTGGATTGTTTCCTCCCCTCTGTATGACAAATAATTATCTAATAGATGTTGGGTGCTGCCAGACAATGCTGTGCTGTACAGCGGCAGACCTGCGGCTCACATGGAGGGTTACTGTCACAGTTAAGGTGCTCTGTTTAGGATGTTCTTAAGAGGGATCTTATCTGCAGTTCCCCAACTTTTTCTCGAGGCTTGCTTCATGTTCATTTACATCCTGTTCCTATCATCATTTAGGGGCTTCTCCTTGCAACCAACATTAGCCGAGGCCCTGATATTTCTCTAACTGTGACCAAGTAGATGCAAAACACGCATATCCATTAGCCAAATCGCTAATCAGATTTAATCTGTTTTGGTTTTCCAGGGTTACAGACAAATCACTGCAGTTGAGAAGGTGGTGGAAATGCCCCTGAATCTATTTGGTAACAGCTAAAAATGCAAAGTAAAGATGAACTTATGCATTTCTAGTTAGTTAACTTTCCATAAACTATCAAAAACACATGGGTGACTCCAACTAGCTGCACTACGATCACAACAAACATTTTGCTAGTTTTCACACTGATCATTCGATAGCTGCATCAGACAAATGCTAAACAGCTCCGCATGTGTACGGCTTTATGTGTTGAAATCACCGGAGCCTTTTTTCTGCCTGTTGCTTTATATGTGACAAGGATGAAGATTATTTTAGCGTAATTTCAGTCGCACCTCAGTTCCCATCGTCATGGAAGCAAGGCCGTGTTGGTGGCCATCTGCACCAGATCACTTACTCTTCCCCATTATAACTACTTTAGTAAGTTATGTGAATATATCTTGGAAAAGGTGGCTGTTAGAATGAGTCTCTCAGATCACAATCTCTATTAGTCTCTAATACTTCTTGGTTACATTGAAATTTGGCTTTTTGGATTAGTTATTCGATCATCTAAAACACATAACGGCTAAGTGTAAAGTAGTATTAGTTGCCAAAACATAATGAGAATCACAAGTGAATAAAAAAAGACTGTTTGTGTCCATAGTGTTTCCAGCATTGATGTGACAAGAAGAGAATCCATTATCTCTCAACATGATGCTCTCTTGACCAATATAATACATGCATTCAGTGGAATTCACATAAAACTGGCATTAAATTAATATAATTATCTGCTGTTTGTCTGTTTAGCTCATAATCTGCTTCTGATACATCCAACCATAAACCAAATGTGTCAGAGTGACCCTCCTCGACACAGAAACAGGCAAACCTCGACGTACATGAACAGAGCCTCATTGTAGCAACATTGTGTATGTGTAAGTGTGTGTGTATGTGTGTGTGTGTGTGTGAGCGTTGCCGTTGACGCTCTGCCCAGATTAGCTTGTTAAAATAGAGCAGCAGCGTTAGCATGCACTGCGCTTCAAAGCAGAGAAAAGGCTGTTGATCAAGGTGAATGCTACGCTTGTCGTCTCGCCTCTCCCTCACGTTCAATCACCCACACGTCCGCCTGCTAGCTGCCAGTGTGTGTGTGTGTGTGTGTGTGTGTGTGTGTGTGTGTGTGTGTGTGTGTGTGTGTGTGCGTAAGGGAGTTGAACTTGAACAGGTTTGTGTGTTCATGTGTTAAAGGGTTAGGAGTCGACTAGGAAGTGTGTGTTAGGGGTGAATACACGGCTGTGTGTTTGCAGAGATGTTATGTGTGTATGTGTGTGTGTATCTATGTAGTGCTTTTTTTTTTTCCTGCACATATTTTCCTTTTCAACATTCGACTCAGCAGCACTGAAATATTCTCAGAAACCACAAGGCTGATAGTGAAGTTCTTTCAGGCAGCGTCTGAGAGATTCAACCGACAATGAATCATCTGACTAACAAGTATTGTGTGTGAATCTGAAGCCTGATTTATTTTATTCTTCTGTGCCACAGAGCTCCGTTGTCCAAAAACATGTCACCAAGCGCCATATTGTTGCACTGGTTGACATGTTCCTTCATTACCATGAACACACACGCTGTAGTTTGTCAACACCGTTAGCACCAAAAACAGAATCCTGTCCTATTCTTGGATCTTGCATCAGATCCTAAAGAGAAGATATATGACAAAACCTACCCACATACATGTGTCATCAATTATTTCAAAGATGTAAATGCAATATATAACGCCTCAGATATGGCAGGTGCATTGCTTGTTTTATCTTTGACACTCCTGCAGTCACATTTATGTTCCGTCGTGTAAATTCAAACACACAACAACAGTGTGGCCTTCAGATTTTAGATCAGATCACCTTCATTAGCTGACGATCCAAACGTGGGCTTCGTGTTTGGCCCTAATACTTGTTAACTACAACCTCATTGCTATAATGTGTGCTTATATTCATAAGCTGAGCCCTGCACCGGCTTTAATGCACTGTGCACAAGCTAGCATGGTGCCATTAGCTGCACTTGGCAAGACTGCAAACAGCAAGCCGTGGAATATTAAATACATATGACCCCGAGAGCACATTATACAAAATGGCAGCGACCCCGCCTGAGGGGAGTGTTGTTTCCGCGGCAAACAAGATTCTCTGCACCACCATTTAGTCTCCATTCATCAAAGTCATTTCTTGTTTTCCCAAACACCAGGAAATCAGGGGCGAGGTCACAATTTCACAACAGGAGGAAGGAGAAAAAAGAACAACAATATTTAAAAAAAAAAAAAAAAAAAACTTGCATAATTATTCATCATTAGCTGCACCCCATCGGTCCAGACCCATGTCATCGTCATGACAACGACCCCCTGGGCCTGAACCCCCCACCCCCCCAACACACACACCTCCCACTGCATGCCACCCGCCCCTCAAATGCACGACTCCAGTGGGACAGCCTCCTGACTAAACATGGCCGCCAGGCATTTCACTGGCGTGTAGGAGCGCTGCTTGAAACTCACTCGTCCTCCTCGTCTGGCACAGAAACACTTGAAATCTGGCCTCACCGCTGTCAGCCATGTTCCTCACACTGGCACCCAGTGAGTCTCTGATTAAACTAAATGCTACTGATCTCTATTCAGACTAATAATCTGTCCCCATTTCTGTCCATTCTTTAAATGGCAGCGATGAAAACACAGATTATAAACAGAAAAACACGGTGTATATGTACAGTGTACTTTATATATCCCGAGATGTAGATAACCAGCTGGAAGAACACCTCGCGGGCCAATCAGGCTCCAATTTGCAACCCAATGTGCATACAGGATAGAGAGCAGACACAAAACTTTTGCGTTACCTTGTGTTAAAAGTTGTTGGTTGACAGGATGCCAATGTGAAGCTGAAAGTGATCAGTGAACGCTGCATTGTATTTTTTGAGTTGGTAACACTAATCATTGATTATTTGTTTTAACTTCTGTTCAATGGTAATAATTGAGGGAAATAAATGTACATATTTATGAATTTGGGGTATGAAGAGGCAATTTTGTCATATTCCAAGATACTGGAAATGACTTTGCTGAGTTCAGTGTTACTAAAACCAACAGCATGAGCAATGAAAATAAAATAAACTGTAGTTTTTCTTTAAATACTTGTATGTGTCTTGATTTGTGAATGGAGCTGAGAACAGCAGATGTCTGCCAAAAAATAATACAACAAATTTTGGCTTATTTCTTCAAGGGTGTGTATCCATGTACATTTTTTTTTCAATGTACCCCCAAATACATCAATGAAGCTACTCAATAGCCAGCAGCAGAAGAGAAGTTGTGTTTGTATGTGAATGTGAACCAGGCTAAATATGTTGACCTTTGTCTGTGAGGATTCTCAGATATCCAAGTCATTGGATAAATGTCATAGCATAGATATAAAAAACTATAAAAACTAAAATGGTTGGCAATCCCTTAAAACCTCTTAAGATGCAGTATATATAGTTGAATTGTCTTTACCTACTCTTAAGTAAGAGAATACAGAGAATAATAGAAAGAAAACATATTTACAGTCTGTAGGAGAGACAAACAAAATCCAGGGAGAAAGGTGAGAGAAAATACAGGATGACAAACAGTGACGTAAATTGATATCAAGACTCAGCTAGGGGGGGAGAGAATGGTGCAACAACAAAATGCAATCAAAAACCAAGTAAGAGACATAAAAAGAAGTCTGAGTTATACGTGTGTTCAAAGAGAATGCACAGGGGAAGATTATGAACAACTTCATATGGGAGAAAAGGTGGTTTCTGCAACACAGAAATGTGCTGTTGAAATATGTTTGTTACACAGAAATTGCATCATGAAACAAGGATGTGACTTGTAAGCCGGTATGTGCCGGACGACTACGAAGAAACAACCGATCGATGGACTAAATGCAACATTAACACCGAGGAATCCCACTTTAACCCAGCAGTCTGTTTCTCTGATAACAAAAGTGGAGACCATTGATTCTGAGAAGCCAGAGAAAATTGGCTGCACTTTAGTAAAATCTCTTGAATGAATGTATAAAACTTTAATTTGGATGTTTTTAAGTTTTTTATTTTTTTATTTTCAATTGTTAGGATCAGTCTTGTATTTCTGAGCACCTTGAGTGCATCGGAATGAAATAAAATCAATCGAGATGAACAGATAAACAGAAATCACAAAGACTTTAATTTGTTTCTCAAAGTAAAAAACCAAAAGATCAACAAACAAGTGGATATTAACACTGAATGTATCTTAATATTTTAGGAATATGTTATACAAAATCTTCCACACATCAAGCGTGACTTCAACAATGATGCATGTCACTGAAATTAAAGGAGCACTTCACCAATATTCAACATGAAGATCAGCTTACTCGTCCTGATGAGTTTGTAAAGTTACAGGGTGATCTGGAGTTGGGTTTGGGAGTACAAATTTATAAGAGTGGAGTTAGAGAGACAAAAGACACTGTTGAGCTGCATTATGGGAAGTGTAGGATGCACCATTGTTTTGTAGCTTGACCCATACCAGAAACTAAAAGTCAGGATATCTCAACCTCTGCTGAACCAATTGTGACATATCTTTTAATCTGTTTCTTGCAAGTCCTTCAACTTTATGGGAGTGCAATACTGACTCACTGAAAAATATTTTTGGCACAAAAAATGGCATCAACCATTATGTAGAACTTTTTGAACTGTAGTTACTTACTGCTTTAAAGAAAGGAAAACATGACAAACAAGACAATGAATAAAATCTTGGACAGAAACTGTTGAAACCACAAAACAAGATGAAAAAATCTTTAAGATGATTCCTAAAAACTGATTTGGCTTCTCTGACATCCTCTAAAGTCACCAGAAAAAGCTCAAAGGCTGCCAGCAACTGACTGTAGTATGAATACGTTTGACTGTATGAATGGGAAGTTCCACTGACTTCCGCTGGCCACAGTAAAAAAGGTTAAAAACAAAAACTCAAACAAACAATGCTAAAACTTTGTCTTGGACCAGGCCACTCACTGGGAATCCCTATTTCATGAACTGGCCGTCTGTTTCTCTCAAAACAGAAGGAAGAACCAGTGGCAGTGAGCCAGGATGGCAGCGTTGCCCTTCTCCCCGCAACCCCCCCCCCCCCCACCCCCCCACCCCCAAAGCGTCCCGCCCGGCGCTGTCACAAGCTCATGGTGTCCTCGCCGTGTCCTGACTTAAGGTAACGGCTCCAATTTCACAGTTTAATTATGGCTAATCTGAGGAAACCGAGCCAATGCTAATGAGACGGCGCGTGCTGGCGGCCAGCACTCGCCAGGAGAAAAGCGTCTGGACAAGGTGCTGAGGATTTACAGCCTGAGAATGTGGTGTGATCCCGGCCGACGAGGGTTGAGGATGGAAGGCAGAGCTGCAAATTTGTTGTGAACTTTTAACAAAAAAATAAGTGATCTTCAGAGGTGTTTAGTGTTTGGCTTTTAACACTAAAAAAAAACAAGTTCTGATGATCTCAGTGTTGAAATATTGGACTGAATCCTCACCCGTCCCCTCGGTTTAGTGTACTAATGACTATCAGTGTGGAAGCAGGAATACCTCTCGTTGTGATATAACTTGCTCTTGGCAGCTCTGGCAATTTGAGGATAGGACAAGATTGAAAACACATTTCTTGTATAAGAATAATTTTTTGCAATTCCATCCAATGATCAGCCTTGTCTGTCTTCTCTGTTTGTCTGAAATTTCTTCCTGCGGCAAACATTTTTGTTCAATCATTCATTACCGACACGCTTAAAAAAGGGCATCACACTTTCTCGCACATCAACATCTAGTTTATGATAAAACATGTTAATACTAAGCCTATTAATCTTGGCATTTAGAGCTTAAAAGTGTTACATTATATATTAGGGGATCCATGAATTATGTAGTTTGAAATGCTGATATTGAAATGAGCTTGGGTTCATGGTGATTCACCTCATTTAAAAACAAGACTAGATCATTAACTTGTAGACTCTCTGGCTCCTATCAGCCTTAATAAAGAGTTTTCTATGATGATTGTTTTTCTTTGTGGGTTCAAACCCAATTGTTAACTGGTCCTCTATAATGTTCAATGAGGGTCCTTTGGTTGCTTTTAGTTTTTGAATTTTATAAGTTACAGTATTTTGACAAACGTGTATTTTTGTAGTCTTATCATTTGCACCCACGTTTTTCTATTCTGTAATGTTTCATCTGTGATTCTCTATATTTTACATTAATGTGTACACAACATATACTGTATGTATATTAACCATATGATGTTATTCAAGATTCATATGCAACAATTGATTCAAAAATTAAAAATCAAACTATCCATTCTGTATATAATTAAAGGTTGTCTGTCTTTTCTTAACCATACAACTATTCAAAAGTAAGCATACAGATGTTTTTCTGCTCTACTTTCTTTGTATTTTTGCTCTCTTTCTTCTGGTTATTAATGTGTGAATGTCATAATGTATGTGAAGCAAATTTTTGTCTTGCATTATTTGCACAAATTGGATCGCTAGGTTGTCTTTTGCAGTCCGAGTGGTGGGGATAATGTTACTGGACTAGTAAAAAAGAAATATGCCTCTGCCTCTGTTGGGAGTATTTTGGGTTTAGTCCCCATGATAACTTCATTTTCTTATACTGTACAATCACAATTACATCTAAAATTTGCTGTGCATTTAGTCTAAATACACCTTTAAAATGTGGATGAAGTGATGTTGGAGGCTTTTTTTGACTATGAATGACTTGTCTATGAACTCTATGTCTATGTTCATGTTGATTTCTCTTTGAACGAGTGATTTGAAATACCTGCCATGTACACTGAATGTATCAGACTGATGACTACTTTTATCCTGAAGAAGGCGCAATGTGCCAAAATGTTAATTAATGTAATTTGAAGCTAAATTGCTCTTTGAAGTCTAACTTTGACCCAGCGACTCACTAGATGAGATGCCTTTTCCTTCAGTTCTTCATTTAAAAGTAGCACTAACATGGGTCACCCCAAACTAGAGCCATGGATGTTAAAAATTAGTAATTAGATCTCTTTATGGTACTATGATATCGGATAAACAAGAAGCATATCCACAACCTTCTATTTTCATCACCGTGAACACTTTAATCAACTTTCTATCGTGACATTTTCTAATTGATTGGCAATCAGCCGCTCGTGACAGCCACCTCGAAGACATTACACTCAGCGTCGCTCTCATTTCATGGTGGGTGCATGTTAGACACTGGCTGTTTATAAGTATTGTCAAACCACAGACAATTTAATTATTACCATTCTGAAACGCCTCTGCGTCTAAAAAGCGAAGGCAAACTATGCCAAAGCCTGCGATTTCAAGGGGGTCCTGTCCATGGGCGTCGCTTGGCCTGGGCATTGGGAGCTGTACCCAGGAGATTTTTTCTATAGCCTGAAACAATTCTCCATATATACAGCTAATGTACTTTGCATTGCACTACCTTCCCTTGGCTAGCTACACCAAACTAGCCTAGTCTCATGTTAGTTTTATATTTTATCAGTCTTGTAGTCCTACAAACAGTAATAACACCCGAGGCAAACTTTATGACCAATCCAACTTTATTTCAGACTTAAGAGTAATTAGCTGTTTTCAACTCTCATTCATGAAATTGCCATTTTGTTATGAGTTTTGAGGATTTTTCATCATTTAGGCCTTGTAATAATGGTAGTAGGTATCTGATATGACACTCATTTTGGTTTGAGACATTTGAGTGGCTGGAATATTCATGTGCAGATATGGTAAATCAAATCTAAACCCTTCCATCCTTCTCCAATTTTCACATTTTTTTAAACAATGTGTAGCCCTCACATGCAACAAAAAATTGCACTATTTAGAAGTACGTTTTTACATTTTTTTTTTTGATGGAGAAGAATTTGGACTCTGATGGTTAACAGTCCAGCCAACGCCCCTGGCCCTGTCTCAGATGTCCTTTGAGAGATAACAGATAAAATTCCATCAACATTAATATCTTTTTTTTCCAAACCACAATGAAACGATCAATTTGCTGAAATCTACAATCGGGCATTATCTTTTTTTTTTCTTTTTTTTTTTTTCGCTTTAAGGTAGATATGATTGCAGTGTTTGGGTGCAGGGTAAAAAGCAGTTGTATTGGTCTGGAAAACAATGCAATCTTCTTAGAGTATTCATCACCTGATAAAAGCTGCCAAGGTCAGACCTATGGCAGATTGCTCGATTGAAAACATTATTTGTGCACCAGGTTGTTTGCCTGGAGAGCTCTTTTAAAGGAGCAAAACTGCTAGGGTACAGCAGTAGTGGTGGTTGAAGTGCAATGATGTCTGGTACATTAAACTTTCTTTAAAAAATTGTACCATTATGGGGTATTGTGATGGTTTAGTGGGCCAAGAAAATCTCTTTCTTTCTACTGGTCTTTCTGTCTCACTTTGAACCTCTCTGATGTTCTTGTAACTACAATCTCACCAGTGCTGTTTACAAGTAAGTGAAAGGGTCACAGAGTTTAATAAGTACATTTTAAATAGCTGAATTTGCACCCACTTTAGGTCAGTTTCTGTTCCACAAGCGTCTGCACCATTTTGTCTCAAAGTTTCTCCTTAATCGGTCTGCTGAAACCTAAAGCTATGACTTTCTGCGCATGTTCTACAATGACTATAAAGCATTGTGCAAACGTTTTAGGCCCTTTAGATGTTTACAGTATTATCCATTATGCAATACCACCAGAGAGGCGTCTGCGATTGCAGCATGACGGGGACTGCCCATTGGTCCGAAGGCTCAGTGTCCCAAAACCACACTAGTTTGAAAAATGTCCCATTGGATTGAAAGCCCAATAGGGCTCACATGGTTTAGGTTAAAATGATCACTTGCATGTCAAAATATACTAAAATATTAAGGGCAAAAAACTCCAGGGAGAGTTTATATTTTGGAGCAACGAGCCTTCAGAGCAGTGAGCTTTTGTTTGCGGGATAATGGTCCATCGGACTAATGGGCTTTCGGTCCAATGGGAAGTTTTTCGAACTACTGGGGTTTCAGAATAATAGGTTGTCAGACCAATGGCATGGCACCAGCATGACAATGACCACAAACATACAGCCAGTTCTCCAAGTTCTCCAAGATGCTTGAAACAACCTACCTGCCAAGTACCTTGAAGAACTGCACAAGTTTACCTGGAGAATTGGTGCTGTTTTAAAAGCAGTGTGGTCACACCAAAAATTTGTTTCTTCTGTTTACTAAATTTTTATCCAGTTAATCGATAAATAAAAACTATTCATGGCTTTATTTTAAAAAACATCCTCACTTTACTTTTAGTGCCTAAACTTTTTCACAGTACTGTATATCTACAACTGAACTTAGCAACAAAAAGTAGAGCATGTACTTTGTTCAGCCAACAATGTCTGCACATAATATTCATTAGCATTTTTCCAAGAATGAGTAAAAGCAAAGCCTAGATTGTGAGATTGTGCCCACAAAGCACTTCCAATGAAAGCCATGTGGCCTTCCCCTTCTATTGTGGGCTAACCTGCTTCACTTTATAATAATTCTAAAAGTGGATCAAATTAGACCCACCATGGTGAGGGACTCAGTCGTCATCAGCATAGAAATGCATTTCCTACTGTTTCTGATCAGCACAAAAACATAGGAGCAAACAGTGATATTATAAAGGGGGGTTAATTCCTGCTAATTGTTCACCATACAGCTCATGCTGTGATTGAGAACAGCTACATTAGCCAACAGGAAGAGGACAAACAACAGTAATGTGAATTAAGTAGGACATCATATGCACACTGAACAACTAATTGCAACTGAACAAACAAAAGTTAGATTTATTGCTGAGACCATAAATGTGAGCAAATAAAAACAGGGGGAATTCATTTTAAATCTGCACAACTATCACATCAGTCAGTGTGGTATTATTGATCACTAATCACAGCTAGAAAGATTAGTTTAAAGAGCTTTACAGAGAATAAACCCAAGCCTTGAAGACAAAAATAAGACAAAAAGTTAGGAGAACAATAGAATGAGCAATATGTTAAAAAACAAACTGTGCATCTGAAACTTTTTAATTTCATTCTTTACCTTAGAAATTGTAATTTGACAAAACAATCCCACCTCAGGGTCCACATACTAACTTTTTCTCTAGCGTTCAACCAGATCCATCACCCTGACAACTGAGTGTACTCTGCTGATGAAAACCGTGTGGTACAGTTGAAAGGTCTGGAAAGAGCTAGTAAGAGGGCCTTGAGTTGGGATTGGTTTGTCACAATTCTGTAATAGACTGTAACAAATAATGGACGTAGCCACTGTGATGTCACCCATTGGTTTGTGGACTCCTGTTTTTGAAGCTTCAAGTTTGCATTTTGACTGTTGTGACCATATTTGGACAAGAGGGTGGAGCTGACCCTAATGCTAGCTGCTAGCTTGGTTAGCAGCTAGCAGTACTGCATTAACAGTCTATGTTAACAGTGATAATGCTAATACTAATATTCACTAGTGAAAAACAGGCTTAATTCATTCAAACAAAATGTACTTACCGGAAAAAACTGAACGTCCGATTTCTTAGAGGGTCTTTTAGTGTAACCAAACGGTGAACAAGACTTTTTTAGGTGACCAAAATGTTAAAATTAACTTTCATGGACTGAAAACACACTGAAATAGCAATGGCTATGGCTACGCCTATACTCTGTGAATCTGGGGTTATGTTTACCTAACCAACGTTGTTGCCGTGGTAGCAACTTGCCTGTGACGGTACCCACCTGTCACCCAAAGTGGCCACACCGTTAACTATGTCTAACTTTTAACCCCTAATAATAGAAAGAGAAACAGAGAACGGAATTATTTTTTAAATGCCTTTATCTCGAGATCAGGAGTTAATTATTTCCTTATCTTGAGATAACAAAGCTTTTCTTGTGTTAATGGGTTAATTTATCTCGTTATCATGAGAAAACAAACCCTACAACAGATTCAGCTTCATGGAGTTAAAATATCACAGTAAAAGTACACGAGTATTATCAGCTTCGGCCTTTTGTTTTCTCGAGGTTATGAGATATGTGCATATTTTCTTGGAGACAGGGTCGGGATAAACAGCGTCTGTTAAATGCCTTAAATGTTAGTTTAAACATTTGTAATCATCTGGTCTGCAAATGCAACAGAAATCATAATGCTGTTGAGAGCAGTGAATCATCGTGTCTGGAAAAATAATGATCGAGAGGCATGATGTTAGATATGCCAATTTTTACCATTCAATATCTCTAAATGTAGAGGATTTCTTCTGTACATGTTACGATTCGTCATAGAGGGACTTTTCAGTTGTGTCTGTAAGTTTTTGCTTTGCCTTTTGTAAGAGGAGTGGTCATTTTTTTGGAAAAAATGAAGGGTATCTCACTCTCAAAGCTGCACTGACGACTGCTACATTTGATTGATACATGCTGAGGGGATATAATAGCTGTGCTTTTGTGAGGCGACAGCAAATAACACAAACAGGTCGGATATAATGTCAGCGTTGTGTTATTTTCCGTGAAGAAGTGGATTTCAATTCAGCAGTCGGTATGGTTTGTATCGGAGGTACTGTAGATAACTGTGTTTGTTGGCAGAGTGTGGTGGGTACAATGGACCTCAAGGCCATCACCAATGAGGAGGAGGGACACTCTCACAATGTCTGACACTCACCTTCACCTGTTACTGTTGAACAAAGATGTGTATCCTCTTTGTGAGCATGTGTCTTTGTGTGTGGTTATATGAGTTTGTGTCCATTTCTGAGATTGTGCCTGCTGATATGAGTGATATGTTTGTGCATGTTCATGAAGGTACAGCAGTTCCAACGGTTCAGGTGCTTTTACTCAGAGCATGTCAGTATCACAAAGATAATTTGGTGGGGTTAGAGGGAACTCAAGCCCTTCAGACTGGAGCTGATTTGCATGCGGAGGTTCAATATGAACATGGGGTTACTTGTTCCTTCAGGTTCTGTTGTGCCAGGAGTTGAATTAAGTACCTTTGCACATCAAAATAAACAAGAAATCACCACAATTATTTTTAATCATTTTATTTTTTGGATTTTTAATTTGGAGTAATGACAGGAATATTTATTTTGTTGGTTTGTTGTTCTTATATTCAAATTTAGCCTAGTTATAGTTAAGTGTTTACCAAGTGGATTAGAGTACTGACATATATGAAATGACAGATAAAACAAGTTACGTCTTCAAATTGTGTTCAAAAAGTGTGGTTTGTAGTAAACAACAGTTCAAAATCCTAAAATATTCTATTTGCAAAATGTAAAACAGAAAAAAGCAGTAAATCTTCACATTTGAAAACCTTCATAAAATGACTGCAATGATTAATCAATTATCAACATTGTCTTTGATTAACTGTCTGTCAATTGTCATGTTGATTAACTGACTACTTGTTTCATCACTACAGATTCTGTGTCCTCACAAAAAACAGTTTTTATATTTTTCTGCAGGTATGTGTGAATTTCTGTAAATGCTCATGAAGGCTGTATGATTGAAGTGTACGCGATTATGTACATGAATGCATTCTGCATTCCCACAGGCACCTCTCTGCACGCTGCCTGCACACACACCCACACCACAGCTGTATAAACAGATCAGTCCACCATCGCACATGAGCTCCGTCAGCTGCAGGACTGCAGCGTACATCAGCCAGGCCTCTGATGCATTTTGCCAACCCCATGGAGGGAGGGAGATATTCTAGGGAGCTTGTAATGGTTGCTGTGGTGGGTGGGGGTAATTATGGCTGAGCCTCCAGGCCCTGACAGACCTCTCTGTGCCCACCCGGAGAGCGCCGTGCCTGGCTAACAGCGTCTCCGAGCCTGCCTGTCAGTGTCTGTAGGCTCCACAGACGACCAGCCAGCCTCCAAGCTAACAGAAACCTTTAGCTGCAGATGCCACTCAGTGTGTGGTGCTGCTGTTGCTATCACCACGAGGAGAAGGGATTTAGGGAAGACAGATGCGCATAGGAAAAGAAAACAGCCATAACACGCAAATAACAACCACACAAACAAACATAATATGTGTGCGTGCTTTCTCTATTCTCTACCAGGAAAACACACATATTTCTAGTTATTTTGTTTGAAGAAATGCTTTTTATATCTAATTTTTATAAGTAAATTTTCCAATGAGTAGCTTTATGGTTGAAAATCATTTGACTCCATTCTGACAGTATCAAATATAAGCTTCTTCCAACTCTCCTATAATATGATGTTTATACTGAGTAAAATTTCCACCATATTTGATAAAATACTAAGAAATGAGCAAACTCAGTCTGCTGGGGAAGACCGTGAGATGTGGTTGAAGTTAGGAAGTTGGCATTAAAGAAGAATTAATTAAACTACTGTTTGCAAGACTTTCACACAGTAAACACTACGTTTTTATAGCTGCACCGTTCCATCATATTGAAATATTCTAGGTGTCTTGTGTATCATTTTATATACATTACACTTAAGTTTTTCCCTAAAAGACATATTTTTGGAAACTCTGGGATCATCACTTGAATTTAATATAAAGTTCTGTGGGTTTGAACAAAGTTTGACTGTTTAGTGTGAGTTTATTTTGACTAAGTCAGTTGTGTTAAAGAGGTTAAAACTGTGCAGGTGATTCCTTGAATTATCAATCCCTTTAGGATGTTACTAAAGGGAAAACAGATTTGGTGAAAAAAAAAGTGGTTTATATGTTAATGTGATGTTAAGGTTTTAGTACTTCCTTTCACATCTAATGATCTAATTATGTCGTTAGGCCTGATGATATACACTATGTTATGTGTTTATGTTGATGTGAGGCTGTATTGCTCTGATTTTAGGGTTTAGTTTGTTTTTTATATGCCTTTGTTTCAATTCTCTAATCTATACTAAAAGCAAAAACTAATTTTCATCGTGTTCATTTTTGGCTCTGTATTTTCTCTGCTAATAAAAACACACACACACACACACACGCAGTCTCATCCTCCTCTTCATTTGTCGATATTGTTTATGTTAACGAGTGATTGGACAACACCACCAGCTACTTTCTCTCATACCAACATACCACTGGCTAATCAGGCATGAGATGTAGTTAATGAGACGGGCCATTTCGGAGTATCAGGCCATTTGCTCAATGATGTGTATAGACAACAGTGTTGCTGTGCGGCATCCAGTCTAAATTACAGCTCAGTATTCAGGACATTAGACTAAGCCTACAGGTGCATAATACCAGGTTTGATGCTGTTGTCATTACACACCGCAACACCTTGTTGGCTAAAGCAGACCCTCTCAGGAGCGCGTTCAGACCTTCAAGGTGTATTGAAATTCTGGGCTTTCATTTTCCTACCTTTTTTTTTTTCTGGATGACCTCAACTGTACTTAACAGCCCATTTAGCGCCTGGGGGAAATAGCAGAGGGGGTGTGAGCCTTGTGTGCCAGCTGTCTGTAGTGCCATGCTGTTTGCCAGAAAGCCCAGCAGGCGTCCACAGCCTCTGTAAGCAGCCTACCGGTCTGCTGGATTGTAGCTCACAATCAGAACAATATGTGTGCTGTACAGCACAGAGATAAATCCAGTCCAGGTACAAGGCAGGCTTGGCTGAACACTACGATGCTAAGCTATTGTGACAAACCTGGACAACGAGGAAAATACACTTCCCTTTTTCACTGTGGTTAAAGAGAGTATGTGGCGCATTTTAAATAAATTACATCAGCATTCATATTGATTTCTAGTGAACCAGCAGGGCCATTGTTGAGCAGAGTGTCAGACTCTCGCAGACTCTTCACTGCACTTTAAAATGGATTTGAGGGGAAATCAAAGACTGTAGAAAACCTGTATATACCATCTGTGACGTCACATGGAGGCCACTAAAGCAACAGGTCCTCACAAACACAACTAATACAAGTGTTTATATCTACCACCTCTTTAGGTAGGGTCTGATTAAGCTTAAACAACTTACTTGATTGAGGGTAAGGAAAGATCATTTTAATGGTTCACAGAAACTGTTGACTGTTGGTTAGAGAAAGGATGTAAGCCATGTTCATGTTTACAGTGGTATAAAAACGTCACACCATCTTTTCCTTTGGCACTGGGAAAGGACTGGTCTGCCACTGACAGTTGGTTACATCTAAATGTTCTGTTGCTAGGCAAAAACTGACCAACATCTTTAACCAAACTCTTAATGCTGAACCATAATCTGTAGGGATTCTTTGTTTTATACCTATTTTGTGGCTGTTGTTTCAGATTTTAGATATTAAATTATTTTTTTTAACAAGAATGTATCTCTAATACAACATCTAGAAGAAGAACAGTAATTTTTTGTGTAACTGCAAGAGGTTGCTTGTCAGAGAAACATACAGTAACATATAGCAGGCTGTTCCAACAAGGACAATCTCTGCTGAATGGATCTTTTGATTCTCATATTTGAATTTATTATTCACTGCCATTTTTGCTACCTGCAGGAACAGCTGTACTGGTATTCAGACAGAAAGTAAAGCAAGTTTTTATCTTATGACACTCTTGCTAATTTGACTGCTAAAAGTTAATCTAGTCCATGTTCATTTGCCCAAAACAGTTTATTGTACCAAAGGTACTTAGCTGTAAGCTAGCTAGTAACAGATGCACTAGCCGTGTGTTTGTGAGTGCACCTGTGTGTGTTTGTTTGTGATCTGTAAGCAGATTCATATAACCCAGAGATAAGAACATTTTCAACATGCACAGTAGTGTCTTTGCATCAAATCGTGCCGCCCTGAGCGAATTTCCCTGTGCTTGCATCGTTCTATTGATAAGCAATCGTGCAGTCAGTAAAATCTGCTTCACATTGTCTGAACACACGGTGTTCAAGCAAAAATACTCCACAATTTAACCCTATTCTATGAAGTCTTGAGTCTTTTACCAAGATTTTTTGGAGGAAGAAAAGAGGACAGGAAGCAGCAGTGCTTATGGGAAATGTGGTTTCAACAAACAATAAGCAAGAAAAGGCTACTAGCTGTAGTAGTCATGTTGCTTCATGCATCAATGCCATGTTTTTATTTCATGAAAATACCCCACACAAATCTACATCATCCCAGTTTTCTTTAAAAATGCAGGCATATGCTAGATGAAAAATATGCAAAACTTAAACTTACTGTAACTGCAATTTCTAAAAATGTCGTCAGTGGCTTGAAAGAAGTTTTTGTGGTCTTAGGAAATACTTTCAGAACCCAGTGGATGACCTGAAAAATAATTGTCATCAAACTGAAAGTCTTGTCTAAGGTTATGACAATCTGATATTCAGGTGGTTGAAGGTTGTAAAGCCCCAAGGTTCTGCTGTTGTTCTGTGGTCATCGTTTCTTAATGAACATTTAAAAATCCCAGAGAAGAGAAGGTTGCACCATTCAATGGTTGCAAAGTAAGAGGTCCTGGCTCCCTGCTTGTGGTCACTCCCTTTGAAAATGCAGCACTGCTCAGCCAATGACACAGTGATCACCATCGGCTGGATTGATTGTAAAGTCCAGTTTGCAAGACTGGTTGCATTCAGTCCAGTTTAATCCTAACTGTGCAGCAAGAGAGATTATTTTCTTTCAGTTGTTGTATTTAACAGCCCCAGCACACTTTAACTTCAAACTGCTCTTGGAACCTGTTCAAATGTGTGCTGTTACATCTTTTGGCTGCCAAAACTATGTTGTAAGTAAAGGTCATAAAATAATTGTGACCTTTCTCGTCTGCATCAAAATACACTGGAGTGAGAAGGAGGTTTGGTCTCTTTGGTTTGACTCTAAAAGATTCTATGACTGCTGTTTGGATACCTTAAAAATAAAGATAAAAGTGAATACAAACATTTGTGGACTGTGTGGACTTTTATTCCTGAATCAACAGCTTGGATAAGATATGCTCATCATTCATAAGGTTTTCCCCAATCCCTCAAAACACCTTCTTGGTAAATGGTTAAATATATACACAGTAAATGGTATATATGAATTTAAATCTGTGCTAAAGTTGTCCAGTGTATGCATTTTGGGGGGGCTAACTTTACTTAAGACCTTTTTTATTACCCTTTAAATCATTAACTCTTTCAAATGCAATATAAAGACACAAATCAGACACACACAGGCAATGTTTGGTTTAATATATCGGATGGAAAGACAGGAGGCCAATAGCTAGGACAAGAAGTCCAATGATATTTAGTAACACAAGATGCAGGCTGTATCTGTTTTGTTTTAGTCCGAGAGAAGATATGCTCTCCAAAGCTTTAAAGTCACATATTGGAGACTTTTTAAGATCATCAAGTAATATGAAATAGCTGTATTTAGTATATTAGACAAACAAGTGGAAAGTGCTGTTATTGCCACAAAGATGGACGAATGGGAAAAGACTTGATGACTTCTACTAATATGTTTTTACCTACATTGTAATCTGGTGGAGGAGCGGCCTTGGTGGAAAACTCTGGACCATGCAGTGACTATTCAATGAAAGAAGCAAATGTAGAGCACTTAGTATATCAGCAGCTTGAATGAAATACTAAGTTTGACAAAACATCACTGAATAGCTAAATCCACATAAATCTAAATCAATTCTGCAAAGAGAACAATGTTATTGTAGAGTTTTTTTCTGCAGCTTCAGTCTATATGGAACTATCACTATGGGTGGACAAAGGTCAATACTGACACAGAATATAAGTAAACTGCGATACTAGAAGGTATTCAGATGACTAATATCTCCTCCAAGGCTGCACAATCCTCCAAATCTGTTATTAGAATAGAAATAGTTTTACATTACAGGCTACTGCACATGTGCTTGGTTTGTTTCATGCAAGAAAAGTGAAGTGAGAAAATAGGGAATATTTATCGAAAAATATCCTTTCTTAACAAATTATGTTACGTTCTGTTGTTCTGAAGCAAAATGTCTTCCATAAAAAGGTAGAGCACACATGCTGACGGACACCGGGGATATATCCCAGCATGCCTCTGGCCCTCAGGCCCCCACGGTGAGCTGTCATTACAATATCAAAGGTCTCGGCCAGAGAGAAAAAGAAGAGCTGCCACTTCAACAGCCTCTCGATTCAATTTTTCACATGAAGCCATTTGAATATCTATGGCAGGAGATGCAGATGGATGCAGTGTACCCACACAAACACACACAAACACACAAACACACACACGTGTAGACATATACGCACTCGCACTCACAGGTACATACACATGCACATACATATAAAAGCGTACACACATGCCATTGTTCTGATCCTCTATGATTTATTTTTCCTCTTTGTGATGAAAATTACAGGTAGAACAGGGCACCGCGGCGAACAGACAACCTTGATCCAGTGTGTGGGAGTGTTTGTCTCTCCTTCATGAATATTCTCATTCAAATCCAGCTCTGTTTTCAGGCACCTGGGCAGGCAGCACACAACAATAATGTGTCACTACCAACGACGTTATCACTCCAGAACCCACAGAAACCACAGATAGGAATATATATGCTTGTCTGTTTTTATTCTTTTGCAAGTGAAATCATTGTGAGAACCGTTCATTATGGCTCAGTTGGGTAGAGAAGGCTGTGTGAGCTATTCTGCTCAGCAAGACTCTTCTACAATATTGTGAAATGAGAGTGAACTCCGAAAATCCAGATTATCTGTTGTGGATACAGATTACGTGGCGATTACATTCCACCGCCGTGCGTTAGATAACGTGACAAAAGCACAAATTGGACAGACCGTGTTTATGTGCTTGTTGAATGAAAAGATTAGCTTGTTTAAATAAGTCAAACTGTTTTAGTTAGAGTTGAGATTATAGGCAACTAGATCAGAGTAACGTAAGGTTAGGACTGGGGACAGTCATGGATAAAATGAGAAAAAGCATAAATGAAAATGTTTTTGTATGTAATTATTTTTATACTTTATTTTGTGCTTTATTTTGTACTACTGTATGTATTGATTTGTTTTGTAGCACTACATATACTGTACATACATGTAAGGCCACAGGCTACATACTATATATGAACTGATTTATGTACAGTAAAGATTTAGGGTTATCAATTACAGGAAGCTGACATGAGGGCAAATATTCACATCCATCCAGAGAATATTTCAATGTCAGAAAAACTGTCTGATCCTGCCTGTTACTCTGCAGGCACTGTACACAGTGTGCTGAAAAATCCATTATATCTAAGTTTATCAGGCTGTTTCCATTAATCTCATAATGCCTGCAAGGTTGAATCTATGTATTACAGCAACAGGATAAAGGGGACTATATGTTCATGTTGCTTTTGGAGATTCTGCAGTGAATAAAGGCGTCATTGGGGCTTTCTAAACTCACCATCTATCCTAATACAACTGATATAAAATGTCCTCATACCTTAAAGACAAATAGGTTCCTTATCAGTGTTTTTCAAAAATAACTCAATTGTTTTCTGATCTGCCACCACTGTGGTTAAGGTTTGGTTAAATTCAGTAACTAAAGCTACTTGGTTGAGGTTGTAGAAAGACTGTAGTCATGGTTAAAAGAAGCAAGTTGACTGTTGATAGGAGACGGGATGTGAACTGAGGTCCCCTACGTAGCATTCATAAGATTTGTACACCAGACCATTTACCTTGTACTCCTCCCTGAAGCTTAGTTCAGATCAGTGAATCACAACGAGACGAGATGAGATGGTTTTAGAATGTTGCTGAGAAAACCGCAGCGGTGCGAACTGGTTAGTCGCAGAGCGTCTGAAGCCGTTGCCTGAGGTCTCAAAAGACCTAGTTTGTCAAATTGCCGCAAAGTGCAGTTTTGGAACATAAGCATAGGCCAGTACGAAAACATGGCAGATTTCTGGACAGAGGAGGCAGGGAGTATCGGCTTGATTGGCGTAGGCACCTTGTCTCTTCCACTGCAGTAGCCAAAGACGGCTCCAGATCCTCGGTTTCCTAGTCTTCGCCGTTTATTGATAAGTGTTACTACAAACGCTGCAAGCAAGTCACTGTCACTGTCTTCTACTTCCTTTTTTTTCTTGCCAGGTAAACACAAACAGAAACCCAGTTATTTCACTTAATATAATGTATCAACACAGAAGTAGTGGGGTATGCCAGTGCATCATTGCTATGGAAACGGTCATCTGTGTCGGTGCGCATTGCTTTGATGTGAACGGCCCAGTTTTTGAACATTGACGATCAAACGACTTGGATTTTTTTGCAAGTTGCATCCAGTCTCGTTGCGAATCATTAATCTGAACTGGCCTTAAGATGTTTAACAACAGTATAACAAGAGTATGCAGGATCGAGTGGCAGACAGATATCCGTGGGATGCTTTTCAGTATTGCTAAGTAGGCTAACGTAATCTGTGCCAGTGGAGAAGGTCATCAGCACTAGCCCACTCTGTTCTGATTGGCCAGCCTCCGGATGATGCCCCTGGGGAGGCTTCAAATTTCACTTATTTTTCTCGTCCACTACTCCAAATATAAACTTCTCAAATACATTTGTACCATTTCAAGCCCAAATCCGATCCAACATACACAAGTGGATGTACAGTGGATGAAGGATGTACAAATGGAGCGTTAAGAGTAGGTTGAAACCCTGGTTT
Organism: Thunnus albacares; assembly: GCF_914725855.1. NCBI lineage: Eukaryota > Metazoa > Chordata > Actinopteri > Scombriformes > Scombridae > Thunnus > Thunnus albacares. The sequence goes on from NC_058117.1 coordinate 27,503,828, forward strand.
TTGTCTTGCAGGGAGCATTTTTACATACGTTCACCTCAAGTTTTGGAACTTTAACCATGTTAAACACAGACATCCGACATTATAACAGTATAAAAATAACAGAAAATCCCAAAAAGCATGATATGTCCCCTTTAATTAAGAGTATTCCAAAAATTTTGCATTGCACATAATTTTGGAGGACTTACAAGAGATAGAGTGAAGACATAATGGTCAACAGCTGAGATATCTTGACTTTTAGTCCCTAGTATGACTCAAACTACACAAACACTGGATCTTAGCTTCTACAGTTGATCTTCACTACCTGGTAAACAAATATATCTTTCAAAATCATTGCCTCCAGTTTGTAATGCTAGCTAGATGTAACGCTTTCTGTAAAAAACTTTTGCAACCTAAGCCAAATCCACTTAGAATATTACACAGATGTTTTCCTGTTCCCTTATATGGTTCAGGAATCTATAAGTTTATAAGCAACACCTGATTTCACTAATGAGTTCACTCCTCTACAGCTCAAATCTTTGAAATCAGCTGCTGTAATTTTCAATACTTGAATCAATCTGAAGCTAGCGTGTCTGTGTATGTATAAAATTGAGTTTTCATGCCCTTGTGTAGTGAGTGTGTTAAGTGGTGATGGAAAGGGCCATCTACTGTTGTGTTTTGGGTTTTTTTTTTTTTGTTGTTTGTTTCATTAGCTCTTTCCGTCCTCCCTGCCTCCCTCTATTTGTGAAATCGCTCTTTCAGACAGATTGGAAGTGCCTTGATTTGCAGTGAACAAAGCGAGCTGGCCGGGGTGGAGGGGGATTAGTGCCACTCCAAGACAATTATAATCTGGTTGCTGCCACGGCAACCTTATCTCCTACCTCCTTCCCAACACACACACATTCTCTTAATTGGACGCAAGTCTCAGTGCGGAAACAACAGTGCTGAGTTCTCCGTGGCCTCGATGAGGCCTTGTTCAATCGCGAAGCCGCGTGAGGTGATGACGGTCAGACTGAGGGAAAATGGAGAAAGCCTTAAGTCATTTAACAATCAGCAGTGTGTCGTTTGAGGCTTTATAAGGAAGCTAAATGAGGATGTTTGAGATTTTAATGAAAGCTTGTAATCTATCAAAGCCACTGAGTAGTCACTGTGCACCAAATGAAACCAAAAAACATGTTTATCTTCTGATCCGACAAAAGCGCCGCTGTGTCATTTAATGTCATTGGAATATACAACTTTGCATAATGTGTGGTCTTCATTGCATTGATTAGCAAAGGAGGTCAAGATAAACTAAAGTAGCAAAGAACATTTTGTTTTGTTGCTTATAATGTAATTGGTGAACAATACTAAACACAATGCAATACAATCCAGCTCATTCCAATGAGACGACCACACCAGAACTGGATATGGACCCCAGTAGTTTTTCCATGAGGGAAAAGTTTTAGCCACGCTCACAGCATGGCACTATGGGGATGTTTGTGAGTCGGTCCACCACTTTGGTCAAGGCTGAAATATCTCTTTGATGGATTACTATGAAATTTTGTACAGACATTGATGATTCTCAGAGGATGAACTACTACTATTTACTGACTTTTCCTCTAGTGCCAACATGATGTTTTTGAATTTTTGTGAAATATCTTGACAAATATTTGATGGATTACCATGAAATTTTGGTACAGATACCCATGGTGCCCAGAGGATGACACCTACTGTCTTTGGTGGTCCTCTGACTTTTTTTCTAGCACTACCATAAGGTCAACATTTGTGTTTTTGAGTTAAAACTATTGGATGGATTGCCATAAAACTGACATTCATGTTCCCCTAAGAATGAATTGCAATAATGTGGTGATCCCTTAACTTTTCATCTAGCACCAGTCATTAGGTTGAAAGTTGTTCAGTGATTTGGTTTATGACCTGCAAAACTAATGATATTCCCATTAGCCTTAATACAAGACTGTCCGCACCAGAAAGACAACATAATTGGTTTGGTTTTTTAAAACACTTAAAATGATTTATGTTTACATTGTCCTGATAACTGCCCTCTTGTGGTTACATGACTAATGACTTTTCTGTCTGCGTTTCAAAGGCAGAGGTTCTGTGATTTGTTAAACTACTGCAAAGATTTGCAGGATAGCAGTCGGGGTAGACAGAAGGGCATAAAAAGCAGGTGATTTGGACACCAGAGACTGCAGTAACTTGATGAAACGAGTCCTAACAAAAAGTGACAACTACCGAGATACTACCAAGAGAAGAAGGAGCAGACAACCTCACAGGTGATTTCTTGAATGTTTTCCTGTCAGTTGCACATGTCAATTGTGTTCAACTCAACTTGTTTGCAGACATGCACTCTTTGGGTTGCTCCCCTCAGGGTGACGCTACAGAATACCCCTGGCAAAGAAAAACATCTACAAGGGTTCTTTTATCCCAAATGCAAGTAATGTCTTCAACAAACTATAGTAGACTTAAATATGGGAGCGTAGGCTTTACACCATTGGTATGAATGCATTTAATGTACAATTGAGAGATCTTTTGTCCTGTTAACGTGATGTTTTTATCTTGTGGACATATTCGAGGTTATGTTTTCCTGGATGAGACCAAGGACAACTTTCCTGCCTCGGTTGGACAATAAAGTTTATTCATTCTATTCAATTCTATTCTATACAAGTATTGTAGCAAATGGTTGACGAGCAGATTTATATGCCTAAAACTGAATTAACTGATTCTTTGACTCGCTCTCCAACAAATTCCAGTCAACTATGTTTCAAGATACCTTGCAGTCTAACAGTCTGATTTGTCCTGGTCTCAGTAAATTTTGCATTTTCCCCTAATTTATTCAAGTGTTTCCTTTGTTTTGTAAATTGCCTGCATTTAGAGTCAGAAAAGTAGATATTTCCATCAAACACATCACATCAATATGCTTACTGAAGTGCATTTGCTATCCTGAATTCAAAAGAGCAAAATGAAGCAATGAGAAAAGGCAAATTACTGCCTCAATCTCTCAGAAACACGATACATGAGGAAAGTGTGGTCACGAATCATTAATGACCCACAATAAATGAACAGCTTGAGATGTGCTGACAATTGGACCGGACATGAAGGATGTTGAAGGACAACACTTCGGCCGCTGTAGGGACTGAACCTTTAAGACTCTCTGATGCTGCTAATCTGTCTGGTTTCTTATTCATAAACATATAATCCATAAAAAATGAACTGGTGCCTCTGAAATGACTAAAAAATGTTTTTTATTGTCAAAGCGAAAACCAAATCCTACAACTTTATCTAAATTCAGTACAAATATACAGTAAAACAAAAGAAATGTGACACCTTCATGTGTATTTTATTTTTATAAATAATTGATCCTACTGTTCTCTGAAGGATATTCAGCGTCTGGGACGTTTTCTTGCATTCTTCCTTTGACTGATCTCATTGATTCTTTTAAATAAACTTGGTATGTTCCTTTGCCTTGTTGTAATGTAGCTTTTGGCATTAAAGACTTATTTTGTGTTGATCCATTGTATTGTATCCATTTAAAGATGTATACCAGCAAACATGAGCACTAAAGTTGGGTTGCATCAGCTGCCTCATTCATGCTTCACCATCAGTGGCTCATTTATCAGCTGCTTGGCAACCAGTTGACAAGTAACGACCAATCATGTTCAAACAGATGTACATGGCAGCACTTGACACTTGTCACTGTAGCCGTGTTTCCATCTAATGTCAAGCAAATTTTAAGAAAACTTTTAAGAAAAATGTGAATTAGACGCGTTTCCATCAACTGGTTTGGAGTGAATAAACTTGGCTATGCAAAGCGTTGTTTCGTCAGGAGTTGGCTGTAATAAACAGAGTATTAATAGTAGTATTGGCCATGTTTTCGCGTGTTATGGGAATATCTGGGAAGACGCTGACAGTGGAAACAGCTGATCAGCCATGTGAGTAAAATGTTAACTACGTCAGAACTTATCAGGCAAAGGTGCTTCCATCTCCTATTTATTGCATTAATTCTAAGGCAAAAATCACCTCAAGTGAGCGTGAAAATCTTTTTTCCAAATTGTTTTGCAACTTTTTTTTCGAATTGTGCCATTTCCATCAGCCTTTTCTAATGCAATACTTATAAATGTGCATTAAAATATGTTGATGGCAACACGGCTTATAACTCTACTGATGCGCTCACGACAACACTGTTTGCTGTCATAACTCCCTCCACCGCCCGACCTATCTCTAGGCTACAGTGTTGGTTAATTGTTGACTTTATCAAGAGCTAATGTTCATGTACAGTATGTTTTTAGGAGGATTAGTTCTCCCAGAAGGATCCACGTTACTGTGATGATTCTTCCGAGTCTTTTCAGCCAAATCTAACTGTATAACTAACTGTAAAAAATGATCAATTCCTTTACACAAGTGTGTCTGCCTGCAACGCCCAACAGGAACAGTCTCTCTAACATTTAAGGCCACTATGTTGTCCATCTGAGCCTCTATCTATAAATTCCACACCAGAGACGAAGAGGTGTTAGTTATTTCTGTCTTTCTTTAGTTAACATGATTCCTCAAGGAGGTTAGTTGAACATGAAACAAAAGAGACAAGTAAATAGACAGAAACACTTATTACTCAGTAATTGCAATCAAATCGCAATCAAACTCTGACCTAAACCTGTTAGCAAAGACCTACTATGTAATTTAAAAAACTTATTAGTGTCTATGAATATGAGAAATTCAAAAAAATCAGATATAAACCTTTTTAAACTTCTTTTATTTCTATTTAAGGTGATTCGTATAAACTCTTCATGTAATTTCTATTCATTTATCGCACTTAGCATGCTGGATTGTCTGGTGCGTAAACTTATGCAACCTCACAACAATTTATGTTCTGTTTTACTGTTTGACTGTTTTGTCTTTATTGCTTTTATTGCATGTTATTTCTCTCCATTTCCTTTGCTACGGCAACAACTTAATTTCCCCACAGGGATCAATAAATTTTCATGTTATCTTCATTTCGAATACACCCAGGCATCAGTGAGAAAATTTGAATTAATTTCTCTGCCTGTCAAATAAACCTTTTCATAGACATGCAGCATTCAAACGTGCAAGCCTGTGGAAAATCTCCTCACAGTCGAGCCTCGATATCTATGTGCGTCCAAAAGAAAACAAATCCGTCTCCTCAGCATTCTTGATAAACTAACTTTTCTTTTTTTTTTGTATTTTTAAACCTTCCAGCTGTGATGTAGTATGCTAATATTCATATTTTACAGTGTATGATAAAACTATAAGAAGCACAGTATGGGGTGATGATGGATGTTTTGTTGCAGGTTGAAACGCGCCGCCTGGTTTTTGCTATTTCTCTGTCTGGCAGCCTGTGATGGAGGGATTTTTCTGCTTCTCTCCTTCTCTCTCTCTCTCTCTCTCTTTCTTACAACAGAGGTTCAATTGGCCATAATTGGCTCCTGTTTGCAGCCAGGTATTGATCCCTTTCGATAGACCCTCCACCCCCACATCCCCTGCCTCCCTCCCTCCTCCCAGCTTCTCTTTCCCTCATTCTCCTTTTACTTCCCTCCTCCCCCCTACTTCTCCACCCATTTCTCTCACAGACCTCGCTGCTGCTGCCACTTTGATAAGCATGGTGAATGGCGTGCCGTCATCGGTGCAGACTAACTCTTGAATCAATAGGCGAGTGCAGACGCTCAGCAGTCTATTTACCGCAGAGATGGTGGAGAAGAATAGCAATGCTGAGAGATGAAAACCAAGAGGGAGAGAGGCTGAGAGAGAGAAGGCGAGAGGTGGCAGGGAGGGAGTGGGCGCCAAACATCGGCAATGTTGTTTAGATTTTTTTCTTCTCGAGATACTACTCACTTATTTTATTCACTATTTTATTATATATTGATTTAAACAAACTTTTAATAGAGTAAATGACAAAAGTGAGAAAGAAAGGAAAGAGAAGGTGAAAGGAATATGGTTCTTCAAAAAGTAAAAAACAAGTTATTATTTGAAATTCTGACAATGTTCTTTCCAGGAATGAAGCTTGTCTAAATGAATAGAAAGATTTCCTATCATGAAGAAAGTGAGAACCGCAAGATATAGCACAATAGCAGGGATTTTTTTTTTTTTTGTAAAATGTACAAACTGTTTCTGTAAGAATATTTTCTCAATGCTAGACTTCACATTTCAATGATCTGACACCACTGTCGACACACTATGGTTTGGGCCGCTGTTCATGGATTGAGCTCGGCCTCTAAGTATCAATGAAGAGACATTTTGGGGAAGGTTCATTGCTGTTTCACAAGACGATGCCCACATACACAAAGGTAAATGGTTTTCTTTGCACTATAAGATGCTTCTGATTATATTTCAGTAAATCTCGGGGATGAAGACTCATATCACAATTCGTGACCACCTGAACCTTTAATTTAAATTGTGAAAAGGTTTTGTACTCACATCGGCGACCCCGGCCTCCAGGATATTGAGTTTGGCTTCCTTCTCCACAGCCACTTTCTGCTGAACTACAGTAAGAAAAGAAGAGGGGAAAAAAACAGCAGCCATAAATGAATTGAAAAACATCGAAGACAGATTTTCAGAAGTTTAATAATATGAAATATTTTCTCAGCCTGTGACTGAGAAAAAACAGAAAACAGAAGCTAAATCAAAGCATGGATACAATAATCTGCATAAATAATCTTGAGTACAGTCCTCTTCGTCGCCATGTGTATCAACCTCCATGTAGTTTACACTGAACTTCGAAATGTGATTAATCCCTGGCGTCCACCATAATGTTCAGTATGCACCCATGTGTGTACAGTAGCTGCCATTAATCAATAGCATGAATTCTGCCAGCTTTTAAACTCTGCGCTCAACTGATCCACAGAAAATCTATCTATGCTTCCTTATCCCTCCTGAGCTTTAAACACACGACTTCCTGTATATACAGAAAAAAAACAGAACCTCATTCGTCCAAATGATTTAACTTAGAGATGACTGAAAAACATCACAGCGAGTTACGATCACTATCATTATCATAACTGACGAATTAAGATTCATAAACAATAAAATAATAAAACAGTCCTGCAAAGTTAAAGCTGCCCCTTTAAACTTGGCACTCTGGAGGCCCCGAGAAGCAGCAAGAGAGAAAAAAAAAAAAAAAAGTAATGAAAGTCTGAAGTAAGTAGTCCTCGCGTGTCTTCATCCTGTTGATTGAGGGCAAGACGTCAGCAAAACACTCAATGTCTGGGAAGGCAGAAAGGTGTGAGGACTTGTCTACATTAACACCTGACATCACTACGACTTGAGTGGTAAATCCTCCAGCAGGTCAACGTTTTCAATTATGCAGGGACACGTCTTTGACAACCTGAGATTTCGGTACACTTTCGGTTACATTATTGACAGTATGAATTATAATGACTTTGATGACTGACTTGCCGTCGTCAAGTTGAAACTTTTATACGTCAAATACTTTGCAAAACTATTGATATTTTCAGCAATGTCAAGTGTAGTTTGTGTTTAGCGCCCAAATGGCGAAACGGTGGAAAAACGGTGGAAAACAGCACTGTCATTGTGAGCATATTGCTATGCTAGTTTTAGCTTTTAGCTTGCCAGTGAAGCCTCACAGAGCTGCTAGCATGGCTGTAAACTCCTATAGTTTTGTTGATTCGTGACTTTTTATGTAAAGAATATTTTGCTTTGCTTGGTTGGAACAGTATTCATGTGATAATGATGTTTAGTTTGATGTTTTTTTTACCTCTTTACTACACATTTAGACATTTTAACTTTTCTCTGTACACCACACTGCAGCTATCCTTTAATCTACAGTGAATGCATACACTGAGATTTGTATTTTAGTGGATAGGTGGTGAAGTAGCCGTGTAGATGGGGTTATCATGTGAGCAGTCCCATATAAAAACAATCTGTGCCATCAATCGCATATAAGTTTTTCAGTCTTGACACTCTTATCACGTGCTTGTGAAATAGCGGGAAGGTAGTTGTTCAAAGTCATACCGTTCGGGTCGGTGAATTGGTTGGTGATATTGGCTGTTGAGAGGGATAAACTCTTTTTTATAAAGCTCTGGTAAAAGTTCAGCACAGAAGATCATTTCTCTAACGTTTTCTTCTGTCGGTGAAATTCTGCTATTTCTTCTCTCTTCACAGTATTTCTAAATCCAAAGCATTGTAACTATCCTTTAAATTAAAGGTGAGCGCTTAGCCCACAGTGAAATTTGGAATTTAACAGACAGGTGGTGAAAGTGGTGGAGTCATTGGGGTTATCATGTGAGCACTTCCCAGATATAAACGTTTGCTGAATTAGGCCAACAACACCTCCACAGGGCTCCACAATAAATTCTGCCGTTCCAGAACCAAATGAGCTATTACTGTAGCATATCTCCACTTTATGAAACATGAATTCTTCACCTGACCTGCCGCCAGGCAAATATTACAACAAATTTCCGCACAAATAGAATTAAAGTCTCCAAAGAGCTCTCTTTTTTTTTTTTTTCTCCATCACCTTAAAGGGAAACAAATGGAGAGCTACAATTGAAATTCATGGCGGAGCGCATATTAAAGCCTGAACAAAATGTTGTGAAAGAAAAAAAAAAAAAAAAAAAGGATACATAATTACATTCACTTTGCTTTGCATCTGAATACACCGGTGTGGAGACAGAGAGCGAGTCTCCTTTGTGGACACACCAGGCAGATGAAGGATATGCAAATAGCGAGCCTTGACTCTGTCATAGTCCTCCAAATTCACCAACAGCTTTTATAATTAGTATTTCAGTCTGTCAGAGCATCATTTGCCGGTCAATATATGTCATGTGTTGTGTAACTACAGACCTTGACCTTAAACACCATTGTCTAAATGAGTAGCTCCTTAAAATGTACAAAAACCACATGATTTACCTTTGGGCACATAAATACATACATCTCTCTAATACCTATGAATAATAGCACTTCATGTACAGATACAAAGTGTGTGCATGTCATGATTAATCTGCGCTTTCTTTCTATGTTTTTATGTTATGTAAAATATGAATAATAGACTCCTCTGGGTTACTAACACTGTAATAAAAGCACAGTGAAGTGTTACTGTTTCTAATGGAGTTGGAGCTGACTGGTCGGCGTCCAGGCCCCAGACAGACATATGAACACCTTGTCGGCTATAGCCAAGTGGGTCGACGTGCCTTAATAGTGCTGTCAGCGGGTAGCGACTGCAGGCTCAGCTCACTTCTGTGAGAAATAGAAGCTGAAGTGGCTGAATTGGTTTGTCAGCATTGCCTCTTCTCTTGTTCACAGAGCAGCATCCGAACAGACTTCTGCTTCAGCGTTACACGTGTCCGACGGAGACGTCGGCTGCTTCTCGTTTCACTTCTCAAATGTCTTCCGCACACTGCCGTCTCAGGTGTTTTCAATCACCCGTCGAAGGCAGAAACAATTGTTGCAGCATCACTTAATGGGGTGTGGTCAGATGTCCAACATGCTTGAATGGTTGAGCCAGTAAAGAGGAGTGCAGCAGCTGTATGTGATTAGAGGTTGATTTGTGTTTTGGAGGCTACATTAATTAACTGACATTTAATTACAGTTGCATACGTTTCTGTAGTCTTTAAAAGCTTCCACATGACTCTTTCTCATGCTAACTTGATATCATTTCCACTTTGCTATGTTAATGCAACTTGTTTTAAATGTTACCTACTGTAGCCCTGCTTGGGGCTGAAACCAATGTGGAAATACCTTCAAATGCAATGCCACCAACAGCTGCTAGATGCTGCCTCCAAAAGTTCTCAGATTCCAATTTAGTCTCATTCAAAAAGAGTCAACTTCTCTCTAAAAGTCATTTATTTTCTCAGCGAGTCTCTATTAAGTGTGGCTGGTGGTCATTTTTGGAAAGTATTGCTCCATTAATGAGATTTGAAGACTTATAGTAGGCTTTGGTGTCCGCTGTGTGAGCGTTGATTGACAGCAGTTTAACGCTACTTGATTACGATACCTGCACACGTTCGCCCAAGTGTGCACCACTGGGTGTTCCCAGTAAGCTAGCGTTCACTTCAGGTAGTGGGGCATGTTTCCAGAACGTGAAACAACACCCTGCACTCCTTATATGGAAGGTCCTGGCTCCAAATGGCAAAAATGGTGCCAATCACACGCTGCAACTCTGGGCTTCAATTGAGCTCCAGTTTAAACCAATGGGTGACGTCACACCTCGCTACATCCATGTTTATATAAAGTCTATGGTGGTGGCAAAATGGATACACCCCCCCAAAAAAACCCCAAAAAACAGGTGTACTGGTGTTGCTTCTATGACAAAAAGGTTTTTGTGATTCAGCTAATATAATAGCCACCTACATTTTGGAGTCTCCGGTTGTTTGACACCATCAAGACATTTTTCTATCGGTCGATTTGCAGTAACAAGTTCACAAAAGTTGTGAAAGCTCCACTTGGATTTAGTTTCCCCCTGAATCTGGCCTCTAGAGTACCCTCAGTTGGCTATGAGTAGAGTGTCAGATTGAGATGTTCTAGCAAGACAGTAAATACTGCAGTAATACAAAAAAAAAAAAAAAAACACTGCAGTGCAGTGTACCAGAAAAACTCAAGACAAGACAAAATTTTGGCAGACCGCATTCAACCATCGCATCTGTCTCACCAGAGAAAGGATCGCGACTGCCAATCATTTTTTGAAAAAGAATGAAGAAGACAGTTTTAAGCAGATGTCATGCTGCTGGCCAAAAAAACACACACCTGTCTGGTTTTTTTTTTGCCAGTTATCACATCTCGATCTGAGAAGTTTCATTTTCTGGGTGTAATAAGGATGAAAGGGGGGTGAGGAGTGGTTCATTTATAAGTTTGTGTTGTAGCTTCTGTGGCTATAAACTCTAGCCTCTAGAAGTAAATAATGAATCTTGAATAACTTACCCTCATTTTACAGATAAGAATCAGTTGTATTTGTTTCAATCTGATGCTGTCAATTCTTTTGTTAGTGTTTTTTTTCTTTCAAACTGTTTATACCGGCACTTACTTTGGAATAAAAGCTTAAGTGGTGCCAATGCATTGATTTTCTCAAGATGTTTTAAAGGATTAATTAAGTTCAAATAAAAAACAGACAGATATGGTAAACAGCAGGCAACTTCGGGACTAGACTCAGTAAAAAAAACTAAAGACTTTGTCACCTAAAGTGCCTTTAGTAATTGGTGAGGCAAAACCTATGAATCATATCTGCAGGAAAGCTTAATTGACAGGCTTAGACACACACACACACGCAGAAACACCTACATACACACACACATTTAATTTGTGATACAAAAATCAGAGTAAAATAGCCTGATATACCCAAACACAAACAAACATGAAAGCACTGAACATGATTTTCGTTGGGAGGGAATCAGAAAACTCTGCAGCAACACGGGCGCTCGTCTGGTTCCCCGGAGTGACTTGCCACGCAGCCAGCGAGCGTGACTACAGGCGGTGAGCTCCCTCTAATTAGCCAACAAGTCTTTGGACCTCCCAACACCGCGGCACTGCGGCCTCTCCGAAATGTAGCCAAGAGCTATCCGGACCATCCATTCCTCTCCTCTCCTGCAGACTACAAATGAGTCCAAGTCGAATGAGAGCACTGCTCGTGAACAGGCGAACTGAGATGCCTCATTTGTACCCCAGCGAGCTTTCTCTCCAAAACCTAAATTGGATCCATTTTTAAGAAGCTGCAATGGGCTTGGTGTCGTGATCAGACCGACTGGCGACTTTTCTTTTAGCCTGGAAGGCGGTGGAGTGTGAAAATAAGCCGTAATGTGACAAAATGGGAATGAAGCATCAACGGACTGCAGACTGAGAGCAAGATGAAGGGAAATGATCTATACTCAGATTATTCTCTTTTTTCCATTTCAAGAATATTCCATCTTCCATTGTACCTCTCAGATACATTTGGACTGCAGGGAAAAAAAACGGGGCCTGAAGGAAGTAACGACGACCAAATCTCATTTCTACAAAAGGGGCCCCTTTATTTTCCCTCCAAAACACACAGAGGCGCTTCATTTGTCACCCGGGCCGCCCCTGTCCTGAATTTTGCTTTATGTTAACTCAATGTATCTGAGGCGCCTAGAGGGAAACACAGCGAGTGCCGGGGATTCAGAAATGCTTCATTTTTCACTGTTGACAAAAGGGAAAAGCCCAGGCTGGCTCCACGAGTCCTGGACCGACAGAATAGATGCTTTTGCAGCACCGAGGGGTCGTTATTTCAACCATTAACCACCCCCCACCAACCCCCTAACCCACCCAACCTCCATACCTCTCACTCACCCTCCCGGGTACATTTCAGGAGCCGTATAATGAGAAGAAAACAACAGCCATCCTTCAAAACCAACGGCAGGGAGAGCAGCGCAGCACCATCACTGCAGTGACACAGTACAGGGATGTAATCACATTAGTTCATCATGAGAGCGACGATCCCTGGCTAAATTAAAATATATCGCTGGCGTTTTTTTTCCTCTGCCCTTACAACGTCTGGTCTGATGATCCCGACCATCACTGAATGTCTTGGCCGGCAAGAAAAATGATGCAGCTAAATTAAGAAGAAAAAAAAAAAGCTAAAAGAAAAGAAAATCCAGAAGAAATTATAAGAATTGAACCTCCAAGTATACAAGCTGCTTTAAAAACCCATCTGAAGAGTTTTGTACCTAAATGAGAGCACACATTCACTTAATAAAATAATATGTGACAGGAAATGATGCAAAAATATCCTTTTAAAAAACATTTTTTCCTTTTGAATAGCAAGTTTTGATACTTGTTTGAAACTTGTGGAATACAATAAATTGAAAATAACTGACTAAATGACTAAATTACCTTACAAACACAACTAATTCAAAGAAACAAATAAAAACAAATAAGTTAATGTATCACTATAACAGATTGTATACTCTAAACTTCACTGTAGACAAAATAATGTCACCATCTCTTGGAAAACAACAAAGCCAAGTAGTATTTTCAACCATAAAAGAGGCAATTTTTATGATTTGCAGTCTAACTTTTAAAGCAACATAGTCAACTAAATTATCTGTATTTCACAGTGTTTAATTTTATTCTCTATCGAGTTGCTCATCACTTACGGCCTCGATTCTCTGATGACGGATAAGAATTAGATTTTAGCCATTTCAAGTGCAACGTATTTGCTGCTTAATGTCGACGTCGAATGAACAGAATTAGAGCTAAAACTGCAGGAGTAACAGCATCAGCATAAGCAAAATACTGTAAAACTGCATCAAAGCTAAAAAATAAACATGAATATGATGAACACATGAAGAACACTCCAAATACTTGTAACCTAACATGACCCACCTCTTTGTCTGAAATGACTTCACAAACTCTTTCCTCATGAAGTGTTTACATCGTTTCGTCTCACATACTGTATCATTTAAAGCTCGCGGTACACACAAACACACACACATCTTGAAAATTTTGGAAATTAACTCATCTCATAATCAACATATGATAGTATTTCTGTCAAAATAGATTTGCCTGTCGTTTTTTCAAAAACATCTTAATTAGATATGGTTTCGCTCCCACTTGCATTAATTTGATTTTCGATATCAACTTTTCAGCCTTCAATCTGTTCTTTGTTGCCCCCTCCACACACCCCACCCCTGGGTGTTATTGCCTGCAGTAATCTTGGATGCTGTGTGTGTGTGTGTGTGTTGTGTGTGTGTGTGTGTGTGGTGTAGGTGGGTGGGAGGGCATGAAGACAATGCCATGTGTAATTAAATTCAAAAGCAGGGGGTCGAAATGGCATCCAGGGCCACCTGGGGGACGAGAGACCATTAAGGGAAGAGAGAAAGAAGCAAAGAGAGAGAGAGAGAGATGTGAAGAGAAGGAGAAAGGGTGACAGACAGATGGGGGGAAAGAAATGCCAAAATGAGAGCTGGGAGAAAGAGACGGATAAAGAAGGGGTGAAAGAGGACTTAGAGAACGAGAAACAGAAAATGAGGGAGAGGGAGAATGTAAACGGAGGGAAGGAGGGAAGTGGGAAGACGTTTATATACGTGGATACAAGGAGCACTAAAACTTTGCAACAGTTTGCTCAAAAGTGAAGCTAAAGGTAGAAAAGAAACTTGTGAAAATCTAATGACTTGTGTGACTGTGTTACTGAGGTCAGGTGATACAACGAGGCTGAATATTTTCTTTGCAGTCCTGTAAAGTTTTGTTCTTTAAGTAGAGCAGAAGTAGAGGTATTATTGGTTCCCAAAAACCCATTAAATAGTTCATGAAAAGAAATAAGATAAGATGTGACAGAAGATAAGACCTAAACCTTCACCTCCCTCACAGTCAACAGACAATAGGAAAGGATGCGTGTTGACGAAATATTAATCCTATACAGTTTTATGCTCCAGAAGCATGAAAGTCTTGTCAAGGTGACTTAAAACTGGAAGATGTCATTTACTCTCAACTGAAAAGAAGAAACATTTCAGGAAAAATGTGAGATTTACAAAAAAGTTTATAGTTATTTTCTATAATAATAATAGAGTGTAGTTATGTGCTGGATTTGCTGTTAGGTAGCGTACGTCTACAGGTTGGTGAAACTAAAATTGGGACTGAAAAGGAGAAGAATTGCAAAGGCTCTGGACACAGTGACAGTACAGGAAATGTTTCCAGGAATTGTACAAGTGATTGCACGTGTATCGCATCTCAAGGAGAATACTTTGAAGGGGATCAGAAAGGTACTACTAAAAGATTTATAATGACATTTTTTTAACAATACCAGGAATTTTTGGCTTCCCTCTCATACAATAACACAGCATTTTCAGGACCTACTTCAGGACTCCCCAACAAGCAAAAAACTACACACTTCTGACTTAAATTTATAACGTTTTTATGGCTGACAATTGCCTGCTAGTAGTGATTCTGTTCACCTGATGATTTTAAGTCCAGTATTCACTCCCCTTATAGCTCTGGTTTGGTCTCCACCAACTCCTGAAAAAAAAATGCTAGAGGTTCCTCTTCATTCACCATCTAGTCATTAACTTTGTCTGTGTGTTGGTTTACCGCTGGGTAAATAACGTAGGGTGGGTTCATCAGAGCTGGTTTGCTAAAAAATACGATGAGAGCTGCTGTAAACGCAACCTAGGAGAGCCACAGAGTGTGTTGTGTTGATTCTCTGTAAGATCATAAATATGACTGATCCATTTTGATTTATTGCTGTTAATATAAAAAAAAACCTCCTGGTTAGTGGTCTGTTAGGATGGCCGTGTAGCGGCTGGACTTTAAAGCAGGAGGCTTGTGGCAGAAGTTAGTTGCAGACCAACCAGGTCTTTATTTCACCCACAATTAAGATATGGTACCATAATAGTCATAATTCCCATAAAATACTGTGGACCACATGCAGCAAGTCACTCTGACAGCAGCAGTGTTTGATGGAAACTGGCCGCCTTATAAAGCCTTCCACTGGCAGCGACCTTGATCCCTACCAAAGTATAATGAAATCTGCCGCTCACTTGACATCAAAACTACACAAAACACAACAAATACATTAAAAAAAAACATCCATACTACACTAATGTCAAATAGTCTGCATGATCTTTATTTCTGTTACACATTACAGTAGAATCACAGAAAACCTGAACAGTAGATAAAAGTACACTAACACCCCTACACTAAATACTATACCTCCCAGAACCTTTAAATCAGTGCTCCGATACCCTGCGGACTCTGAATGTTGTGTTAACTGTTGCTGGATTGTACAATAACATAATGTGTAATGTTTGTGTTCAGGTCATTCACCTCTGTTGTGTCTCCTCTCCAATCTATCACCATTTTGGCAAAGGTTATACCACAATGAGCTCATTATATTGAGGTAACCAAACTAGCTACACTGAGTGCATATGTTTGTCTCTACAATCAGTTCCAGCTCAGAGGCAGCTACAATATCTACAAGACACATATCATAACCCTAACCCTTCGATTGTGCTTTATGTCTTTTACCAGTACTGTATACAAACTGTGCTATATAATACTAGTAATGAAGAGGACCTTTATTACATGGACCATTAAATTAACTTTGTATCAGAAGAACTGAAGTATCAGATTGAGTTCTTCTCTACAAGGTTTCTACAATTTCATGACAATATTGGGGTTTTTGTATATTCTCTGACGGTATTTAACACACATTTCCTCACAGAACGTGATCTGAATTTACCTACAACAGCACGATGTAACCTCTTTGTTGCCATAAAGTTACTATCAGGGTGACTGAGTCCATACCTCCCATTATGGATATTTAGTTGAACTCAGGCATTATCCAGATAAAATTACACAAACACCGTAATGAGTTTGTTTGCCTTGTTGCGTTGAACGCTGTTCACCAATTTAATTGATGACATTTAGCTCTTAGCTTCTGCTCTGTTTGATTCATTCACATTTTAAAAGGCTGGTATTAAACACCTCTATTAGTTTACATAAACAATTCATTAAGCTGATATGACACTGGGGACCCCGGCAGGAAAACATAACCCGACCACCCACAACAATTAATGACCTCGCATCAGCCGACGCCTCGCTGCACTGAGACAGGAAGCCTTATTCCACTAACAAGCGTTCATTAGCAGATCACCGCTCACACACTGAAACATAAATCCAAATAAATCAGCCTTTTTTTTTTTTTTTAACCTCTGTTTTTACATCCACTTCCTGTTTGACATTCACATAATATATATAGCCACCACTCTTCCACTGGAGCAGTTGGGAAGTGTGTAAAAAGAAGGGTTTTTCTTTCCGAGAGGGAATTGTCACAAAAAACTAATATTCCCCAAGTGGAGGTGACCTTTGAGAAATCGAGTCTTGAGTCATAAAAGCTAATACATCACAAATGGAAGTGACCTCAAGTATGTGGTGGTGGTGGTGGGGGAGGGGAATAAAATAAAATCCTGTTCTGGTTGCTTCGGTGTGATGACAAACTGAATTTGTGCAGATTATGCCTCCGGTCTCTGTGTTTTCCTTCACTTCTCTTCCTCCTTCCCTTCCTCCCCTGCCACTTCTTCCTTTTGTCTCCTCACTTCTCCTCTCTTCCTCCTATGAATCCATCTCCTCCCTTCTCCTCTTCCATCTCTCTAGTGATGTACCTCTTGTATTCTGATCTTTTACTCAAGTAAAAATACTGATACAGGAATTTAAAAATACTCCATCACAAGTAGAAGTCCTGCATGATGAGTCCTACTTCAGCAAAAGATTAGCACCGCTTCTTGCACATCAGCACATTTTCTTAAAAAAAGTGACTACAGTATTGCTTCCACAATGACTTTGACTATTTTAAATGTATCATAATAATTGTTCGGTTAAGTTTTGTTTGAACATCTATGATTTTTTTGGTACCAACTCTGTGACTTTTACATGAGAGGCTGCAGTTCACATCCCACCTCCTGCCGACTGTCAGCATCACCTTTAGATCAATCACATAGTCTTTGTGCCTAAAATCTAACCAAACTTATTGGTAACTGTCGTTTGTCACGATGTTGGAAGGCGCAGACATCGGACAAACAATGTTGTCCTGCGATAAGAGCGCCAAATCAGAAAACACTGACTTAAGGTGACTTTGGATGGCAATTACAGATTATCTTCATTCATTTTATTGTTTATTGTTTAGTTTGGAGGACTTGTGTGTGTCTGTAGCACCGAATGTCAAAAACTATCAAATACTGAAAACATGTCTGCTCAGATTTGTTATCTTTTTTTTAATGTTTTCTTTAATCAGGTAGATTTAAATCAGATATTTGCTAATTTTAGATTGCATTTTGTTTAGGTAAAGTTCTGGTTTGACTGTTTATATTTAGACAACATTTAACATTATCATTCTCTCCTCTTATCTTCTCCATCCATAATCTTTCCTCATGACTCTTTCCTCTCGTTCCCTCCCATCTCCTTTCCTCCTCCCTCCCTCCCTTTCCTGTCTGCTCACTTCTATCTTCTTACCACCACTTTCTTATCCTCTTCCCTCCTTACCTCTCCTCTCCCATCCCTCCACAGCAAAGTGTTTGTGAGGGGGGGGGGGGGGGGGGGGGTGTTTATAGGGCTGATAAGTGGCAGATGACGATCGCTTGGCGGGGCCCGGAGATAAGGATGCCAAAACTGAGGACGCCATCTATCAAACCTCCCACGGCCGAGCCAAGCATCACCCAGCCGAAGTGCGAGGGAGCGAGGGAGGATAAGGAAAAGGTAACAGCTCTCCATCTTCAGACGCAGGAGGAACTCCCTGACAGAACGGCCAACATGCAGTGGATAGTTTCTGTAAATAATACTTAATGTTTGCTTTAGTGCCAGACGGGAGGGAGTTTACCGCATAAAGACGATTCAGCTCAGCGCAGGTAAGATACTGACTGCAGACAAGAAAGGAGTTTTAAAATGTTTTGCTTCTATTAAGAACGATGAAAAAGAAGCACTGCCTGGATCAGATTGTAAAATATTTTCTGTTCACAAGTGATAAAAGAGATACTTTTTTTGGACCCTAACTAGTCTCTAGTCTGGCAGACGTGGAAAAGTTTACTCCGGCAATTACTGTATCTGCATTTCTGCTGTTTTTTTGTTGCACTGTGTGTCTAAACTTCTTGGTAATGATCGTGCTGTTCTGATGTTGTGAGCTTTACCCATTTAATATCCATAGATATTACATCAAACATGCCCTCTGGCTCTAACAACATCAAATATATCACAAAGTGATCGCCATGATTAAAACTCTACGGCGGTACTATTGCAGTGAAATTCTATCTTGAGTGCATACTGGAGACTTGGCTGATCCAGTGGATGTTTTTAGTATCACATACTCACCTACTGTTGATGGTTTCAACCTGAATGAGGAACAACAGCAGCTGTAGCTTCAGTTCATGTCAGATAAAATGGATTCCAAAGCTGACATGTTGATGGATGGAGTCAATCATGTTCAGAGGTGGAAAAAGTCATATTTTGGACCAAAACCTGTCTAGGTATTCCATATCCAAAGATATGATTGATGGGAGTGGTCTAATGGCAACAAGTTTCAAAGATGAAAGGGTGTCAATAAAATGTATCAACTTTCTCAAATGACTCCTGCTGTCTAATCCAGTTCCTCTCCTGTCCAACCATATACTTAGCATTTCCCGAACAGTCATGGTTTTGTCAAAACACAGCTAAGTACACTATTTCCATTTCATGCTACGGTGCTCCAACAATAGTTGTGTTATCAATTTTCTTTTTAAAGTGAAAATATGTGTTAAATAAGTGTTTGGAACATCCTGTGCGTGCAGATAAACAGTGGAAAAGTGGATCATGCAGCAAGTTTCTGTGTATGTTTTCTTATGTTTTTCCCATTGTGACCATTGGAGTCCATTGTAAACAACATGAATTCAAGCTGACTACAGCTGCTGCCCTCTCTGACTGAAGAAAGTACAACTTGTGATGTATTAACTTGTTTTGCCCACGTAGCTACAAAGGACAACAACCAAAGGGCGTTTCAAACCCATCGATCATTTGCTCTGGTCTGAATCAGTGGATGAGTTGTAAACTTGTTCCCTTCGGTTCTGTTTCCTTTCACATAGAAAAAATTCCAAGCGTACCAAAATGCATCACTAAAAGCCATGTGAGAACATTCACGCATCTCACTGGTAGGATGCGTAGATTTGTAAACAAGAAGGTCCCGAAGAAGCTGTGTGAAATCAGATAAATTACCTAAAGTGATGTCACTTGAGTCAGCATCGGTTGGGGCTGAAGTGTTTGACTTTTTTTTTAAATCTGGGGGTGTGAAGTTAACAGAAGTGAGGTTACCAGACCTCTGTGGCCCGCTCCTCATTACAGCTACATTGGCTACTACTAGCATATCATACCCGAATCTCCGACCAAACTGTTGGCAGTTGAGTTGCATTGTGGGTAATGTAGGTGCCGGGTTTTGACAAAGACGAAGAATGTGTGGAATAAAAAAAAGACACCATCTCTGGTTCTGCTGCATTGCTTTTTGATCTTTTCATTTTTCCTAAATTGTCCATCACAAGTCTAAATCAGCGCAGAGACGTGGGGTTGATATCAATCTTCTCCTTTAACTCTTAAACTATTCCTTTAATAAACTCCAAACAGCTTGTATCAGATCCTGTTCAGCGTGAAGCTCTGAAAACCAAATAAAAGTGAAAGAAATGCCACCAATGTGCTTAAAACTATTTGTCACAAAATCAGAAAGTATCCCCTTTAAATGCCTCCTCTCTGCTGTTCACTTGTAACATAATTACATACGGTATTTCATTTTAAATACATAATTAAATGTCAACTGGCTTATTTACCAGTGTAAAAACATGAAACATGGTATTATAATCAGGTTATTTTTCCATAACATTGCCATTAAAAATGTCAAGCGAATCATGCTACAGCATATTGAATTAAAACCTCTTTTCTTTGAAGAAAAATTATGCATTTGCTCAGTGGCCGTCCTGCTGTCAGAGGTGATATCGCAGAGAAGAAGAAGCAGCAGGAGAAGAAGAAGAGAGGCCCCACTTACTGCGCCTGACAGAAAAATTGACATGGAAAGCCAACACTTAACGCCTCCCTCCTCCATCACTCGCCCCTCCGTTCCTCTCGCCCTCCCTCCCCCTCCATCTCCCATCCCCAACCTCGCTCCTCTCTCTCTCTCTCTCTCTCTCTCTCTGATGGATGACCTTTACAGTACATATGACTCATCTTCTCGGCTGACTGGGTGAGAGAGCATGTTAGCGAGTGAGAGGGAGTGAGCTGACGACGGCGGCGGCGGCGGCAGCGGCGATGTCCAGACAGCCACTTGCTTTCCTTTCCTCTGCTGTCTGATCACCAGGTACTGCAGCATGGGCTGGTTCAGACTGTGCGATGACATATTACAAAGTAGAAACGGGACAAGTGGACATAATGAAACATAAAATGTATAATCAGCCGTGACTGCATGGGAGCAACTGTAATTTGGGATTTTTTTTTTTTTTTTTTTGATGCCTTTTGCACCGATGCTGATATTTAGTTTCTCCTTCGCTTTATCAAAATGCAGGGTGACAAATTTACATCTCTCAGTGCTGAAAGAAACGTTTAATCTTTCTTGCAGTCCAACCCATGTGACACATATGATTTCTGTGCGTTTATTTCAGTGCGCCAATGCAAATATACTTTAGTGTTAAGAAGACAAAGATATTTGGAGCTTCAGTATCTCTTGGCAGTATTTACACCTGGATTTTATATGATTTTGATCCGCTGAGCTGCATTCAGATCACAAACGAATCACGTCAATGCCAAATGGAGATGGGTTTTTATGTTTATGTGACCATCAGACCAGACAGGAAACACACGCCGTTCTGGAGTGACAACTGGCAAACAAATCACCTTGTAAAATGCTTCCAAACCTTAAAAATCTAAGCCAAGACATTGCGTCTGGCAACTTCCAGTGTTAACGCTCAAAATCTCACAGATCTTGCACTAATTCTATAATATGTGCTGCTGTAGAAGCCATCCCTCTTGATAGATGTAGTGTTTGGAAAGGAAGGAAATTTAGCATCATAAAGAACATGGTGCAGAATTCACCAGAAAGTTAAGAAAAGCCCACTTGGATATGATTAAGAGTTTTGAAAGTAATGTTTGTCTTTCTGTTTTGATTGAGGATTGGATGCCCCTATCTGGTTTATCTGCCAAACTTTTAAATGCTCACATACATGCATCTATGTTTGTGTTTGTGTGTGTGTGTGTGTGTGTGTTTTCATCTCCATGTAGCCCGCTGGCGTCGCATCGCAAGCCAAGGCCAGGCGGCTCGGCAGTCAAGCAGCAGGGGCTCTCGCCGGGGAATCGCGCAGGCTTCTCCGATGCCGAAATTCCACTTGGAGGAAATATCCTCCATTATCACTGGAGGGAGGACAAGCGGTCCAAACACTGGAGGAGAAAAACCTTGAGCTTTCAATTGTTTCCCCGCCTCCTCAACTCGCCCGTACAACAATCTATTTGTAAGGCTCTTGATGCTTGAGGTTGTTCATCTTGTTCACGTTGCGGCTGCTACTTCTGCATCTAGAGTACGTGACACAAAAAGTGTTGCTTTTGTGTAGGAATTATTGATAAAACATGCAGCACGACTATCCCTGGAACAGAACAGCATATACAAGAGACAGAAATACAGATTGCGAGGAGGCTGAAAAGACCTCTGAACAAGGACTTAATCAAGTATTATAAGATTTAAAATGATCTTCTGATGTTATTATTTTTGTTTGTTGGGCTCGTTTACCAATGATATATGTTCATTTAAGTTTATCATATTGATGTACTGCAAACAGAGGAAATACTATCAAAATTTGCATGATTTTGTAGCAGTTTTCTTGTTATTTTTCATGGATGTGCAACACTGTGCAAAAGTTTTAGGCACTTGTTTAGATGTTTAGATTTTTTATCTATTATGCAACACCATCAGGGAGGCGTCTGATTGGTCCCAAATTCATTTTGCAGCATGACAACGAGCCCAAACATCCAGCCAGAGTCATAAAGAACTATCTTCATCAACAACAAGACAAGGAGTCCTGCAACAGATGGTCTGGCCCCCACAGAGCCCTGATCTCAACATCATGGAGTCAGACTGGGATTAACATGAAGAGACAGAAGCAGCTGAGACGCCGAAATCCACTGAAGAAGAACTGCGGCGACTTCTCCGAGTTGCAGGAGTGTGTGCAGGTGAACCGAGGAGAACTGCTGCTGTTTTAAAGGCGAAGCTGCTCACAAGAAATAATGATTTTATTTAGGTTTCTGCTGTTTACTGAAATTTGTATGAAGTTAACTGATAAATAAAAACTGTTCATGGCATTATTTTTGAAAGCATCCTCACTTTACTTTTAGTGCTTAAAACTTTGGACAGTACTGTAGCTAGCTACACAGAAAGATAATATACCCATCCTTAATCTTCCCTAGAGGCTCTGATTGGCCGATTGTTCATCCATCTGGTAGAAAACAGCCAATAATGAGCACCAGACCTTTCTGAACCTTTGAGCAAATTGGAGATGTGGGTGGAGGTTTCAGGTCTGCAGCCAGGCTTGAAATTTGTAGGACGACTGATGAAAAAATAGTTTTGCAAAAGAAATCATGATGGTGGAAAATCTATAAGGGTGAAATGAACAGATTTATGGAAGGATAGATGTTAGACTTAACCTAGTGTTATATAAATAGCTACATGGTGGCGCCATCTGCACCAAATAACTAGTTAACCCTTCATTTGCCCATGCCCCAACTTTCCACCAAGGTTCAATGAAAAATGTTAAAAATATCTCTGAGATCAATAACGATAA
Source organism: Thunnus albacares (assembly GCF_914725855.1). Classification (NCBI taxonomy): domain Eukaryota; kingdom Metazoa; phylum Chordata; class Actinopteri; order Scombriformes; family Scombridae; genus Thunnus; species Thunnus albacares. The sequence goes on from NC_058117.1 coordinate 27,527,044, forward strand.
ACAAACAAGACTGAAAACCCGACCTTCTTGATGAAGCTCGCAATTATCTCAAACCGCAGACAGACTGCATTGACGTTACTCAGCCTAAGTTACATCCCAAAAAAGGAAAAAAAAAACAAAAAAAACAGATACAGATCAAAGGTCCACTGTGATCTTCATGTCATTTAAGAAGCACTTTCATCCAAAGTGACACACGCCTGGTCGAGCGTGTAGGCATCTTTACAGAAGGATCCCAGAGAGAGAGAAAGGCTTGAACTCACAGATACTGAAAACCTGAAGCTCGACAAAATGCACAGTGAACATTCAAGATGTATTAACGCTCACTTCACTTGACTTGACATAGTTATTCAAAGAGGGAAAGGGCAGTAGATCCATATCAGGATACATTTATGGAGTAGATGTGCAAAACACAAGAAAGGAGAACATTTTGAAGAAAGGTTTGCAGAAAGGGTTTTATGTCTATACTCATCCTGACAGACAGTGGTGATTTAATAGGCTAAATCATTCTGTTTATCTTTCTTTCTACAAACAGAACGGTATTTTTTACATTGACATGAATCTTTAAAACATTAAATCATGTTTAGTTTTTGGGTTGGTGGGTTATAAAGAACCAAAACCCAAACTTTTTCTGAAAACAAAACATTTTAATACTTTATTCTTCTACTTTCTTTTTTATTGCCTTACATACATCACTAATTCAAGGCCATATTGTATCCGTCTTTTTTATCAGCTTGACCACAGTTGCATCATTTATTTCTTTGACCTTTTGACTAAACGTGAGAGAAATAAGTGAGGAAAAAAGGAAGGATCCTTTTCACTTGTACATATACATCTCCTGCCTACAGCCTGCTCCTCGCTGCGACGGCCACATCGCATCGACCATCGAGCAGGACGGCAGCGGAGCGTACACATCCTGGTATCAACACGGCCTGGGGGCACAGTGGCCTGATGGGTAAATCTACGATAAGAGAGCCTTTTACATCAAGACGTTATCCTTGGTGAGCAAGCCATCTTGTCCCGCGGCTCCTAATTACAATCTAGGCAGCAAAAAAAAAAAATCAGATAAAGTGATAAATTCAGGGAAGTAACAGCAACCCCTGAAATTTGACAAGCAATACTGTAGCTCTATCAGGAGTAAAGGTTAGAAATAAAGCTTTTTGCTGCCTTACTACCACTACTTATATAATAAACATCATAATAGAAATAAAAAATACACTCTGGATGGGAGATGATGGCTCAGCTTTGGAGAAACGCCAGATGACTTTGAGCAGAAAGAGGCGGAGGAGGGAGGGAGGTTTAGGGAGAGCGCTCAGCGCCGGCGATGGAGTCTAGATTGCAAATAAAGGACAGCCTCCGGCTTTTCAAAAAATTGCCAAAGCCTGGGCTGTTTGCCACAGTAGCAAACTTTTAGAAAAGCCAGGGAAGTGACCGGTGGGTAAACTGGCATTAGGCTGCGAGCGCCCACTCAGAAGTTACATCAGGGGGACAGATTCAAAGGATAAGAGTGAGATATTCCTCCTCCCTGGAGGAGCCTACAGCCTACAAGGCCTGGCTTTTACCTGCAGGGGCAAGCAGTTTCTGAGGTACTGAATATCAACAACAGGTTCGGGGATGACAGATGTCACATCATTAATACCTTTTCTATGTTGAGGTAGTAGAAAGATAGCCAGGCAGGTAGAGGTTGTTTGCAGTATGAAACAGTCAACAGGGGACTCTTTTCAACTCTTCAAAAAACAGATACTGGCACAATTGTAATTTCTGGGTTCAGCTTGTTGATCACTGGTTTATTATTCTATATTCCCGTAGTGATAACTTTACAAATGTAGGTGGTGTCAGAGGTCGACTGAACAAGGAGTGAATTCTCATGTTGGTGCATTTTGCAGATCAAGTTCATGAAAGACGTGAACAAAAGTAAACAGACACTGAGAACAGAGGTTGAACTGAGGTATAGACTCATCTACACAAGTTTAAATGTGTTTCATCTTGTGTCATTAACTAGCCACAGCCAACATCTGTGCTGTCAACACATTGGCTTTTTAATAAACTCAAAAACACTCATGTGGTCAAACAAAAACACACATCCGTCATCGTCAGGTTTCGGTGTCAGTCGCTCAGAATTGATCACCATCATACACCAACATTCACCAGTCGAACAAGGTGAAATCCATCACAGAGGAGAAAACAGAGACTAATTTCTACACCCACGGAAGCCAAAAATAGAGCAGAACGCTCTGAAGCCACAAGTTGTAAATTTGTGTTTGAGCTATAATCATAAATTCACAAACTCCAGAGGAGATCACAGACTATTTGGCTAGCTAGCTATATTTACATACCTATAAATTCACTTCTGATCAAAAGCAAATTAAAATCCTCTCTGTGGGAACCATCGACAGACACGCTAACTGAAGCAGAAGCGGGAGAGGGAAAGTAGGAAGAGTGGAAAGGTGAAGGAAAGATAAGTAGATGCACTGAATTTTTTTTTTTTTTGATCAATTGCAACAGTGGAAAAGGGGTCTAAAGGTGTTTTGTCATTGCTTCCTTTTCCTGCTTTACATCTATGCAAATTGATGCTGTAGTGAGTGAAAACACAATCACTTCAGCATTTACATAATTTACAGTATAATTGTAGTGATTTATTTTCTCTAAATGTCTCTTCATTTAAGACAGATTTGGTTTCTCTTTGTATGCGACGGTGTCACCTCTCCCTTCATTCATACATCTACATTTAAATCTCTAAAGTCTCAGCTACAGGAAGTGCACACACTGAATGTAAAAATGTATCGATTATTACATTACAGATCAATTAAGTTTAGAATTTTTATGCTTTGACACAACTGAGCGACAAATATCAACAGTTTTGAAAGCTTTAATCTTTAGTTTTTCTTGAGTCTCTGACATAAATATCTTGTTTAATTTGGTGCTAAAATCAAGATGTTTCTGTTATTCTGTCCATCCTCCACATATTTTTCAAACTATAAATCAGGAAGACTGAGAGAATAATTCTTGTTTACAGCTTGTGTCCTTTAATCATAGTTTTGGACATCATTACTGTCAGTTTGGTAAGATTGTACTCACTTGAGTAATTACTGAGGTCTGGGAAAACAGTTCAGCCACTTGCACTTAATTTAGAGGTAAGACTGAAAGTGAGCGTACCTGAAATATTGGTATTAATTCCACGTTTCATAAGAAAACTGTGTGTGTGTGCACACTAACTACAAGTATAGTACTGTAGGTCAAATCTGAAGCAGGAAGTTGGTCTGTAAACTGTGATGTAATGTTGTCACAGATCTCAGCAATGATGTTATACAGTAAAATGGAAATGGTGGCCAAAACCCAGAACAATAAAACCCAATTATTATTAAAATATTACTTAATATACCTCCATTGTGAATGTAAGAAGTATTTCTGTGATGCTTCAATAATCATCGCTGTCTAAAATATATTACACAAGTATATTTTGTGTGAATGTAAATGTGTTTTTGGAGGGAATTTGTTCCCTCTCTCGCTGTCTCTCTCTCTGCTGCTGCTGCTGCTTTTTGCCAACTGTTGTTTGACTCCTGAGAAGCTTCTGGTTTCAATCTGCCCTTCGGCGAGCAAGTCCTCTTATGTGATCTGACATTGAACCGCGCGTACGAGGTCTGCTCTGTCTCACGTACACACACACACACACACACACACACACACACACACACAGCCAGAAACAATCAAAAATGCACTCACTCACACACATCATACACACACACACACACACACACACTGGTATACACATACAGATGCCCATACATAAGCATTGTTATACTGACTGTTACACAAACACACACACATTAAAACAAATGTGCACATACACACATACACTAATGTGCACTTTAACACATTTATATCAGACTTTGTTATAGACAGTAAGGATAATTATGGCAATTATCGCAGCTTTATCTTGTTGTGTCTAATAACTATTTTTATGTAAAATATAAAATATATATATATATTTTCTCTTTAATGAATTGGTAAATCGTGGAAAGGTTCTTGTGTCCTCACACACCCACAGACAGGTGTGTGACACATAATGTGACAGTTGCACCCGGTGTGGACAGGAAACAAATTCTTTTTCCATGCTTGTTATGTTTTGAAGGTCGCAATTCAATAGAAACTGTTAGTGAAGGTGAGCGGAGGATGAAAAATAATACCACACTGTGATCACGCTGCCTGAGGGGGCATGAAAACCCTGTCATACTTGCACAGATGCAGTTTGTTGCATAAAGAGGGGCTATCACCGACATTATGTTGTTGTGCTTAATTTAGATTTTACCTCCAAATAAAGTGGTTTAGATAATCTGGCTAAACTGTTGGTTTGTTTACAACTTGTCTTTTTTTTTGGTTGCTTATGACTTTGTTACAGTGATGCTGGCATGTTCCCAGAGCTCAGCAGTTAAAGGATGGTGGATGATGATAAAGTCTGGCAGTTTTCTATATTTTTTTCATTGTCACATGCAGTCAAACCTGATATATCTTATTCCCCTGTGCTGTAGACCTCTGTTGTTGTCCACAAACTATTAAAAACACATCAATTCTTTCATTATGAAGAGTTTGGTTATGTTAGTTTGTTTAGATACGAAACATTGTAAATTTCTACATTACATTGTAAAGAACTTAAGTATAAAGTCACAGGTTGTGATATGCAGCTCTGGACACTGAAAATGTATTGACTGTTATTAGTCTTTGGAGCTGTTTCAAAACAAACTAACGTGCCCAAACTTTTCTTTGTGAAGGAACACGTCACTCAGTCTTTGACTTTGACTTTTATTTGTTTACACATATACAACCTATACAAATTAATATACACATAAACAACAGAAAATGTGATGGAGAGGTGCAAAAAACCCTCAGAGGGGCTTGATCAGGGCACTCTCCAGTGCATACCTTAATCCGTTAAAAAAGGAGAAACAAGACAAGGTCAAAACCTATTAAACGGCTGGATCGACCGTGTATGGTCAATGTGTGAAATTGTGGCCAATTTGTCACAGGGATAATCAGTGGTAGTGTCTATAATGTGAATTCCTACATATTAAATGTTCATCTGCAATTTTCTGTAGTGGTCTCAGTAATATTTGTTGACTAATGACTGATTATTCGTGGGTAGTTTACAAAGATAATTCATAACATTGCAGAGATAAAAACCTTTAAGGGCTTTCTTTAATTGTGCAGGTGCTAAGTTTAAAATATGAGGTGGTAGAGCATTCAATATCACTGAACCTTTGTAAATAAAACCAAACTGTAATTGAGAAGTTTGATAGATTGGAGGCCTGAGTTTATATTTATTTCAAGTGGAATAATTATGGAATTGATGATTGTAGAAACACCGTTCATGAAAATATGAGGGAAGGGTACTGTTCAAAGAACTGTATACAAATAAAGCATATCTAAATCTAAATCTATATATATCTATTTCTATATCTAAATCTACCAAATCTGTAGTTGGTTGACTTGATAAATACTGAGGATGCCTGACTGGAAAAACAATGGTTGGGATGAATGAGTTTGATGTACACAGTTGATTATTCTTAATGTTCGTTTCTGAAGATGAAAATATAGTTTAGTGGGATGAGTACTCGCCCAGACTGAGTTACAGTAATATATATATGGATAATCAGTATAAAAGAGTGGCAACTTCAGTGTTTATCATAGAGACTCATCAAGTTGTACACCCAGAAATTGTGTAGACTGCACTTTATCAATAATAGTATTATTAATTTTTATATTTAAAGACTGGTCATCATTTCCTGGCTGAATACCAAAGAGAACATAACATGTTTTCTTAATATTGAGAGATAATTTGTTACAGTTAAACCAATCCCTTATCTTAATGAGTTCTTGATTTAATACTTGAGCTATTCCGTCAGGGTCTTTATGTGAATAAAAAACAGTTGTATCACCAGCAAATAAAACCTCAGACAGCTTGTTAGAAACTTTACATAAATCATTAATATAAATTAAAAACAATAGTGGCCCAGAGACTGATCCTTGAGGTACACCACAAGTGATAGAACAAAAAGAAGAATTAATATCATTGTAAGAGACAAACTGTTTTCTGTCTTCAAGGTAACTTGAAAACTAGAGCAACGCAGATTTTTTTACTCTAATATGGGAAAGTTTATGAAGAAAAATGGGATAACTTACAGAATCGAAAGCTTTAGATAAGTAGATCCCAATAGTGCTTTTCTTTTCTGTCTCGAACTTTATAGATTTCATTAACAAGATAAGAGACAGATATAGAAGTAGAGTGGTTATTAGAGTTGATAATGTTGATATCAAAATCGCCTATTAAATAGATGCATTTCCGCTCTGAGGAAACATTAAGAAGAACATGTGATAGATCAGTGATAAATTCTGACACATTAGAATTTGGTGGTCGATAGATAAACTCAATAATGATATTATTTATTTCAATTAACACAGCCTCAGCAGAAAGCACAAAAATGCACTTCTAGATGATTTCTTACTGGATACTTTAAATCAGAGTTGAGATATATTGATGCCCCTAACACTAACATGAGGAAAGGAAAAGTCACAATTTTCACCAAAATGGATTGATGGAAAGTTTGAACTGATCTTCACTATAATGATCTGAGATTTCAAAGGCGTGTTGTTTTAGCTGACGGATACAATTAACATCCAGATCATTAAGACTCAGTAACCTTGAGGTAAAAGAATCTGAATCAGTATCTTCTGTGACAGCGTGCATAGTGTTATGTAAGTTGACATATAAGAATGACAGAAAGCTAATTAAATAAAACAGAAGAGAAGTATTCAAAGGGTAACTGAAAAAAAACACACAAACAATAAAACAAATCAAACAAATGGAATAAATTTAAAACACAGTTAATATTAATAACATACTTTGGTTCATCATACTTGCTGGGGAGGCTCTTTGTGTTGTTGAGGCATTCTTGGTCTAACCATCAGTCTATCATAACTGATGACAGCATAGTTTCCTCTTTCATTCAGCCATCAATTATGATATTGTTTCTGCTGTTATGGCTCTGATTCTCTAAATAATCCATTTTGGAAGTAATGTCATTGTTTACACTGACTGCAATGAGATGACATGGACTTCAGTTGTGTTTCAAGTGATCCAACCTTCTTTTCCACGCCGGGTAACTCATCGATTTAAGCCTGGGAGAACTGCAGGCTGGATTTTAGCTCTCTGACCTCTTTCATGACTCCATGAATTCTAGCAGTAGTGGTGTCCGAGATCAGCTTGGTGAAAAGACTTAAAATTCGCCTCTTGTCTGTTCAGCATTTCCACATAGGAGTGTTTTTGCTGCTCAAGCATATCCTTCAAAAAACTTCCACAGTAAAGAAGTCTTCATCGCTCGCTGGAGGCAAATCTTTTTGATGCTGCCACCAGACACGGCTACCTCAAGGCCCAGTGGTTTAGGTTCAGACCGTTCCCTCTGCACAGCTGCACGCCGCCATGTTCACTTCAGTATGTGACACGGCATTGTGACAGTGGTGCAGCAGAGTGGCTCATTGATGTGTTTTTAATAGTTTTTGGACAACGACAGCGGTCTACGCCACAGAGGAATGAGATATATCAGACTTTGGATACTTGTAAGGAGATCACTTCACATTGGTTCGGCTCTGCAAACGAGATTTGTTGACAAGAACTTGGTCAGGACAAAGTTATTATAACAGAGAGAAATGATGGTCAAAGCTTAGAAAAAGAGACCGAAGGTGAAATAAACCAGAATGATCCTTCAGTGTCTTTAGAGTCTGTGAAAATACAGAAACGAAGGATCATGTTAATTATACCTTTACATCCACAAGGTCTAATTTACTGAATCGAAAATCTCCATGGTAAACTCCAAGGTTCTGCTTCTGCTTACATTGCTTGCACTTGCATTCATTTTTATTTTTTATGGAATGTATTGTATATTAACACGGGTTATCAAGGTATAGATATATTTCTTTATGTAAAAGATAAAACATCCACAGGTAGGCAGATGAAGCTCTGTTTGATGTCGCCTCTCTCACCCTCATCTCATCTCATTTTCATTCAGATGGCTCTGAATGCTTTGCGATTTCCTCTGGAGGTGGTGTGTGTGTGTGTGTGTGTGTGTGTGTGTGTGTGTGTGTGTGTGTGTGTGTGTGTAGGAGATAGAGAGAGAGAGAGATCAGGCTTGAAAGTCGGACGCAGACCTGGAGCCCAAGGTGACCTCATTACCGGCATTTGTTCCGCTTGTCGCTGCAAATCACACACTGTGTCCGTCAAGATCCGGCGAACGCCGTGCATCCACGATGGCTGGTAACCCGCCCATCCCTGCGGCAGAGGAGCGCGGAGCTGATGCCTCCTGATCCGTGACCCCGGAGAAAATCGGCAATTTCGCATTCACGTTGGGACGGACTATGGGAAAATCTGAGGGTCTTCTGCGGGCCGGATGAGAATGACGAAGGAAATGCAAACGTGACCCGGCGGGTGACCTCATTTAACGGGTTTGATCTCGGGGCATTAAAGGGAAGTTTATGGAGCAAGTAGGCAGTTCCTCCCTGACCTCCTGACCGCTAAAACGTCTGCTGGGCAGAATACCGATGTGACCTGTGAAACAACTTGCAAACGTTTATATGTGGATGTGGTGGAAGTGTCAGCGGTGTCAGAAGTGTCAGCATTACAGCGTCTGCAACCAGGAAGATAACTCATCCTGACTACAACTGTAAATTTTACACTGTATATTTTAAGTCATTTAGCTGACATATTGTGGCCGCAGGAAGGCTTTAGGACACTTCAACAGAGCCAGTAGCTGTTGCTAGGGCTCAAAGGACTTTTTGCCCTGAGTCGAGCCTCTCAGTCTGTGAACATTTCATCCTTTGCAAAAAGTCCAAAAGGACCCGTATGACTCTTCCAAGAGTTCAGGTTTTCTCATGTGCCACATAAGTTTAGGGTACGAATACTCTGGTTAAGATTAGGGGAAAGATTGTCTTCCACTGCTGGGAGGAAATGGGATGTGAGCAGCGATCTTGCTGCTTTTGCCACTAAAAGTAAACATACTGTATGTCATTTAAACAACCTGTGCTGCTCCTCCTTTAGCCCAGCCACTGTCATAAAGGCAGATATACAGTATGTACTGTATGTTCAACAAGAACAAGAACGACATGTTGAGAAACTGGGCAGGAAGCCCGTCATCGTAATGAGGGAGAGCGGAAGAAGTTTTTTTCTGAATGCACCTGTCTCAGCATTACTGCCAGCATCACAACATAGATGCTGTTCAGCAGTGAACACAGACAGTGGAAGAAATAGGAACGTGAGAATCGTGAGAAAAGTAAAGTGTTTTTTTCACACGCTCTAAAAACAACTGGCCATTTGCTGAATAGACTGGGTATTGCTGTCAATTTGCTGGTTTATCATATTTGTGAGTTTGTCCTTTTTGAATTTTCTACGGTCTGAATTTGAAGAGGAGTTTTTCACTGACTTTTGACCTAACGTTGGTCATCCAAGCTTAAGGATTTTATTGTGAGAGCTTGTAACGGGGAGGTAACAGCCTGGGTGGAAGCTCACTTTGGGGAAGAAAATTCTCTTCTTAGTTTCTAGGACAAGAATGCTGCAAATCGGTGTTGCAAATGGTTATCATTTTGACAAAAATTTAATTACTGTATAAAAAAAAAAAGATAAAATGTTGTGGAGGCAGCAGTTTTGCAAGTTAGGGAATAAAGTTCAGTAGGTTTGTGTGCTATTTTTCCAAAATATATAACAAGGTGTGTTAGAGTTAAACTACACACAGTGCTGCTACAACGGAAGCAGTCCCCTCCTGTGTGTGTGTGTGTGTGTGTGTGGGGGTGTTTGTGTGTGTTGCTGTTGGAGGCGGCTGAGTTGAACTACACACAGTTCTGCTACAACGGAGGCAATCCCCTCCTCTGTGTGTGCGTGTGTGTGCGTGTGTGTGTGTGTGTGTGTTGCTTTTGGAGGCGGCTGGTGATGGTAGCAGCCAGTTAACTGGTGAACATATCTGCCTTGGCAGAGCCATTATGCAGGACTTGGTCCCATGCCAGTCGGCAGTAGAGCGCGAGAGGGAGTGTGCATGTGTTTAAGTGTGTCTGTGTGTGTGTGTATGTGTGTGTGTGTGAGTGTGTGTGTGTGTGTGTGTGTGTGTGCACTGGACCGTTGAAAAGACAGGAAGGGATAAGGGAAGTGTTGAACATGTGTGTGTCTGTATGTGCGCATTTGTCCATGCATTTCTGTGTGTGTGTGTGTGTGTGTCTGTGTGTGTGTCGGCCAGCTCTCTCTCAGCAGCTCCTAGTCAGGGATGCGATGGCCCGGCCACGCGTCTGGAGGAATGTGGCTTCATGGTGGATCCAAGTATCTGTCACACACATATACACACACTCGCTGGCTACTTCCTCCAGTTGAAGCTGATGCTGTGTGGAGGCTGAGACTTTTTCACTGCGAAGCTTCCGTGTGGAAGATTACATTCGAAGCACAGGAGTCGGACCGTCAAGGTTGCCGGTTTGAATCCTACCAAGACCCAAACGCAGCATCCGATGACTGACTTCCTGCTTTACCTCCATCTTCCCACTTCTTTTTTCCCACTTCAGCCTCACCCAAACTCACTTTGATCGCTAAAAAATCATGACCATGTGTTTCCAGTGTTCATTAATTGGCCTACATTATGATGGAATGATAAGAAAAATGAATCTCTTGTTTAGACAGAAAGCCTTTAACGTCATATCTAACCTTTCATCAAGGTCTAGGAAGCATATAAGACATTTTTCAGTTCAGACAAAAATGTTTCTTTCATCAATTTTACAACTTAATCAGCTTTCCTCCTACGCCTTCTCTCTGGAGGCCACATGAAGGCCAAAAGAATTTGTGACAATTTGTTTTAAGGGAACACTTCTGTCCATTTGCTTGGGTTGGATAACAAGTAGCCGAGTTACAACATTTGCATTTAAAATATGCTGTACAACAATGTGAGTCAAGGCCACTGTGTCTCTGACAGTTAAAGCTTTTACCAAAAGGCAATGAATCGCCTGGCTGACGGACTGAGTCACCCACCTACACATCTACTTACTTAATCCTTCAATCTATCCTTTTTTAATAGATTTAATTTCAATAAAAAAGTGGCCTTCTGGGGATTTTAATTTTTACCTTTTAAATATAGGGCCCGTGACAGTCAAATGACTGTGCAAACACGTCTTTCCCTGGTTTCATCAAAGTCAGAGAGAGAGAGAGAGAAAGAGGTGGTGTCTGACACATCATGCTAAATTAAAGCGTGTTATGCTACAAGAGCAACCCTGTGAGGTTATAATTACACACCAGAAAACAAAAACTACTTGACAGATAATAAATTGAGAGACTACTGGAGCAAACAATAAGATAAGACACTGAGATAACAGTAGTCATGAAAGTGTTATTAAAAATTTTTTATATTATTATTTTGACATTCACAAGATAAAGTTAAATGGAACCATATTTTACTTTAAATTTCCTGTTTCAGCAAACAAATACCTAAAAGTGTTCTTAACTACTGAATATAGTAAATAAATATCATAAAGTCATAATCCAGGGTTTTCTTTTTATTTGTCAGTATAAATAATTAATATGAGCTCCATTGTGAGGACGGAGAATCTTGTGCACAGGTGTTTTTAATGTGATATCATTTAACTAATTGTTACCAAGGTAAATGTGATAATTAATCATGATATTGATTTTAGGTGATATTGCCCAGCCCTAGTTTATCACATGTAGAACATCTCATGCTCAGTTAAACTGTCAAAAAAATATAATTTCATCATTATAAGTTGTATTTTTTCAGACTGAGTTGTAGTTCTGCTATGCTAACATCAGTTGTATTGTGCTAACATGCTAGGTTAGCTTTGTTAATACTAGCTGTTACCATGCTAAACAAAATTTTAGCGGCTGGTGGAGCTTGATGGCAAGTCATGAGATCACGTTATTAGGATTCATTCTCTTGAGAACATGAATGTGTCTCCTAAAATTCATGCTAATCTATCCAAAAGTTGTCAAGGTATTTCGCTCTGAAAGTTTTGGACCAACAGACGTCATATCGAACATCCACTATCGCCACCGCTCGAGCCACGCTACAAGACTAGCATAAAAGTTAGCATGTGTTTTAATGATATCACCCAAGCAACTAGGTGTCATTTTCAAAATAGTGCAATACAATAAGAAAACACATCACCTCTTAAAGTTTCATCAAAGTCAGAAAAGCAGAAACTCGTGTGAGTCATGTCCTGGTTTTTCATCAAGTTGTAGGAAACATTAAATAAAACAATACGAGCCAATCAGAGTGGCTCCATGTGATCCTGGCTCGACGTTATCCAGAGATTCAGACCCTTCATCATGTCAGAGTAATCTATACAAAATGTACTGAATCTCCAGCAAAGTCATGATTCTATTCAATATTCACGGCTAGAAACAAGGCAGCGGCCTATTAAAGCTGGCTTCAAACGAAGCCTCTTATCTTTTTAATTAGGCCGCAGGTTGAGAGCGAGCGATATTGCACTCTGAGCTGATGTATATGTAATGTGGAACAGTATTGATTGTGGGCAGAAGACGAGGAGGGGGCCCATTCAAGGTGCTAGCTACGTGAACTGTTCAATACCGGTGCTAATAAATAATATCAAAGGCAAAACCTGGCTAAAGGTGGATGAGATGAAATCTCTTTATAATGCAAAACCCAGAGGAGAAGAGAGAAGAGAGGAGAAGAGGTGAAGGGAGGGGAGGGATGGCAGATATTTCTTTTTGCAGGCAGCCAGGGCGACAGGATATTGCACGGAGTATGCAGCTGAAGAAACAAATAACCCGTCTTTCATCAATCGCAGATTAAAACACAAACAGAAAGAGGGATAGAGAAAAGATTCCTAATTATATTCTCCTGAGTTGGTGTTTTTTTTTTTTTTTTTTTCCTGACTGTTTTGACACAGTTAATATGCTTTTCTGTGAATCACCCACACGCACACACAACACCACCATCACCCTCCACCTTGCCAGGTTATCTGGGTCTAATAGGCAATATAAGAAGCTATTTACACTTCAAGGTGCTAATGCAACACTTTCCTCAATCTTATTACCGTCACAGTGATTTTCTCACCTGTGAGTTGACAAGAAGAATTAGACAAAGTGTTTGGACAGCAACATTCTCGACTTCAAATACCCCCCGTCGTCCCCCCCACCCCCCCTACCCCCCCCTACCCCACCACACCTCCAGCTTCTAGCCAAGTTAATACCTTGACCTTTGCTGGTCTATTACATTGTTGACTTTACTGCAGGAAGCTGCATGTCAGAAATGTAATTGTGATTGTAATTTAAGAGATGCAAATCAGTCTGTCATGTTCGGCAGAGCGCTGTTGTTTCTTTTTTTTGTTTGAACAATAGCAGCTTTTTAACATTTTAAATAAGAATCAGTTCAAGCAGATGATACAGTACGTTCACAGTTACTCCACGCTACACATAGAGCGTAAGCAAGAGTGCAAAATGTGTAATGTAGCAAGTACAACAGGGTTCAATGTAACATTTTGTCCCCACTTGGCCAGTAGATCAGAGTTTTACTGACCTCTTGTATGTTTTCACTGGCTCGGCAGCCAAAAAATGAAAATAACCATTTTATAGATATAATATGTACAACAGTGAAGTTCCCTTTAGATTTGGTTGTTTTCCTTTAGTTAGCGAAGGCTGAAAGGTGGCTATACAATGTTAGTAGTTCGGTCCATCACAGAAAACAGCTGTTGCAGCCAAAATAAACTCTTTCAGTTTAACCTCCTTCCAAATACAAAGAGCTTCCTTCCATGCATCAGTAATGTGATAATTATCAGAGAATCCATGTGGCCATATTTTGATGACCCCACTGTCTCCAACATACTTAGTGTACGTATGGACAGAAAGAGAAATTGGTTACACCAACAAAAAAAAAGTGGCTTCAAAAGTTTTGAAAACTTTTGACCTCCGTGAATAAAGAAGCAAATTACAAACTAGCAAGTTTTCTACAGAGGTGAGTATTTGATATGAAAAGAAAAGACAGATTTTGAGTGTTTTGTCACTTTAACATCTTAACAGTTCCAGGTTTATAAAACTGTTAACATTTTGCAAACTTAAAAAAGCTTTAAAGGTAGAAGCTATTACCCTTTAAACAGCACCAATACTTGATTTAATTTTATGGTAATTTTGTGATGATGGACATTTCACTGTAGAACAAATATCATTTCAGCTTCATGTGTTTTATCAGATTTGGCCAAAAATTACAACACTCTGACCTCCTGTGTTTGAGCTTGTTCCCAGAATGATTCTCTTGATGTTCTTCTTTTCTTCGGTCGATACATAATTCATGTCTTCCCATCACTCTGACAGGCAAATGTAACCTTCTCAATTTTCCTGACAGAACTGTACTTTCTTTTGCAGCCGGGAAATACTCGGCACATTAACATGAAATGAAGCGCGGTACGCCTTGGTTCGCTCTTCGGGGGCCGTCGCAAAAAAAAAAAACGGCAAAGTCTACGTCAGATAGATGCCTGGATAGATACCGAGAGGGCTGATTATACTGTATGTTTGATTAATATTATCATGAAGAGGACAGGAGGTCGCTTTACATTAGGAATATCTAGTTGATGCATTTATTCAGAGTTTATTGTAAAGACAGCTAATTCAGCTGGAATACCAGCATTAACTAAGACCTCAAAACCTCTCATTTTGGGGAAATTCACAATCACTTTCTGACTCATTTATTGCAATATTGAGCAGCCATAAGATTGATTTTTTTTTTCAGTAATATTTCACCTTTTCCCATCAGCTAAGATCACAAATAAAACATTCGAACATGCACACGTACAGTCACGGCAGCAGAAACGCTGCTATCAAATGGAAATTCTTGTCCAAATTGTTTAATCAAACAGGAGTAAATTGTGCATTTAATGGGGACTATTTTCAACTGCGGATCAATACGCATTTGGTGCTCTATTGAAGTGTGTGTGTGTGTGTGTGTGTGTGGGATGCAAGTCACTACAGAGTGTGTGTTGATAGTAGTGAAGGAACCATGTGGCTCATTGATGTGTTCTTAATAGTTTTGGGCGACAACGCAGATCCTCGACGCAGAGGAATTAAAAAATGTATGTTCTCGCTGCCACAACGGTTGTATTGTTTCCTTTTTTAAGAGAAAGTAAACAGCTCTGTATTGCAGCAGCCATTAGATAGCGGTACGAACATGATTTTTAACATGAGTGAAGTGAGTATTTTAAAAAAAAGAGAATATTAGGCTGATAAATACAAAATATTAAACCCTTATAGCTATATTGATACTGTATGTAAGCTATAAGCACATGTCACTTTTCATCATAGCTTCAAAGCACATAAAAAGACAATAACATGTAATCTTATATCATTTTAAATTACAAAATTTACCAGGAATTGAATTATACTCTAAACTAACTAATAATATTTATATGATCTTACAAAATGCTGACACACGTGCACAGACAGAAAACTCATACGTGTTAGTTGACGCTCTTTTCAGTCAAATAATAAAGTCAAAGTGTTGCAGCTTCCGCTCATATTAAACCTTCGTCGTTCCAGTTACAGAACAATCTTTGATCATATGACCACACCGTCTACGCTCCCAAAAAAAAACCCCTCTCTCTCTCTCTAACCCTCCTCTCTCCACGACGACACACTCAGTCGGTAAAACGTGTCAGCAGCTCTGCGGTTTTGAAGACTACGGAATGCAAATTGAAAATTAAGGTGCACTTCCTTAATCTGCTGTTTTAATCCAGCTCCAAAAAGGAGGTAGAAAGAAAGGAGAGGAAAAAAAAAAAAAAAAAGAAAAATCCGTAGGAAGGGCTACATTAATTATACACAAAAAGAAGAACTACAAAAGAGGGCCTGGTCTTTGAAGATACTGAGCGCTAAATGTCACTCGCAGCCTTTGAAGCTCTCGACTGCCTTTGTCTCTCACTTCTCCTCTACATGAAACACTGTGCGGCAGACAGACACCGCCAGCAACGGTGAGGGACATTTCAACTTGGGGATCCTTAAAAAAAAAAGAAGAAGAAAGATATGGAATAAAAGCGAGGTGCACTCCACTTTTGCAAGGTACAAACTTGAGCTTCATGCTGACTGAGTGGTTGCGGGGAGACTGTCCTCCGGAGGAAAATGACAGAATCTGACGTTTCAGCGAGTGCCCCGAAACGACACGTTAGTTTGTTTATGTTCGAGTGACAGCGCCATCTAGGGGGGCGTAGTGATCATGACAG
Source organism: Thunnus albacares (assembly GCF_914725855.1). Classification (NCBI taxonomy): domain Eukaryota; kingdom Metazoa; phylum Chordata; class Actinopteri; order Scombriformes; family Scombridae; genus Thunnus; species Thunnus albacares. The sequence goes on from NC_058117.1 coordinate 27,543,295, forward strand.
GTGACACTATTGTAGAGCATAGAAAGAAGGCTGGGGTGGACGGATTGGTCCATAAAAAATGAATTAAACACAGGACACCGCTGTTTGATTCGTGTTTCCAACCTCGAGACATTGACTATGTCATTTTTAATGATTTTCAGTGCGTACATCAGTGAGTGAACACATCACTGTCTTGAGTTGAGTAGTATCTTCAGTTTGTCGCTAGTTCAAGCTGTTATGTTCAGTTCAGTACAGAAAATAGGCATAAACAGTGATATTTACAAGGTTAATAGCTCAGCAGCCACTAGTTTGCAAAGATATAATCACATCATGATTGTTTCTGTGGGTTTAGCAACAAGTTTAGCCTTTTAATAAGCTTTTAAAAGGGGCATAAGATGCTTTTTCTGATTCTGTCAGTTTTATACTGTTATGATGTCAGATGTTTATGTCAAACTAAGTTTCAAAACTTGAGGTGAACGTGTAAAAATGCTCCCTGAAAGTTCAGCCTGCTCTGAACGTTCATTTGCCTCTACGTACCTCTACTTCCCCTGATTGGTCGTGCGTGCCCACAAACGATTTTGTGTTGCCTTTGTTGCTGAGGTTCATCCATGGGTTGTTCACATTGTCCACTCGCTTATTTCAGATCGGATTTTGGCTTTATATTTGAAAAGGTTATAATTTGAGTAAAGGACGAGAAAAAGAATTCACGTAACCTCCCGAGCCAAGGGGCAGCCAATCAGAACAGCGTTGGCTCACGCGGCGAGGAGGTCCTTAAAGAGACAGGAGCTAAAACAGCCAGTTTCAGACAGAGGCTGAACTGAGGGGCTGCATAATGGACCAGTAAGGGATAAATAAGGAGTTTTCTTCTGTAAATCATGCAGATAGATAGAAGATAGATAGATAGATAGAGCCCCAGAATATAAATATAGACCCGGAAATGTGCATGATACATCCCCTTTAATAAAAAAGTAACGCACTGCGCATCACTGTTGAGCTGACAACACAGTCACAATGGTGATTCAGTATAATCAGTTCAGCTGGAAGATTCTGTATTAAAGGTTTGTTCATACCTATACCGCACATCTCTATCTTTTAACAAAAGGAGAATATCAGCCCATTATATCTGCCCTTCAATCCATTAGAAGACATCACATGAGACATGTGACGTCTGTATGTAGCATGAAAATGTATTCAGGATTATTGAGTTTTGTCCCTGAGGGCTGAGATAGAATAAATAGTAGTGTGAAAACATGCAGCACTTTTTAAAGACTGTAGACAATAACAACAGTCAGTCAGAAACAAGAACAACACATTTCTTCTGGTTTCAGGGAGAAATTGAGTTGGCATCATGTCGTTGGCACATATTCCTCCCTCTTGGTGCGGTTTCTACAGTCTCGTACTGTACGTGCAAATACCTGAAACAGTTTTATTAGGGCTGAGCCAAAGAACATCTTCAAACACCTTTAAATGATGTGAGCACAAATAAATACAGTCCAATCCACGTCCACTGTATTCAAGTGGATCTCAAAACCTGCATTATTAAAACCAAAATGATCCTTATGACTGGATACTAAAGCAAGAAGAGTTATTATTTGGGTGAACTGACCCTTTAAAGGTCTTGCAATTCCAATTAAAGAAAAGGATTAGATTACTGCCAAAATACCAAAATACTTTCACCCATGAGAAACAACTCACAGGGAAACATGTGGAGCCTGAATAATCTATTTAACACTCTTTTCTGTACACAAGCTGTTTATAGAAGCGAAAGATTTCTAATTAATGGGACAGACTGGATGTGCACGCTCACATTCAAACTAAAAAAACCAGCCTGTGACTGATTTTGTAAACTATCAGCTCTATCCGGGCTCGGTTCTTAAAATATTGATCTAATTCTCTCACATCAAAGCGTGATTCCAAATTCATCTCGAAACCAGCTCTTAATAAGCGGCCCCCCATCCTGTTCTACTTCGCGACGCGGGCAGATCCGACGCGAAGCCAAATCTTCGTTAGTCATTCTGCTCTTTTTCTATTCTCTCCTCGGCAGTCTCTCCCTTATCCGCCCTCTTGTTTTTGTGGTGGAGAGAGAAATCATGAGAAAAAAGGGAGAGAGGAGAGAGACAGACTAACAGAACAAGACTGAGGGAGAGGAGTCGAGGAGAAGAGGAGGGAGAGGAGGGAGAGGAGTGGGGAGGAGGGGGGAATCACTTCAGTGCAGTTGTAATCAAGGCCTGTGCACTCAAGAGGGGCCAATCAATCCAGCTGTCTGCCTCTACATCTCATCAAGGCATCGTGAAGACGGCTAAAAATGAGTTGCCGGGTCCAGGAGGCCTCATCAGGCCGCTGAGAGAGAGAGAGAGAGAGAGAGAGAGAGAGAGAGAGAGAGAGAGAGCGAGCAACAGGCGGCTTCAGTCAGGAGTCTGTAATAACTGCAACAGAGGACACGACCGTTCCTGAAAAAAAAACCTCAGCTGCAGTCGAACTTGCAAAGAAAACGACTCGCATCCAACTGAGAGGAAGGTGTTTGCTCGGCGCAGACACGTATTGTTTAGTATCAGTGATGTTGTGGTAAATACGGTGAACAGTTTCATTCTGGACAGAAAATCAGTTCAATTCAAAGAAAGAGATTCGATCGTGCCCTTGCATAGAGTTCAGCTTTTGTGAGCGTTGACACACGATTGAGAAGCGTCTCGAGAGCGCTAACCGTCACTGAAATGGAGAACCAGAGAGTCCGAAATGAAGAAAGCTAGCATATAAGCGACATCAATCCGGCTTTCTTCTTTGCGACAGCATCCATTTCGCCCTGAATAGAAGCAGCCTCGACTAAGAGCAGCCGCTGTACGACCTGCACGTCTGTCATTCTGTGAGGTAAACAGCCTCCTACGTTATATGAAGTATGTTAACGTAACGTAACGAACCACAATCTCTGCACATCACTGATCTGGATCCTACATGGCGGGCTACATTAACACAACTGTATTACTTATTATAAATGATGGTGTTCAATAACCTGTACATTCATCCCACTCTAATCTATTTAATATATATATATTAATGCTCCTCTAACCACCTCATATCTCATATTTCTCTTCTATTGTAAATTATTCTTTTCATATTATTAAGGACCTCTTATTTTTGTGTACATGACCACACCAAATCAAATTCCTTGTATGTAATCTGATTACCTGCTTGGCAATAAAACTGATTCTGATTACAACCAGTCGTGTTTTGTGTGTTTTGTATTTCTTCCTCATCTCACATAAATGCAAAGTAAGCTTACAGTAATACTCTCTCCTTCCTCTTTTTGTTCAGTTTTACCTCTTTGATCCTCTTGTTTTCATATCTTACTGATATGAACTAATAGAAATGGTCAAAGAAAATTGGAAAATTTGACACTTTGACTCTTGACACCTCTGATTTCCCTATCATCCCGTGTTTCTCTATTTTCTCTCCACGTTTATCAGTGAGTCCGGAGATTACAGGAGATCTCTGTAATGTAAGATGTGAATTAGTGAAGCTGTACTGGGATAGGCATCACGTGGTGCAGGACGCTTCGAATCTATTCAAATCTACATTTTAAACTCTCAACATTTATCGAAAACCTTTAAAACGTGTCTTTGTGATTGATGACGGTGCCTTGTTTTAGCTTAATTTGGTTGTAATAATGATTGATTCATGAATTGGCTCTGGAAGGAGGCCCAAAATTGGGACGGCACAGTTTACAAATCACAGTTTACAGAAACAGAGTTATGAATGTTTAGTTTTAAAGTATTCGGACTTCATATCAAATCACTTTTATACCTGAAAAACAAAAAACTTATTACATTCCAGGGCGCTATTCATTTTATTTAATATAAACCCCCTTTTCACATCATTTACATCACAACTATTCCAACATATATAATATGAATGTCCTTTGATGAGAATCCAAGAGAAAAACTCTGATGTCATGACACTATCTTTTAATATTTCAATAACTGAATTTTCATGACATTACAGGTACCGTGTGTCATTCTTTGTCCCGGCAAGGAAACGTAACACTGAGGAGGGAAAAAAAAAAAACACATTGGGATGAAAAGGTGATAATTAGGAGCAGTCATCAGACAGACATGGTCATTAAAACTGAGGATATTAAAAAAAAATCATATGAGATGATTTTACTCCCATCCGTTGCAGTTTTAAAAATGTATATTAAATTATTCAATCTTAGTGCTAACAAGTTTTGGGGAGGTCCGGGCCTGTTCTTCCGTTCAACTGGGATTACAGAGTTAGTGGGATATAAATTATAGGTAATGCAGTAGGATTTAAATTAGATTATGAATAAAATATAAAGCCAAGAGGCACCCTGACACTGTCCCGTCAATTTGAATGTAAAAGATAGGGTTATTATGAGCCTATTCACGCGTGAATTAAAAAGCTGCGTTGGCTCTAGAGTGTGTGTGTGTGTGTGTGTTTGATGTGTGTGCAGGTGTGTATGGAGATCTGATTCTTCTCACTGTGTTTGTTTCCAGTCCAGTAGCTGTCACTGGTTCCCTGAAAAGCAGCAACACAAACAGCACAAACAACAACAAAATCATAGTTGGGAAGTGAAAGAGCTGCAGCAGAGTTCAGCACTCCCGCATCATCTCACGTACAGTATCCTCACAGCAGAAATGCCGCAGCACAACTGACGTTCGCCCTCTCCTTTCCACTACAGCTCTGTAGCTGAGGGAATGATGCAAAAGTGATGCAAGCGCGAAGCCAGCTCCACTATAAGGTGGCCATCTGGGAGAGGTCTGCCAACCCTGCAGCGAACGTCAGGAGCCCAGGCCAACTCGCAGAAATCCTGCCAGCTGCGGGAGCGGGAGAGAGAGGGGTTGGCGATGCCAGCAGGCCGGTGCCAGCGACGGGGAAATCAGACCGGCTGGTTGGCTGCATGGCTGAGTGGCTGGCAGGGTGGCTGCGCGGTTGGCTCAGGGATCACGTTGCACCGCTGTGCAAACTCGAGCTCGGCACAACACCTGTGTCCTCCCTCCCTCATCATTCCCATCCCTCCCCTTCGCTCGACGGCAGGACTCACAGATGCTCGCAAAGCTCCAGAGGACACCGCGCAGCTCCCCGCTCTCTCTGAAGTCGGACCAAAATAACCACAGGTGACTCTGGATCAGCAAGGGGGGGGGGGGGGGGGGAGTGAGGGGTGCGCAGGTTTTTTTAAAGCTCGGATGAGGCATCTCGCAATTCACAAAAACGCCTCCAGCTCTGCTATGACGACAGGTGAGGAGATAAAAATGCGGCGTGGTGTCACAGCAAATTGATCACTAGCACAATCCTCATCGCTCTCACTCCCGCCCCCCCCCCCCACCACCACTGTTTTGATTCTTTTTCTTTAGCAACAGGTGAGAGAAACTTCTAGGATCGATTAGCCTTCGGCGTGCGATGAAAACTGATTAGAATGTGAACTGAAATGAAGTTAACTGAAATAGATTTGCCTGTTCCTGAAGGGCACAGAGAGAGAGACCGCTGGACGGACCCCAACGCGAGAGCTGTTTCCAATGCAATCACTCCGGTAATCAATGGGAACAATTAAAGGAGTTCCACGCAGTGAAGGCGATGACACAAAATCAGTCAGTGGTGTTACTAATGACAGAGTGTATGGACATCTTGTCAAATATAACCATGGAATGTTTTTCTCTCTGCAATCATGCGTATCGCCTAAAGAAACAAGTAATATCTAAGCAATAAGAAACTTTTTCTTTTTTTTTTTTTTTGAATGATAATCTTGGGAACTACATGTCAAAGGTTTGTGAGTCATTGCATTTGAGTCGACACTTAAATAGGAAGTAAAGCTTCAAAATAGTCAAGAGTCAATATACTGTAAATGCAAGACAAGCAGAGGGGCTCCCTTGAGAGACAGCTGATGTCAAGACAGCATAACAGAATTGACAGTTTCCAGGCATGCAATTTACAGAGGAATGGTAATGGCGACGACGATGATGATGATGATGACCTTTGAAAGGCAATGCTAGGGGAAGCACTCTGCGGCTCTGCGAGATAACTTTAAATTGTCCATAATCACAGGATCTGCGAGCATATAGGCTGACAAAGTCACACAAAGACATCTCGGCGGCGAAGCGTCTCGCATAAAACTTGTCCACATAGATAACAATTTGAACACATTATTTAGGCATAATTACGCATACATTTCCTCGCTTTGTTATGACACACAAACACATGCAGGAAGCCAGCGCTTCGAGAGGGCAGGAAAGGGGGGTGGGGGGGGGTGGGGGGGGGGGGACTCGACTGCAGTCTGAGGTCCGAGGGCCTGCGCATTAATAACAGGGCGAAGTGAGGTAGATGAAACACATTACTTTGACCCAAAGAGCTCAGTAATTACATTTGGCATTTTGACAAGTGTTTAGCTGCAGTGAAGGTCAGTCCTGTCAGCATACAAGATCTATGCTAATCCACTCAGACGGAAGAAAACGAGGAGACGAAAAGTCGAGTGGAGGAAAGAAAAGGTCCGGACGCTACTGATGCCTTTGTAAAAAGTAACCTAAACCCTCCTCCGCCCAGTCATCAGGATCTGGTTTGAAGATCAGTGACAGAAAGGAATCAGCTGCCCGATGTTGCTTCTTCTACAAATACAGACACTGAACAACTCCCACCCCTTAATAAACGCTCACTACGTTATCACATTAAGGGACTTAAAGGAAGATTAAGAGTGAACTTGTGGGTCTTTTTGTTGAGGGACCCTCATTGCAAAGACAAGATGATGTCAAGTTCTCAGGCTTGGATTGAGGTTTTTATTGGGTTCCCTGATAGTCGGGAGCAAACTACATAAAAGTGATCATTAAAACCATAAATTCAACTTAAGTAGTAGTAGTAGGAGTAGAGACATGTTAGTCTAGCTGCAGCTGTTAGTATATGGTATATTGGCTTAGAGTATTGCACATTATGATCCACAAGAGTGCAGATGTGACAGTTTTTCGACAGTTACACGATAAAACAAAAGCGACAAGTTTCAGGTTGGGTTTGAGCTGTTTTGTTGTTTCTCTCACCTACTGTGACAATCATTTCCATCCATACATGTCATATGTTGCAAGTAGAAACACAAAGCCTGATGGGAAAAGGGACAGACAGACAGAGTGTAGCCGATGCATTGCATTAGCTTGGTGAACCAACGTACGAAATTAATCAAAATTATATCAAATCTTGCAGTACCAGTAAGATTTAGTCGAACTCTACTGATCTGAAGTCTGTTTCCAGGTGTTGGGAAGTACTACTGCTTAAGTAAAAAAAAAAAAAAAAATAGTATAAAGCCTTTTGTGTCTCAGGAGGAAGCTGTGTGAAATCTGATAAATCGCCTAGAGTGATGTCAGCATCGGTTGGGGCTGAAGACTACAAGTTTGAAAATGAGGGAAATCTGGGGGTGTGGAGTTAGAGAGAAGCGGGGTTGGCAGATCTCTGCGGCCCAATCCTCATCTCCGCTGGAGGCTAGCAGCTCCAGGCTACTGGCATCACACACCTGAAACCGTGCAGTCCGGTGAATAGAGTTGAGTTGCACTGTGGGTAATATAAGCTCCAGCTTTTGACAAGAAAGAAGAATGTGCGGAGTGAAAAAAAAAAGACTCTTTTGATTGTTTATTGAAAAAATGTCCACTTTTATAGGAGTGCAATGCTAATTCAGAGGAAAATTCTCCCTAAAGGACCAATAAAGTATATTTTATCTCATCTTATCTTTTCAAGATGTCTTGAGGGCCTGTTTGGAGTCTGACTGTTAAGTCCGTGCAGGATTTACACTGTTAGCACTCTGGATTTTACATTTGCATTAATTAATACTGGCTGCTTGTTAAGTTGACCGAAAAAGGGAAAGTGTTCCCACACTGCTCTCTCATCTCTGATTCTTTGTTTATTTCATGTGGACATTTAAATACTTTTGGTAATTGATGGCCAGCACCTGTGAAGCATTTATGAGTGTGTGTGTGTGTGTGTGTGTGTGTGTGTGTGTGTGTGTGAGTATCCCCCTGGATGTAATTTCTGCTCGGTATGTTTCGCTCTGCTGGAATCATCACAGATGTAAAGTAGCGACTTTCTAGACAGAAATTGGAGAATCACACACATTAGAGGGCAAAAAAAATGATAAAATCCTATATTTGCTAATGAAAAATGGAAAATGCAATCCTGTGGAAGCCGTGTGAAACATTTTCACGTGCACCACCATGTTCATTGATGTTGTGAGATAACAAAAACGCATATATCCAAGCTTGTGCATTTACTAACAAAACTAATTTTTGATTGATATGTGAACTAGATAGGAACGATCAGCACTTCCCGCCACTTTTTTTTTTTTTTTTTTTTTTTTTAAAGGAATATCCCATTAATTACCATGTAAATTGAGCATTCACTGGTTCCTCCTCTGCAGGGGGACAATGTCTTTTTAACCTATTAAACTGATACTGACCTTTCTGCCAGGAAATTATTTACATGTCAACACACAAATCAAACCTCTGATGTAACATTGACTCGCTGAGCAACCAGCCATTGTCTGCCTGCTCACAATGAAGGGTTAGTTTAACTTGAGAGAAGACAGAGGAGTCCGTAACTGACCACTACCGTGCAGCAACTGTCCAAACCGTCCGTAATCCCCCAGAGTGAACAGCTTTTGTGCCTGCGTGCGAGGTAGCATCTTTACTCTGAGAGTTATGATTAGCATGTATGCAAAAACAAGTGCTGGCGGGATGAAAAAGTAGAAGTCAGATGAACAGACGGTGCAGGGATGAGGCTATCTCAGCTGCTCTCCTCCTGCTTTAAGTGCTAATTGAGCTGCCCGCTGTCCTGACCCTGACCCCCCGGCCTATTCATGGGGTCCCGTTCTCACGGCCGTGACGCATCGCTGGAAGTAGCCTCTGGGTCCCCCCCACCCACCTTCAGCCAGACAATGGGGGTCAGCACCTCACTGCCCACCATCTTGACGTCCACCCCCACGTTTGACAATGGCCCCCAGTGGCTCCGGAGTTCCTCACAATGGGCGGACGCGCGTGACAGAAGTGGTAACGTGGCTTCTTAAAATGCAACACCAGGTCTGGCCGGCCTGGCTGCATTAATCGGACCTTTCGGCACCCGGAGGGCCCGAGGTCAGGATCGATCCGATGTAAGAAGGAGAAAAATGATAAGGTTTAAACTGGACTCCTGCGAGGCTGCAATCAGAACTGGGTTCATGTTTTATATCAATTAAGAAAATAACACCTACGAGATTTTATACAATACATAGTCACATTTATGTAAGTTCATTTATTTAACTACATTTCATCTAAAATTTCATACTTTTTTAATCCAATAAATTATTATGACAGCTACAGATTTTACTTACAAACTATTATCAGTTTATAAAATCTGATCTATAGCTACAGATTAGACTATGCAATAATTTATAAAGCAGCTAAAGTCATAACAGCTACAACATTAAAATGTTGCTTACATGTGTCAGTAATAATAATCCAATAACATAATAATATAAACCAGAAACTGCAAAATAGCCAAAGTGAGTACTTTTGCTTGTAATTCTGACATACCTCAAAAATACCTCAAAATGCTATTACTACTACTACTAATAATAATAACAATAATGATAATAATAACAACAATAATAATAATAATAATAATAATAATAATAATAATAATAATAATAATAATAAGGGATTAAATTACATAAATATATGGAATAATATAATATGAATGAGTTGGATGAATGGATGGAATGGTTTTGTGTAATACTATAAAAAATTGCATTGGATTACATATTATTACCATATAAATTCTTATACTATACTACTTTCTTATACATTGTTTCTATTTTAAATGATTCATAAGCAAACAGAAATGAAAACTGTCCGGAGTGCAAGAAGTCTGATGATATTGAATCTTACTGAATATGCAATAACCTTGTGTGTTTATGTAAATCAAGTGTCTGTTGTGAAACAGCCTTTATTGAAAAAACATTAAAAGAGGAAATAGTTGTCCAACTTGAAAAAGGGATACAACCTTTCACATAAACCTTTTTCCTTTTGTTTTTTTCTTAACTGTTTTGTTCAATTTCACTGTTTTCTATTTATTTATTTATTTCCTGACCTCTTATTTGACTCAGATTCAGACTGTAAACTCTGTTCGACTGTAACTGCAGGGAACACTTTTTGTTTGTTTATTTGTTTTTATAATGTCACATGACATGAACACCTTTCGGTGAAACTCAATACCGTTCGACAGCATCACAAACTACAGCCGAAGGATCTGAATTCTTCCTCCGCCGCCGTAAACAGTTCGATATTTAAACATTTCTTTGGCTGATGTCTCAATGATGTGTTCACGGAGGTTAAATCAAATAAAACTGTATAATTCTTAACACAGCTGCCAGAAGCATTCCACCCGAACACAGTTTGAGACAGAAGAGACGGACGTCCGATCCCTGCCGTCCGCTGCTGAGCGGCTCTGTGCGGTGATAAAACGACGTCATTACAACAGCCGTGTAAAGCTTAATGTTTCAGAAAAGCACTATAAACCTCGGCCAGCAGGGATAATGTACGCTTCAGGACGGATTGATATTCTAGTTGAATATGACAAACGACACTTTAAAGACGTCCCCGCCCATGCTATTGCACTTTCGCTAAGAGGACGCCATCTTTCATTTCGAGCACGTTCTGTCAAATGTTTGCATTAATAACAATCGAGGCTCATCCGTGACCCCGCCGAGCCAGCGGGAGCGGCGGGCGGGAAATGAGAACGCCAACAATAGCACTTAAAAACAGGAGAGAGAGGCCGTTGCATAATCAGCACAAAGTGTGTGTACACGTGTGTGCGTGTGTGTGTGTGTGTGTGTGTGTGGGTGAGAGAGAGAGAGAGAGAGAGAGAGAGAGAGAGAGAGAGAAAGAGGAGGAGGGGTTGCAATTATCAAGCAGGCATAAAATGTTGGGAAAAAATATACAGTGAGCTACTCATGTAAGTTATTTTGACAGGGCCAATTTCCCAGAGCAGGTGATTTGGAGAGTGTGTGTGTGTGTGTGTGTGTGTGTGTGTGTGTGCGTTGATCTGGAATTGGGCCGAGGGAATATCAGGAAAGTTCTCTCTCTCTCTCTCTCTCTCTCTCTCTGGACTGACAGCTTGGCTAATGGCAAACATTCCTCCTCTCTTTATTCCCCACTTCATCAACACCCTCGCCTCATTACCGTCAGTCACACTGTAGCACACGGTAACCACACACACACACACACACACACACACACACACACACACCTTGACAATGTCTTTACTGGATTGTACTCTGAAAGGTTATTACAGAGAGTCCCTCTGCATGTGACAGAACAGTCTGAACTGAGTCATTTTGATTTGAAACTGAATCAGTAAAGGAAGAGACTCTGTTTTCTCCACATGTAAAAAGGTGGTGGACTAAAATCAAAGGATCACCTGACACTACAATGAAGCCGAGCCACAATACCAACTAGGGACGTAAACCAATATGAACACATTATTTACATATGAACAGATGCAAACTGCACCAGATTTCTTCAGAAATATTTGTCACGCAGTGTAGACCAGATCTGGAGCGTCATTCATCACAAGTCTGGAATCCAGGATTTGGGCCACTGTTGGGCTGAGCCATTAGCTAATGTTTTTAGCATAAAATAGTGCTGAGAGTGGCATCAATCACATGCTAACAATAAGAAAGTATTTCTCCAGTAGACTCATATTCAACTCAACTTCTCTCTAGAAATACTAAGACAATCATGTTTTTCATGATTAGTGACTAAACAATCATGTTTAGTCATTATGGTCTCAGTCTCTAAATTCAGGTCCTCTAATAAGTGTGTTGGTGGTCATTTAGGAAATTATCGCTCCGTTAATAGGATTTTAAAGTAGTAGCTCTGATGTCTGCTGTGTGAGCGTTGATTGAAAGCTGTGATTGACAGTTAGCTCACCTGCTGCTCCGAGACTCGCACTGAGTTGGACTAATGTTGCAATATTTCAGTAAGTTTCATGTTACTTGATTATGATACCTACCCTGTTAGCACACTTAAGCTTAAGTAGCTAACGCCAGCCCAAGTGTGCACCGCTCGGTGTTTCCTGTAAGCTAGTGTTACCTTTTAAAGATTACATTGGATTACATGGATATTACATTAGAAAAAGTGGAGGTTGTCTTATATTTGAGGACTAGACTATAGCGTATCAAAGTGGGAGGAGATATTTGGGGCGCCCCTGGTTCTAAAAGTAAAAAATCCCATTCATTTTTCAAAAAGACTGTGTTACTTTACTCACAGTTTGAGCTCTACTACAGCTTAGATCAATATGAAACTCTGCTGGTTGAATCATCAGTACAAAAGATGAACAACTGTGTTAGAAAATATTTAGTTCTTTAGTAAAAAGTCAAAGGTACAAGACTGTGTATATAAAAATGTCGGGGTAGATGTTAACTACGACTCCCAAGGTGCATTTCAGCAAGAAGCAACCAGTCAAGGAGCTGAAAATTCGGTCATGTTTGCTGCAAACGGCGAGCAGAAGCTAAAGATTACATTCAGTTCAATTTTAATTTCTGGGTCACTTTTCAGTGAATTTAGGTAACCATAGCAACACATTTCATTTACATCTTCAGTGACGTAGCGTTTTGAATTCATTATGCTCAGATTTACACCCATGGCTTCTTCTCCATAGCAACGCCAACCAAGGCTCATGGGTATTGGAGTATTCTTAGCTGTCCACCAAAATCACGGACAAAACATTATTTCTCAGAAACGAAGAAGAAATAATTGAGACTGGTGGTAAAAATATAAAACTATATGATCGTTACATTATCTGAGAGAGTCCTGGGTTTCTATGTTCAGTAACACTGGGGAGATCGTTAAAAGAAATATTTGAAACAGGATTACAGAATAAGTAAAATAACTGCCAGAACAAGCGGCCCCTCTCACTTTGCAAATTTATTACATGTTCACAACATCAGAGATCCTTTTTGAATGGAGTGAATACCGATGTAACACCGGCTCCTACTGAGAGTGTTGCATTATAGGCAGTGAGTGTATTAAAGTCTGTTTATAGTGAGTTTGTGAGAGTCAGTCAGCACTAAAAGTGTTTTGTTGGCTCAGTTTAACTTTCAGGAGTTTGTGAAGGTTTGTGTATTGTGTTTTTTTGCCGCGGAGCAAAAATGAGGAGTGAAAATGAGTCGAAAGCGTCTTTTGTACGTCTTACAATATGATACAATATGATACGAAACGACTTTAACACACACAGTTACACATGTGACACTTTTCATAGACGTACAAAAAACATCAAACAGTCATGACAATCATACATATCACATCATATCCTCTGGATTCAGATCTCAGTTGGCAGCACATTGATTTTGGTTTAACAACAGGACATACTGAAAATAATTCTTCAGCCTGTTGCGTTTAAATTGAGGGACTCTAAATCGCCTGTTAGGAGACAGAAGTTGGTATTCTCCGTTTCTCCGTTCTCACAGGTGGGCCAATGATCCTCACACAAATTCAGACTTTACTGCGTCCGAATCGTCTCTCAAGCTGCTAAGAATTACTGCTGCCACAGACGATGAGGTGCTCAAAACGACAAATGGTATCTGACAGAGAAAATCATTTTGACCGCTTCCAAGAGCCTGACAGGAGAGACTGTGACTGATACACAAATGTGGGATTAACATTTGAGAGAAAAGGCTTCAAGGATGACGACTCTCTTCTCGCATTAATAGTATCTCAGCGAAACTTTCCAAACAGGACGAGTGCGTTGTATCTTCAAAAAGACGTTGTCCAAAAACAAGTCGTCTTACATTCAGGCCAATATGTTATAGTGGTTGTAGAATTTAAAAGGTCAAGTCCCTGTTTTCTGTGGCTGTTTAGCTACCTAAATAAACTCATATGGAGTTTCCGATGTGCTCAGAAAACTCGGTGTGTTATCTTTTTTATGTTAACTAACGGTAACAGAGTGGGGTCGCACTGAATCACAAGAATCTGAGACAAAACCCCTTTCTCCTAGAAATTATATTTATTCACAACTAAACTGCAACAGCAAATACATTTAGCTAAAAACGTAACGCTGCCTAATTTTCTCTGAACGTAATGAGAAGTTGCAGAAATGTCGATACTGAACGTACTGAATAAGATCTTGCAGTATAATATCGGCTAGTACCGTAGTAACTACAAACTGTTTATGGCAGCACTTAGTTAAGGTTAGAAAACTCATCCGACTTTGTCATATTTGCATATAGCGTTAATGTGCTGACTCATTCCCCAAACACAACAGATAGAGATTTCTGGAGTCTCTCTTTTACTAACTTGTTTTTTTTTTTTTTTTTTAGGCACACATCCAACTCTCCAATGAATTTCCATGATGGAGCCAAACGTGGCTGCTCGGAGATTTGTGACACAACAGAAAATCCTGCTGGCTCCTTTTCAAAATGGACTGGTACCAATTACTTACCAAAACTAAACCAAACTGGAAGCGAGAGAATAGAGAGAAAATGGCAGAATAGACAGTTGGAGAGAAAAAAAAACAAAAAAAACCACCCAATATATTTGACCAGGGAGTCATAAGTTTTGAAAAATGTTGGTCTGGGGCCTCAGGTGCAGCAGCAAACCAATGATAATGGCCTGTCATTTTCTCTGTCAGTATAAAGACAACATTACTCAGCCAAGGAGAACCTACCAGCCACGTTGGCCACATCTGCGGTGCTGACGTTCTGAGTGTTTGGGCTCACTTTGAAGGTCACAGCAGGGCCCACCACCCTGTAAAACACACACACACACACACACACACACACACACACACAGAGTTAGAGGCTTTACAAAAGACATCCTCAGAATCTATTTTCCAGGTGCTGTTTTTCAGACCGAGGCGGAAAAGGAGTTGTGCTCATTAAAGCTCAGTCATACGTGGCGCTTGGGAAAAAAAAAAAAAAAGCGCTTTAACCTGTGGCGATCCTTTAGGCTGTTGCAATCCCCATCACCGCTGCAAGATAACCTCTTGAATCTCAATGTAACGCACCCGTCGGCATTTAAACGCGCTGGGAAATGAAGAGAAGGGGGGTGGGGGTGGGGGCGCGGGGGGTTGAGAATGAGAGGATTTTTGGTCATCAACAGGAGGACCCGCTCTGATACGTGATTCTCCGATGAGCGAACGCATTTCCAGTAGTGTCTTGTTTATGATACATTTACATTTTGATTTGACGTACCGGTGATTGCGGCGCATATTGTCGTGACAGATGTAAATCGAGGGAGATGGAAACTGGGGCAGCGAGAAAAAAAGGGAAGAGGAGAGACGACAGGAGCAGAAAAGGGACAGAAAGACATTTTTTATTGTTTTTCTAGATGCTTTGGAAGGTTTTTTTTTTTTTTTACCCCTGTTCATCTGACATTCATGCCAATAAAGCAGCTTGAATTGAAACACTGAGGGAGAGAAGCTGGGTGGTCAGAGGCAGAGCGGAGTCTCCCAATGTGATTAACCTTTTGTTTTTCCTGCTGTAATTCAGACTAAAGGCCCAGCAGGAAGATATATTACCAGGTTCCCCTCCAGGATGCATTGTGCGCTCCTATAGGAAGCGACTGCTACTGTAACAACACCGTTATAAAATACGGTGACATCATTAATGGAGCAGGTCCTATCCTAGCGCTGCTGGCAGAAAAAACATGTTCAGATGTTTTCAGGGATTTAGAAAAGTAGTTTTTTTTCGTTTCAGGTTGATGGATTTAAATTGTTGTGCTTTTATTGTGGGTTTTGAGTGCCTTTTGTAGGCTGTGAGGTCTTCAGTTTCAGAAAAAAAATTGAAATAAAGTAATAAGCAGCAAAATAATTAAGAGAAATACAGGAAATGAAAACAAATCAGGTTTGTTTCTTCATATCCTTTCTCTGTACTGTCATTTTTAAACGTTGCCTTTTTAATGTCCTGCAGATAAAGTCATATTTATCCTAAAATAAACTGCTTAGGTCACATTTACAGGACAAATAAACGATTGAAATAGCTTTTACATCCTCGCCATTCAGACAAAATCCACCGTTTTCCTGATCAACATTTCTCCAACCTTCAGTCCATCCATCCAGGCGTCTACGGAGTCACTCGTTCCAATTTAGCGACACACGTTCTGTCCTGTTTTACCGATCGTTAAACCGGTTAAAACCCTCCAAACCTTCGGATAAAAACAGCCTTCATTTGACATTCCCCTGCCCACGTTTTTTTTTTTTTTTGTTATTGTGGGTTTTAATTGGGTTTCTTGGGCCTTGAGGTCAGCGTATTGAAGAAAAACACAAGCGGCACCAAACTCACATTCACCGGGGTTTTTTATGCAGCAGTAATATTATCCTGTTCTAACATTTAAGGTGCAATAACAAACTAATTAGACCGGGTCAAATTAATGATCCCCTTGGGGAAACTTGGATGCCTGAACAAAAAAAAAAAAGAAACTACTTCCTGTCTCTATTGTTATGCTACTCTCTACCGTCCTGTTCTAACCTGTATCTGCTATATTACACATAATATCTTTTTTCAGAGTGAAATTTCAACACAAACTGAGCAACCAAAGTAACAAAAAGATTACTTGTGTCGCACCAGCCTGTCTGTGGAACTCGACAAAAACATGTCGGCTCATTTTTCTGGCCATTATTTCTCCTCAGAGGTATGAAGCCGATATATTTGTCACATCTATGAAGCGATTCATCAGCCAGCGAAGGCGTGTGTGTGTGTGTGTGTGTG
Organism: Thunnus albacares; assembly: GCF_914725855.1. Lineage (NCBI taxonomy): Eukaryota > Metazoa > Chordata > Actinopteri > Scombriformes > Scombridae > Thunnus > Thunnus albacares. The sequence continues at coordinate 27,559,994 of NC_058117.1, forward strand.
TGTGTGTGTGTGTGGAGTCTCCGTGTGTGTGTGTGATGAAGAGGGAAAATCACTCATGTTGAGTTGATCACATATCCATCTGTCGGCCTCTGCCACCCAAGGCAGCTCCTGCACAAAAACACCGCATTGACTCTGAACCTTGTAAATAACCTCGTCACTCATCGCGCGAAAGTAGCTCACGCGGGAGGTGTTTTCTACGTTTTCTGTTGTTCGTATTTGTCATTTGGAAAGAAAATATTAGTTTATAAAACATGTTAAAGGAAACAAAGTGTTTCTGTGTGTTGCTGATGTATGTTACTGCACAAATATCCGACTAGAACCTCGAGGTACTGGAGCTCAGATGCCTTCGACGTGATGATAATCCATAAAAACATCTTTAAAAATGTACTGTTTCTTTCTTTTTAGGAGATTTTCCAGCATCATTGGCTGACAAAACCACTCCAAAACCCATTAATGTGGTTAAAAAAAAAAAAGAAAATCTGACATTTTTGCCATTTTGGATATTTTTATCTAACAGCAGTATTATGATAACTCATTGTGGGAATAAAACAGAACTGATACATCATACCATCTGGAAAAAAAAAGTGACAGCCACTCTGACAGTATGATTGACAACAGACATACATGAAACAAATCCTGTCGTGGTTTAAGAGATAAAACATGAGTTCGGTTGACAGAATGACAACAGCTTCATACACTGACTCTCGTTTATACTGAAGGATGAAACTAAAAATCTATTTTTTAAGAGACAACTTTTCAAATCAAAGTGAAACAAATAATGTCACATTCATCAGATGTGGTAGAACTAAATAAAGTTATATACTTAGTTAAAAGCAGTGATACTACTATGGCATAAAAACAGCATTACAACATGTGATACATACAGTGCATCAGTTATGACAATCCGCTAAAGTGGAGGTCATAAAAGAATGAAAATCCCCACAAATGTTTTGGATTATTCCAGATTAGTTAAAGGATTACATGCTCCTTTAAAAATTGTGAAGACTAATGCACTGAGAGCTCGTGTCACTAAGATGAAACTAGGTTCTTCCTCAAAAGTTGACACACAAGACTTTTATCTGAAAACAGCAACCTCTTATGAGCTGATCTGATTTAGACAGTGTAAGTTACCAGTAACTCCAGCAAAGGGATTCAAATATAGTGGAGGGAAAGACAAAAGGTTCCCAAAGTGACAACAGAAAACTGCCTCAAAACCTGGTTTCACTGCAAATATCTCCATCCTAGCACGTTCTTATCTTGTTAGTCATTGAGTCATTAAAATCTTGTTTTCTAAAAATGAGTGAAAAAACAAAGTAGAAAGGGGTTTCCTGTGCACCTTCCTGCAATATGAAGCTGAATCAGGTGTTTCTCAAGTCGGGGACGACAAATTTCAGAGTCCTGATGAAGACACGTTGGTCTGTTTGCATTATTAAAGGCTGTAAATCAATGTGCTCCATCCTTTTCTCATCTGAGTGAAAAACTGCCAGTGCAGTGAAATTATTTCAACTGTTTCTACAACAGATTGACTTGTTTGAGGGTATTTTTTTTTTTTAGAATGAGGCGCATTTGGTGCTTTTTTCTTTAAAACTGATGAAACAAGATGATTTGACTAAAAAAATCTCCCCAAATTGAGAGATATTTACAGAAAACTGGGCTTCAGAACTGGGACTAAATGAAGCTTTTATCTAACAGCAGTTGCTTGTGGTAAAGAATACTTCACAGATATGATGTGCTTTGTACCAAAAATGATTTTGACTTGTTTTTTGAGAAAAGATTTAAGACTCAAACACGGGACTAAATGATGATATAAACATTTTTTTTTTCTGTGTTCACACCTCCTTATCAGTCTACATCCGGCCCCCCCGAAACCCCCTGACTGTCATCATCCTCATCCACCTCACATCCAGCCAGTTCAGGCCCACTCTCTCCTCCTAGTGGCGTCTCTCCGATATGACCCTTCAGTTCAGACACAGACATTACATCACCTCAACCCTCCTGTTTCAAAAAAAAAAAAAAAAAAAAAAAAAAACCCCTCAGTCTACACTCAGTGACGGTTACGCAACAGCCATCATTATTCGGCGGCCGGCTACAGTCAAAGGCTCTGTGAAGCCACCCACATCAACGCTTCCCTCCCGCCCGCCGCTGTGCCCTCAACCACTACCAGGCCACAGGGGCAGCAGCTAAAAACATTTCCAAGGCTGTTCTGCTGAAAGCGCTTACCGTCAGTATTATCTAATCAGTATCGAATTGTTCCAAATGAAACGTAAGAACGTGAGTCACTCTCTCCAGGTTTATTTTGTGTGTCCCGCCGCAGTGTGTAGGCTCGCTTTTATGATTCATACGTTGCCGGTGTGGAAGTTTTGCTGCAGGCTCACTGAACCCGCCGCTGCCGCCGCCGCCGCTCTCTGGCCTCTGCCCTCGGAGGGAACAGTCAGGAAAAGGGAAGTTTTTGTTGTCTTTTCAGTGGTTTGAGGTTGCACGGGTCGCTAACTACTTTGTCGGAGGACATTTTTGTTGTTGTAATATGCTAATCTGGTGCTACGGTGTGAGGGTTTGAGGTGGAGGTGTCTGCGGTGTTGCTGCCTAAATGGAGGAAAGGGAGTTAAATGTATGGGAGGGAAAGTGGGAGTGATACGTATACAGCTCTGACTTTATACAGTACTTTCAGTTCAAGTGCAGTCAATAAAACCTCTCAGAAAATACACCTAGTTTTTGTTTTATTTATCCAGACTTTGAGATATCCATCTCTCAGATTTCTGCCTTCACACAAATACAAAGGAGGTGAATTACATTTCTTCTGTGGTGTTTAAAGCACTAAAATTAAAATTTTTTTTAAAACAATCAACAGCAACATCTCTCTCTGTAAACAACGTCCTGGTTATTTTGGATAACCGATAGACCTCACTGCACAGATACGGAAGTGGGACACTTCAGGCAATGATGCATCACTGCTGGCCTTCTTCTGGATGTGAGCTACATGTAAAACAGCAAATATGGCCCAAATATCCCAAATCAAATGTAGGCCTGTTTTGGTAAAAGATGCAGTGCTCTCGGGTATGTGTATTTTGGATGTGGGCCAGTTCTGGTTTATCTGGTTTGTTCTTGGTTGACATACGGCTCGCTTGTGGCCCAGATAAAAGAGCTGAAAGTGTCGGGTGTGGGTCGGATCTAAAGAAATAGTTTTCCAAATATAATTTGTTTAGTTTGGCACATCAAACCAAAACTGTCTGCATGGAGGTATGTGAGAAAATGGGTGAAATTAACCTTTAAAATCAAAAAGCAGGGTAAACATGTACAAAACAGACCAGAATATACATTTACAATCAATTATCTTAACCTTTTAATACTTTATATATCATATATTATCATATTTTGGATTGTTTATAGTAAAAGAGCATTTTGATTTAAATGTCTTTTTCATCTGTGAACTGCAGAGTTCGGGAGGAAGTTGACCTGTCTTGTATGACTGACTTGTCATTTTGAATAATAAAACCTCTCTGAGGTGATGCAAAGCTTTCCAGACATGTGCTGACAGAGCCACAAAACCTAACTACTCCTGTCCTTCGGATTTAATATAAAGTCAAATCAGGTAATCAATGAAGTAGATAATAGTGTGTTCTCTCCGTTATAGCGCTGTAAATAGCTATTAAGACCGTTCTGCTTACGCCAGAGTTCTCTATCTGCCTCCTCACACAAATCTTTTCTTTCTTAAAACGTGAGCTTATCATCTAAACTGATGTTAAGATAAAACAGGATGAGTTCAGTGTTAGAACTCAGAATTAACAATGTTACAGTAAAACTTTCAGGCTATAATGTGAGTTATTTAAAACAGAACATACTGCAGCACTTCACACTACCGCTGTCTATCACCTATTCATAACACTTCTATATGTTAATGTACAACACTGTAAACTATCCACCAATTATTCATACTGAGTGTTATTATCATCAGGGTGGGAAAGACTCACAGCTCTGTGTTGACACTCTAATTCAGTTTTTTTAAGAGTTAGCCGTTAATCAGGGCAAGGTGACACACTGCAGCTAACGGTGGAGGGAACTCTGCTGCACATTAGTTGATTTATATTAACAAGTGACACTCCTCAGTCCTTACTGCTAATCATGTTAATTCTACTGTTGCTCTTCATATACCAGTAGGGATATATCAATCTACCTGCTACTGCTACTGTCATTATCTTGATAAAAATGCACTAAACCTCCTTATTATGTCTCGTCTCAAGATACAGACTTAAATGCAGTAAATAAGAAGTCATAAATGAGTGAAACTGCACTGGGAGCGACAGGAATCATATCACCATATTAACAGAAATCGATCGTTTTTTTTAAAAAAAAGTGTTTCTGCAACTAAGCTTTATTCAAACCCACAGAGCTTTACTTTCCACTTCTAGTAGAGATTCAGAAATGTATGAATCTGGTTGAATTTTGGGGGAAAATGTGTAAAAACGATGTAAAAAAAAAAAAAACGAATAGTCATGCAGAATATTTAGTCTCAGTGTCAGTCTGAAGCTTTTGTCTCTGGGCTTATATATTCTGGTGAAAGTGACTGCCGTTGCCACAGCGGTGAGGAGCCGGACGGCCTTGGAAAAATAAGCGTGGCGCCTCTGACAAATTGTCAAGGCGGCTCCCCCTGCTGGGCTTTCACTGTGCTTGCAACAAAAGAGAGCCCCGGCTTTTTCCCTCTCTCTCTCTCTCTCTCCCTCTCTTTCTGTATCTCTCTCTCTCTCTCTCTCTCTGTCACTCTCTCTGCTTTCTCTGCCTCCAATCCATCACTCTCCCCAGTGTATAGCTCCCTCCTTTCATTCCCAGAATAGGAGAACAAAGACAAAAGGTGCATTAGAAAAGGAGAACAGCACAGGCCACCCATGGACTCAATACAGCAGCCGAGCAGCACGGCGAGGTGCCGCGGGAACAACGAGGCCGGGTGGTGGGGGCAGAATATTTGTGTGTGTGTGTGTGTGTGTGTGTGAATCGCACGACCCAAACCACCCAATCCCCACCTGTCCCACACACACACATTCTCAAATACGTAACTGTACACATGAATTTCTTCCTCTTCGATTCAACAGTGTAGAAAGTTTCGACCGGCTTCATCACCTCTTTTGAGGACAAACACGTTCGAAGCAACGCTGGCCAACGGTGTGACATTGAAAAATCAATACTGGATAACACCATTAAAATGTGCTGAACTAACCAGATAACAGATAATTAATCCAAAATAATTCTGCACAGATCACAGTAAACACGATTTCATAACAGCTTGAAAAACACTCACACTAAGTCCAAATTCCACACTGTATAATGCTACAAACGCTGCAGACGCTACGTGCTCATACTGGCAGTAAAAAAAAACTTTATTTTATTTAAATGTTTATGTAAACTTTATTTAATCAGATAGTCTCATTGAGATTGAGCATAAATCAGATGAAGCGCAGCCGCGATCAACAAAAACAGTTACGAGAATCATAAAAACATCACGGGAGGGGGGAACGAAAAAATCTAGTTTGAGGGCAATTTATTCCAATTAAAAGGTGCAGAGTACCTGAAACCAGTTCTGCCAAGATTAGCGGGAACATGAGGGATTTCTAAGGTTAAGTATTTACTGGATCATGCACTTTAGTTACAAGATTTAAATGTGAGAAGTGATGTGAGGTAGTTTGGAAGCTTAAACAGTTTAAACAAACAAATAATGTACCGTTTCAAACTGGTCATGATACAAGTCTTATCAAATAGCAGATGAAGGTATTTTATTGCCTTTTTTTTGTGAGTGTCATCATCGTCGTCATTGACATTTTCAGTTTCCAGCTGTTCTGTTGAGTGTTTCGCTTTGGGACTATTGAGTCCGTTGTCTACTACACTCAAAAACTGAGCACTTTGGAGCAAGTTTTAAGTATACTTCATTGTGCTATTTCCACTACACACAAGGTTAGAATTAGCACACACTGTAGTAGTTGTTCTCAACTCAACTGGGAGGTTTTCCAAGGGGAGGAATGACAGAAAAAGTCTGAGAACCACTATTAATACTGTAGGTTGCAACTGGGACATGGAAATTTAAGGTAATTTGTCTACTATTATACCACAATTTGAGATAGTGACAACTATTAGGGCAGTCTTGCAATAACTGAGGTCAAAACAGACATACATCAGTGAAACACGCCATATTTTCCTAATACCGATCCATTTCCTGTTGTTACCTTGCAAAAGTATCTATTATTGGTCTTTGGAAATACATAGTTACGGATATTTGAGGGAAAAAGGTGCATGTGCTTTGATGAACGAGTGACTAACAAACGGTCACGACGTCAGCCGTGGAGGGAAGTAATTGGAAAGCAGTGGATCATTTAAAAACTAATAAAAAAAACAACAAAATAAGTGTTCTGTTCTGTGGCTCATTTTATAGCAAAACTAAAACAGCTGGAGGGCGAGGAGGAAGGAAGTTGTGATGTTCTATTTCATGGGTTTGATTGGCTTCCTGGCAATTTGGGAGTTGCTGTGAAGACTGGTGTTGTAGGTTGGGGCTGTGAAATGTGTGTGTGTGTGTGTTTGTGTGTTTGTGTGTGTTTGGATGTTTTGTCCCAACACAAAAACCAGCATAAAGCATTTTAAATGTGACCAATCCAATAAATAGATGCTTCATTTGACTCATTCAAAAAGCCTTTAACTTCTCTCTAGAAATACTAAGTCAATCTTTTTTTTTTTAAATGAGTCGTTTTGGTCTCAATCGGTAAATTCGGGGCCTCTGATAAGTGTGCTGGTGGTCATTTTGGAAAAAAATTACTTCGTTAATAAGATTTGAAGACGTATAGTAGCTCTGATGTCTGCCGTGTGGGTGTTGATTGACAGCTGTGATTGACAGTTCACTCACCTGCTGCTCTCCCCCCTTGTTGCAATACTTTATTAAGTTTACTTGGCTATAATACCTGCTATACCTGTTAGCACAGTTTAGCTAAAGTAGCTAACTGGCTATTAAAAGATCCCCTTCAAATGTGCTTTCAATGTAAGTGATAGAGGACAAAATCCACAGTAATTTTGTACAAAAATGCATTTAAAAGTTGATGTGAAGCTTATATGAGGCTTCAGCAGTCTGAGTTAGTCATATCAAGTGGATATCTGACACATTTACAGTCTTTTTAGCATCAAACTCCCTCTTTGTGTTTCCTCGGACAGTGTTTCCCTGTTGAGCTGCGGTGGAAATATAGTAACAATAAGAGGAAACTTGGCACTAAAAAGACTGTAACGCTGAAAGATATCTACTTGATTTGACTCATTTGGACGACTGAAACTTCATATCAGCTTCAGATAAACTTTTAAAAACATTTTTCCCCATCACTTCCATTGTAAGTGCATCATAAAGGGATCTTCTAATGGTCAGTATGAACAGGAAGAATGATTACAGCAAGTAAAACCTGTTTCAATGTTCATTTGGGCTCCTGACTGCTGTTTTAAGACAGATGTACTTGAATGTATTGTAGGTGTAAAGTCTACATGCTTCTGGCCATGTAGTGTTTATACTGTCTACTGAAACTATAAATCTCTAGCCTGTGTCTTTAACTGCAGACCACTGCAGTAGCACTTGTTTTACTGCTGCAGCTCATCACATTGAAAATGTTCACAACCCTCTGCAAAGTCACCTGTGGGGGTAAAAATATAGCAACAACTACAGAGAGAGAGATATAGATTGAGAGTGATAAAGATCAAAAGAGAGAGAAAACAGAAATAGATTGAGACAAACTAAGAAAGAAGTGTATGAAAAAGGAGAAAAGAAGAGAGAAAGAGAAACAGAGAGAGGGGCGATAAGAGAGAAATAGATAATGACAGAATGAGTGAAAGACTGAAAAAAAGACAACGAAAGAGAAGGAGAGAGAGAGATAGAGAGATAGAGAGAGAGGGGGGGGGTTCAGGCAGAGTTCAGTCTCATTAATAAATGATTGCCGTCAGCGGCGGCTCGACTCCAACATGTCAATAACGTGGACGAGCAGCTCTCATTGCTTTCTTTCTCCCCCAGAGCAGGACAAAATGTTGACAGAATGAAAATAAGGCGTCGTCCTTGGATTTGTACTCTGCGAGGGGGCAACGTTTTCTCTTTCCTTCCTCCATTTCTGCTTTTAACGCCTTGTGCCACTGGAAAATTTCTCTGTTTTGATCCCACTTGTTTTGCCCTCTCTGATCTGACATGGCGGTGGGGGGGGGGGGGGGGGGGGGGGGGGGGGGGGCTGCTCATCTTCCACGGGGAATATCTGAAGAGTTTCGGTATGTGATGCTCGCCCTTTGAGAAAATTGCCGCCCACTCGAGCCTACAGGTACAAAATGGTTGTTGTCGGGAATGTAAAGCGCACTATGGACGATATGAGTCATCTAAAGACCTTTGCACCTACAGCAGCGTCTGGTCTGAAGCTGGAGTCGTTTGTGATTTAGAGATTTTACAATGATGAATTTGATTTTTTTTTTTTTTCCCAAATGTAATTTAATTCAACTGCTTGGCTGTCTGACAGCTGGCAGAGCTTCACTGTTTCACTACAGGGCGAAGGGACTTTTAGAAGGACTTTATAAGCAATAAAATGCTTTTATTTTTAGTTTCCTGTGAGCGCTGCTGGAGCTGTGATTGTGTGAGTGTGTGTGTGTGTGTGTGTGTCTTCTCCTTTACTTATATTGTGTTGATCCAAACAGCCCACTCACACCGTGGGGACGCATCCTGGGGACCGAAACTTTAACTGTTTATTTTGAGGTTTAGACTCTGAGATTCGATGATTAATGTATAGAGTGAGGCTAAAATTATTCCTCTGAAAAGATACACGTAACCATCTCTGCAGACCTACGCAGTGAAGAGGTCGCAGAGGCAGACAGACTAGTGCAGCTCCCGAACATGTCGGGAGACAGGTTCAAAACGGAAAAAGAAAACTTAAACATAGACTCAAAATAAGTATAAAAGAAACAGCCACACAAACATTTCCTAACAACTTCCTTCACCTAAATGCAGACTTAGTGATCTAGAGAATGACAGTAGTCAGTTGAAAGTCAGAGACACAACTGTGTGTGTGTGTGTAATGTTTGCCAATAATTTTTATTTTTGATAGCCACACATTTATAACTGAATAATACTAATGATTATAATCATAATCTAATTTAAAGCTCTATTAACTAATTGTTGTTGGTGTTTTGTGGACACTTGGGGTCAGAAGAGTTGACAAACACACAGTCCTGACATATTATTGCTTTACTAAGTTGTTCTGTCTTTAGCTCCAGTTTGGTCGCCACCAACTCTGAACTATCTGACTCTGTGGCTGCTAGATGTTCTTCTCCAGCTCATCGTTAACTTTGTCGGTTGTCTGGTGCTGGACCAGTAGTATAACTGCAATCAATCAACAGTTTACTGCATGTTGTTATCAGTAAATTATCTCCCCTTGTTGCTGATTGTTAATATTTGGTGCTTATATTCTATGACTTAATAACGTAATTTAACTTAATGTAAAGAATAAGCTGCAAGATAATTAAAATCCCATTTATTTTGCTGGTTGTATGATCATGATTTTGGTTAAACAGGCACATCAGGCTGATAAACCACTTATCAAAGCTGACGGCTGTAGATTCCTGCACCTTATTGCTGTCTTAAAGTATCTGGTGAGCGATTTTCCATATATTTTTTATTGTTAACAAATCTCATGCACAGAGACAAACCAACAACTTATTAAACAAACAAACAAACAAAAAAGAAATGTATTACATTGTTAAAAGAACGTCAGTACAAAGTCAAGAGGTTGTGCTAGCTTGTTGTACTAGCTTGTTGTGCTATGTAGCACATGCTCAGTGGCGTCTGCCTTACACAGAACTGCTCTCCAGAGACTGAAAACATGATCTCTGTCTTTGGAGCCGTTTCTGAACAAACTATTGTGACCCTACAATCTTTGGGACGAAGGAAGACGTCACCCAGTGCAACGGTGTGACTCGCTGATGTGTTTTTAAGAGTTTTTGGACAACAATGGAGGTCTACAGCACAGAGATATAAGATATATCAGGCTTTACAACACTTGTAAGTAGATCAATTCAATCTGCACATGAGATTTTGTTGACAATAAGAAAAATATAGAAAATTTACAGCTATAAATCATTTGTGGACGATTGTGTTTAAGGCTGCTGTTTATTAGAATAAGCTCCTGCAAAACCTAGAAAATGCTCCAACTATTCTGTAAGTATGACACTGCTGGGATCATGATGGTGAAAACACAACCATGGTGTGAAATGTGTCACTTCCAGTGCAATGAATTTGTTTCAACCAGACTTTAATTATTGGTATTTTTAACCAGACCAGGTGCGTCTGAATCAACTCATTTTCTCATGAGCAGTAGATTATTCAGAGTGGCAGAAAGCACAGTCAGCGTGCCAGTTTGTGTTTTTTATGATACTCCACCACACAGCTGTATAAATGAATGGTTTATGCCGCGAGAAAAAAAAAAAAAAAGCCAACTTTAGGTTAGATGGAGAAGCCAGACTGCTCACTCTATGAGAACAAACATCATTAACGCAGCGGGAAGGAGCGAGCGCGATGGTGACTGACAGATGAAAAACAGTCATACGTACGAGAGCTCGGCCAAGTCTGTCATCTGGATCTTGGCCCTGCGAGCCAGGATCTCAATCAGGTGGAGGCCTTCGTCTGTCTGCAGCCTGCTGATGATGGTGAAGAAGAAGAAGAAGGGTGGAGGACAGAATGAAAAGGAGGGATAAGGTGAGGAGGTTAGAGAAGGTAGGGAAAAAGTGAGAGAAAGAACAGAAATTAAATTAAAATCATCCCATAGATAAAAATGATGTATTACTGTATCACAACACCAACATCCCGAACTAGGGTTACATTTAGATACAGTATTTCTGAGGACATGCTAACATATTAGCATATAGTACGATATCCACTGTCTAACACAAGAGGATAGATCATTGAGTTGGTGTTTTTCATTGTCAATCATCTTGTCCTGTAATAATTAACCCTTCCCCCTTATAACAATGACATGCACAAATTAAAATGGTTGTATCTCCTGAACCACAGTGACTTTATGCATAAAATAACGTCTTGCCAAAAAAGAAAACCTTCAGAAGTGTATTGTGAAAGTGTCAGAAATACTCTAGACGATACAGAAACGGAGCAGTAGGTCTTTGAAGTCAGTAAAAATGTAAACACCTAAAATAAAAAGTTTTAACTGCCTGTGGCTTTGTAAAGGTGGAGGGTAGAACGAGCCTTTAAACTAAATACCTGCTTCACATTTGAAGAAGACAACACACACATTATGACAATTCTACAGTGTTTTTTGTCATGAAAGGTCCGGGTGGATTTCCAAAAAGACACGTATGTCGTCTTTTACAACATAAATACATATATTTACATGTACAAAGTGCATTTCAGAGTACATACAACTGAGGAGGACCATGACAACTGCATGTACACTAAAATAAATATCAAAACTGCACAAAATAAACAAGGCCACAACATTAGATATTTTCACTTATATACTTATATTGCTCCTGGGGTTTCTGTCACTTTTTATCCTCAATGTATGAAAATTCTAATTTTAAAAAAACATTTTTCAAAATAAAAGACAAGTCCAACATCAGATGTGCATTAAATATTAGTTATTTATTTTTGATCAGCTGTCCGCGACCCACTTTTGGGTCACGACCCACCAGTTGAGAATCACTGAACTGGTGGATGCAGAGTTTCCCAAAATGTTGTAGTTGTCTTTAAACACTCTAAAATTTCAAGTTTTATTTTAATATCTACAACATATATATATATAAAGAGGACAGTTTTTTCTCTGTTTGTTAATGTGATGAAACTTTGAAATTATTATTTTTTTTCTTTCACTCATGGAACCAAAAGTCAGAATCAGCTCAGATCAGACTCGTATTATGTGGAGACGTCAGATAAACACTTTCAGCGAGGGTAAATTAAATAGTTTGATGCTTGATAAAGGTTTTAATCATTTATCACTTCTTGATTTAGCAAAAACAAAATCTTTACAATCCGATCCTGCCTTCATTTCTCATGACAGGCAAATCACGGAGGATGTAGAAGAAGAAGAAGAACTCGAGAGTGTAATTTGAATGAGATAAGACCAGAAAACCAGAAGAAAAAAACAACTTTAACACAAAAGCTTCCAGTTGAGGTCAGATAGGTGTGAGGTGGAGAGGTGGGAAGTGCAGTGTGGTGGTGAGGTGAATACTGAGGAAGTGAGGAAGGTCGTCGACAGAAACAGGCTTGTTATCGTCGTTCCCTGCGCTCTCATTGTGTGCGCCGACAGGAAGTGACAAGGTCAGAGCTTAAACACCAACTCTGTACAGTCATTTAACAAATGAAATGGTTTTGGCTTTATTCCACAATGAGAATGACCTCTGTTTGTGCGCTTACATGTGGGCTTCCTCTAACAAGATGTTTTTTTTGACTGAAAACCAAACACTATTGCTGTAATATGGAAAAAATGACTCAACCTGGAGCCTGAAGGGAAGTTCTGGTACAGTATATAACAAGGTACTGGCATGGTGGTCAACGCATTTTGAAGATTTTGAGACAATAAGCTCAGAAATTGACATTTGCTCAGTTTATTTGGATATGAAAATGGTAAAAAAAAATAAATAAATAAAGACGTGGAAAGTAAATGTACTTGAGTAAAGTCTTGATGTTTTACTTGAGTAAGATTTTATTCATTTTACACAAGCTCCTCTCTGTTAAAAATCTCCAAAATTTCAGCTTTTCAGGAACTCCTAATAACAGTTTTGTTTCAGTTTGCTAACCAAATAACTTTTAGATTCTGTGTGATCTGACGGCTGCATTTATTTCTAGCTTCTTCTTTCTGTTTTCTTTCCCTTTCTTCCTCTTTTTTTCCCGCTGTTCTTCTTTCCTTCATTCTCTGCTCTACTTTCTCTGTTTCCTTCCTGCATCTTTCCCTCCCTCTTTCGTCATTCATGTTGTTCCTTCTAGGAATGCAGCGATTAGTCAATTAATCGCTAAGCAAATAGACAGAAAATTAAAAAAAGCAACTATTTATATATAATTGATTAATAGTTTCAGTCATTTTTCAAACAAAAATACTAAAATTTCTCTAGTCTCATCTTCTTAAATGTGAGAATTTGATGTTTTTCTTCAACATATATAACAATTCAATTGAATATCTTAAGATTCTGGACTGTTGGTTGGACAAAACAAGCAAATCGGAGGCATCACTGTAGGCTCCAAGACGTCATAAATGGTATTTTTTCAGTATTTTTTAACATTTCACAGACCAAATGATGAATTGATTAATCGAAATAATGGAAACAATCATTAGTTGCAGCCCTACTTCCTTCTTTCCTTCTATCGTTACTGTTTTCCTTTCACAGCTGATCTGTTTTCACTCAACAGTAAAACTCAATTCCCCGCTGTCAGGACTTTTGGATACTTCAGTAAATTTTACTGCTGATACCCGTATATCAGCTAAATTTAGACAGAGAAACTAACAATTGAGGAATTACAAATGAAGTAGTCAATTAAAACAGTTTCGATGCGTGCAGAGGGGCGAGGAAGATGAGGAGAGGGTGTGTTTTCTGTGTGTTTGTGTGTGCTGGGAGACCGCGTTTAAAGCTCAATATCCAAACTCCAAGCTAATTGCTTCCTATCTGCTGTGGACTCGTCTGACCTCCTCTCAGCTCCCTCTGCTGAATTTAAATGCAGACAAGAGACGCTTCCAGACACCTGCAGGATGCACAATATATCTCAACACCAGCTGTGACTCTGACGGTGGTGAATATGGAGAGGAAAGAGGAGAGCTGTCCTGCAAATTGTGCAAATCACTCACTTGTTAAATACATCAAATAATGGAAATTAGCCGTCTACTTACTTATTTCTGTTTTTATTCTGTTTGGTGTTCATTGTAGTTTCTGAACGGCACTAAAGAGGGAGGGTTTTTGTTTTTCTTTGTAATTTGGGCGAACTGAACCTTTAGAGTTATAATCATGGGTGACTTGGTGACATACAGTATTCATTTGTACAAATAAAAAACACAAAAAACGATGTATCAAAGGGGTAAAAAAAAGGATTTTGCTAGTGAGGTTTTAATAAAAACCCAAAAAGTCTTATAAAGACATCTCACCAAAAAAGTAAAAAAAAATAAATAAATAATGTTTCCAAAAAGTCACAGTAGTCTTTGTACAAAAAACAGACAGTTTTTTGTTGTTGTTTTTTTGCTTTTGTTTGTTTCTTTTTTGCTGTTTTTAACTTTTTAAATAAAATTTCAGCTTTAAAATATCAGAAATTTGGAACTTTTGTAGTTTGAAACATGTACATTTGAATGTGTGTAAATTTGAGGTTGATTCAGGTAAATTTTGAACATTGGACAACTGCAGCATTGTGTTTTGAGAGTAATTCTCCCTACTTGCGTGTTCACTACATACAGTTTTGCAACAGTAGTGTAAAATTCAAAATATCTAATGTAGTTTTGAAAAAATGCCCACTTTCAACATTAGCCTCATTTGCCCTGCTATTTTTGTTTAAAGCCATATTAAAATGCCTCGAAAATGCAAGTACTGCCCTGCCATCTGTGAGAAGAGAACACAGCTTTTTAAACACTATAGAATAAAACATGGGACTTATGCAAGAACTGAGCCCTTACCTTGCTTGTATCAGGAATGTATGTGTACATTGAATAAAACTGAATACTTTGCTCATCTGCGGAGTACTCACATAAAAGTAAATCACAAAGTTGATTGTCCTTATAAAGACTGTACATTTCAGAGCAGTGTATACTCCACTTTCAACGCACACAAAAGTAAAACACATAGAGAGCATACTTGGAAGAATTTCAAGTCTGAAATAATTGTCAGTATAACCAATGGTGCTTGTGATGAAGCAGCCAGTGAAAGTCAAGGTGAGCTAGAGCAACTGGCAACTTCTGACACAGAAGACCAAGAGGTCATGGAAGAAACTTGTGATGATCTTTGTGGTTTAGGAAAACAGCTTGAACATAATGCAAACTATTCTGCATATCCCAGAGAGTGCTGTACAAGAAGTGATACGACACCTTTGCCAAATACATGACCTGTCACAACCATTGCTGTACAGTAATGTCAGGGCTGTACTTAAGAAACATTATCCAAATGTGGATGAATTAGTTGTAAACGAAGTTATCTGTGCTGTTTCAGAAAGTAATGCGATGACATCACTGTGTGGCAAACATGGATCTCTAGGAACTGTAAAAAAGAGGGCAGCTTATGTGAGGAATAAGTTTCCCCTGGTGATGCCTGTAGAATATGTTGTTGAAAAAGGCACAAAAACAGTTGTATATGTCCCCAGACAACACATGCTACAGAAACTTTTAAACAAAACTGACATTTTAGATAAAGCAATGTCAGAAAAGGTGCATGTCCCACATGAATATAGTTCATATGCCGATGGAGAGCACTTTAAGGAAAATTGCCTTCTTTCAGTGGATGAGTTCACAGTTGCACTGATACTATATCTTGATGACTTTGAAGTAGCCAATCCTTTGGGAACATCAAAGCAGAAACACAAAATGTGTGCAGTGTATTGGGTTATTGGTAATGTACCTGCCAAATACAGATCAACACTAAATTCTATTCAGCTTGCTCTACTCTGCAACACCTCCACAATCAAACAGTGTGGGTATGAGAAAGTTCTGCAACCTCTTATCCATGATCTTGTCTCATTAGAACAGCATGGTGTTTATGTAGAGCGGCTAGGCACAAGTGTGAAGGGAACGGTTTTGTGTGTAGCAGCAGATAACCTTGCTGCCCATTCACTTGCAGGTCTCCATGAGAGCTTCACAGTAAACAAGTTTTGCAGAGTCTGCACAGCATCCTGAGGTGACATTCAGCAACAAGAGGTACGTTGTGGTTCGTTTCATCTCAGAGATAAAAACTCTCATGACAGACATGTGCAAGAGGTGAGGAAAGACTCAAGCTTAAGTCAAAACTCTGGGGTGAAAGGACAGTGTCCTGTTACTAAAAGTCTGAAACACTTCCATGTGGTCAAGGGTTACCCTCCTGACATTTTACATGATGTCTTGGAAGGAATTGTCCCAGTTGAGGTATCTTTGTGTCTGACAGACCTGATTGCCAAGATGTATTTTACTTTAAATATGCTAAATGATGCCATCATATCCCTTAAATACATGTTTACAGACAAGACTGATCAGCCTCAGACAATTGGCAAAGGATTTTCAACCAAAGGGATCATTGGTGGAAATAGTCATGAGAACTGGTCCGTCATCAGGCTTCTTCCACTTTTTATTGGTTTATTGGTGTCCCTGAGGGAAATAACTCTTGGGAAATTCTCATGCTCCTCAAAGATATTGTAGAGCTTGTTGTTGCACCTAAGCATACTGATGACACTCAGGTTGCGACCAAAATATCACTATGTGGAACATTATCCTCACCTGATAAAGAAATTTGGTCCTTTGACTGATGTTTGGACTATGCGCTTTGAGGGTAAGCATAAATTCTTCAAAAAAGTAGTCAGAGAGTCCCAGAATTTTAAAAATGTGGCCCTGACACTTGCTACTAAACACCAGAAAGCCCTCAGCTACCATTTGGACTGTAGCTCATTTTTCAGGCCAGCAGTTGATATTGCAAAGGTTGCAATGGTCTTGGTCACATCTTTTCCCAGTGATGTTCAGAGAGTACTCCCTGAAAACATAACCACTGCTGGGTCAGTGCTTGTTGCATCATCTGTCTGCATCAACGGAATCAAGTATAACCTAGACATGATGCTCTGTATTGGTTCCTGTTCAGGTCTCCTTGAATTTGGTCAGATTTCACAGATTGTTGCAGCTAACCCAGAACCCTGAATTCAACAATGCACTCTGTAACCTTACAAACATTTCTGACCTCCCTGAGAAACCCACTATCCGAATTATTCCTGTCCTTGATCTCATACCAGCACCACAAAGACATCTTGTCTACCTCATCAGGATATCAAGCATGATATTCTTGAGAAGCTGGCGGAGACAATCTATGACTACAAAGCCTACCCAACAAAAGAGGCCTTGGTAGCAGAACACCCCTGCCTTAAAGAACAAGGCTCATCATCTGGCTGTCAGGGATGGATAAACAGCCTCAAATTCAAAATGGGGAACTACAGAACGAAAATGCGCCAGCTGGGATGGCCTGATGTAACAGTCAACGGTGGTGAACGGGGAAAAATCAATGCTGATGGTGAGCCTTCTCGCAAAAACATAAAGAGGCCAAGAAAAGGGGAAATCAAATACCTTCCAGATTTTCCAAAGGGAATGGATGTTGCCGGGCTTGAAGCGGTTCGAGAGGCCATGGTCAATGAAATGCAGAAGAAAAACCCAAATGATTCTCTTATTAGAAAAAACATGGACATCACATTTGCCCTTAGAAGGGAGGAGGTCGTAAAGCATGAGCCTGACATTAGCCAGATGGTCTGGCGCTGGACAGCGCTATTCACTGAAAGCCAAGTTTGTGAAAGTGTCCTTTAGATTTCTTGTCTTATTTGTGTTACACACATCATTGGACAACATGTTCAGAGAGGTTTATTAGTGTAATAAGTAACTATGCCTGAATATCAAAGTTTTCAGGTATACTTGGAGTTTAACAGGATTGTTGGGAGAAATCTTAAAGAAGAGTTCTTTGGTGTTCTTGATGGTTTGTGTCCAAGCTTGATGGAAATCTTCAAGAGGAAGACAGGTCGGATAGGCAAGCAGTTAGCTGACCTGCTACAACAGACAACGGTGGGTTGATACTTCTGTTTTTTCTTGTAATGATATTGATGTTTAGTTCATCCATATTACAAAAACTAATTCTCTCACCCTCCTTTGTGGTACTTTTCTATATGAACAAATACACTGATATAAGATATATTTGTTCTCCATTTAAGTGTGTGTTATACCTCTTTGCAGAGCACTGACCCAACAGCCATTAGATGCCTGAGAGGACTTCCAGTCATTCTTGGGGATGATGCATCTATGTTCTTTAAGAGCAGTTCGGTACATAATATTTTAACATTTAATATATTCATATTTTTAATAAAACTAGGATTTCAAGTGTATTTAACTTATAATATTAAGTTTTGACTATACTACTTTTAAGTAGACTCCACAATTATTCTCGACTGTCAATTACTTAAACCATTGAGGCAATCACTTGACATAAACGGTTTAAGTACAATCAACTTATCCGGGTTTACAGTGTGATGACAAAGACAAGTGTTTTAAGAATACAGCTCCCATAGTCACATACAAAATGACACGTGAGTCGACCACCAGAGGCAGCAAACTCACCTTGAGCAACTACATTGTCCGTATAATAAAAGAGGAAAAATTATAGTTTTACTTTTAAAACTAAAAAATCCTTAGAAGACAGTCAACTATGCTATGCATCCACATAACTTCCTGGTCACTCGGTTGTGAATATGTCATCTGAATCTCAGACAGGAGAGGCAGATTCAACCAGCGACAAAGAGAAATACTTCATTGAAAGAAATGCAAATACATCGAATGGCTAAAACTGAAAAGTGCCGAACATAAATTGTCTGAAAAATTGTGTTTTCTGCAGTGAAAATTTTATGGATTATAAGTTTTTCATAATAATAAGAGAATATGACTGACTCTGGTTGAATCACAGCAAAGAAAAAACAAAAGACAAACCGTCTATGAAAAGTTACTGACAGGCAGAGATTTCTATCTCCTCCTTCTTCAGTGGAGAACAGACAGCAGCTACAACAGCCCACAGTATGAGTCAGTCCTCCACAGTGCACAACAGCTGCTTCAGATCTGACACCGGTGATCACTCTGCCAGCCTGTAGATCCTGAATGCTGATGGCTGCAGCATTCACTAAGTTGGGTTAAGCATCAAACCTGTGTGATACGACAGCTTTGATGAATGTGATCCTGCATTTCCTATCAGTCTGCACCTGATAACAAAACAAAAGCCTGTACTGTCCAGTGTCGCTGCTGATGCAAAGCAGCAAAAATTATAATGTAAATATTAAGGCTGCAACTAACGATTAGTTTCAATGTTGATTATTCTGCCAAGTATTCATTTAGTCTATGAAATGCTAAAAAAATAGTGATAAAAGAGGCCACAGTGATGTCTGACTAACAGTCCAAAACCTTCTGTCATATATGACGAAGAAAAATATTCACATATGAGAAGCTGGAACCAGAAAATACTTGGTGTTTTTCCTTGAAAAACGACTTCTTCCAAAGGACTCAGTCAGTTTCTAGCAACCAAATTTTGATCAAAATCAATTTATGTTATTGGAAACACCACAATTAGTATATTAGGCAAATAAATTAGGTTGTACTTCTCGTAGAGTTCAACATTGGTAAACAGTGTTTACCTTTGAGGGAAGACCATCTAAAATAGAGGGATTAGTTGTATCTCACAACCAATGAAAACAAATGTCTCTTGAAAAATCCTCAAAATAGGACAGTTAATATCTGTGTGACCTCGAAGCAGAGCTTGTCAGGGAAACATTTGTCATTTTGAGCGTCCGAACAACTGATGTTGTCATTTTTCTGACGAGGACAGCCTCCTGCTCAGCCACATTATCAGTCCAGGTTCTGCAGACTGTCAGACACCAAATGATTCATGCTCTTTAGTGACTGGAGTGTCTGAGTAGAAGATTGTTGGATGTTAGCCACAGGTTTCATTGAACAAAAGGATCTCTTGAAACATCAAAAACATCTCTCGCCCTTGGGGCTTTTCCAGCGATCCTTCCACACCGAGACAACCAGAGGAATCCAAAATGCCAAAGAAAGAAAAGAGGAAAAGACTTGACATACTTAAATCTAATCAACAATAATACTGACAGAAGAGAACACCACAACTAAGGTTTAATTCATTTAAAATCACCAACATAAACAATAAGAACCAGGCAACATAATGTACAGTAATTTCATACATCATAATCATAATATCACCGAGCTACTGAAGACCTTTGAAGCAAATGCTGTCATTGAAAGCAAGTATGACGCGTTCGTTCTTTTTACCACTTTGAAAAAACACTGTTAGTTTGAAAAGTTTTCTTGTTGTACATTAATGATTAGTTTTACAAATTAAAGGGACATTGAAGGTGACCTTTGTTGCCATCTAGTCATTTCACAGCTTTGTACTATTCATGCGTGCATGTAAGGAAATAATAACCTCTTAGAGCCGTGGACTTGTATAGCAGTTAATCAAAGGAAGGTCTTTAAACCTGTGAAACTAATTAACTGCCGATAGAGCACACTGAGGCAACAAATCCAGGGGAATTGTGGGTACATATTATGAAATACATGATTATAGATTCCTGATGTTAGACTTCAGGAATGACAAAATAAGACACATGCCCCTTTTTTTCCCCTGCCAATTACCTTGTACTGCCTGATTATCAATTAAGCTAACTGAGTAAAATCCATTAAAAACTGCTTCATGATGTGTTCTCAGTTTTTTGTCCTCAACGTTGTAAACTGAAGTGTGTTAAGCAATACTTTACATTTCAGGAGATTTTTTTTGAAAGAATATGACTGCATTTTAATAACTTTTTAAGATGCAAATCACAACAGTAATGTGCATCATGATTCATCAGGTGTGTGTGTGTGTGTGTGTGTGTGTGTGTAGGACGGGAAAACTGGGGATAATCATTTATGGGTTGAAGGGTTAAGGGATGGTGAAAAAAACAAATGTGTGTGTCTACATCTTGCTGTGTGTGTGTGTGTGTGCTGGGGAGCAGGTGTTTTCCTCCAGCTGTGATGAATCACCCTGTCCTCCTCCTCCTCCTCCTCCTCCTCCTCCTCCTCCTCCTCTTCCTCTTCCTCTTCCTACTCCTCGCCACGGGCCACAGGAGGAGATGATACGCTGAACCCACCGGGAGGTTCCTGCTATCAGCCTTCACCTTTGCCACAGTGCCAAAATGTCAGAAGTTTGCATCTAATCTGTCTTTTTACACCTGTTCTATCACCGCAGCACTGTTGTGGAGGAAGAGAGGATGCTTCACTCCTTACCGGGCATCATTTATCCATCACTTCTCACCCAAAGCTGCATAGCGAAAAAAGTACAGCTAAAATATATCTGCATGGATCAGTGTTGGCTAAAATAAAGCCATTCTACTGTACTTTACGGTGTTTTGACCACCTCAGTCTCCGAGTGTTGCAAAAAGTTGCTCAGAGTGAGAATTTCACGAGGGAGGGAAAAGACTCATAGATAGCTGTAATACATTATAATCATTGATATAATGTGATTATGGGTTACTCTAAGTGGTCATTTGGTTTTTTAAGTAAAGTGAGAATATATAGTGAAGGAGGGTTCCCACCCCGGGTCTCAAATCCCAGACAGCTACACCAACCAGTCAGCCAAAGAATTAAGCCGTTGGCCAAGTGCCAGCAAGTCTAGTCATCCGTGGTCGTTACTCTCTAGAGGGCACAGACCTGCACTGTGACACTATGCAAGAACAACACACAAAATGTTGTGAAATTAATTGATATGTTTAACGGGTCAAAACAGAAATTGAGTACTTTGATGATGAACAACTGAAATAGACATTTACATTTCACTAATGTTAATGTTTCCCCCAAAAAACTCACTCTAAACACTAAACTGACTCATAATACCTGAAACAATTCTACTTTACCTGTATCCTTATAATTTACTTTTATGTAAATCAATCAAAGTGACTCCTTAAAAAACAGGTACAGACCATTCACCGGTGTTAACACTTGGTAAGTCTCAACCTTGGTGAGTTCTTGTGTCCACACAGCGTTTCTCTCTGGCAGGAAAGTGCTGTCGGGGCGCTGGGGAGCGCTGGGATGAAGCGCTTGTGCAGTGAGAGAATCAAAAAGTCGTGTCAGATTTGAGAACTCAATTTCTGTTCTGACCCGTTACACATATAAATTAATTTTACAACGTTTTGTGTGTTGTTCTTGCATAGTGTCACAGTGCAGGTCGGTGCCCTCTAGAGAGTAACGACCACGGATGACTAGACGCGCTGGCCGGTAGCCAACGGCTTCATTCTTTGGTTGACTGGTTGGTGTAGCCGAGGTTTGAGCTCCGGTGTGGGAACCCTCCTTCACTACACATAGATTTAAAGCACCAAATGACCACTTAAAGTAACTTATAATGACATTATAATGAATTATATAATGATTATAATGTTTATGCTATGAGAATTATAATATACTATGATCCTTTCAAAATAATTGTCAGTGAGTGACCAGCAACTATGAAGAATTATGATTATAAAATGCTTAATAATGTGTTATGATTATTGTTATAAAGCGTTATGAATATTTATGAGTGCTTAACTATAATTATGGAGTACTACAAGCACATTATAACATGTTATAAGTATGTTTATAATGCATTATAGACATGTGTTACTGAGACTAAAGCTATCAGCTGATCACGTCACGTAAATTTCAGGAGTCACATTCTTTTATTTATATAATATAAATCATTTAAGCTGATCATCTCCCAGTGTTTGGATCTATTTTTCATTTAGTGGGCTATACGGCTGTCATTTCAATGTGTCCGATACATATTTATTCAATACTGAACAACATCTGCTGCTACATACAGTATATATTTATTTCTATTATGTATACTGAGCATCTTGGGCACAAAAATTTCTAATTTAATTTATCATATCAGACTCGTTAATGGCTGATACCAAATATTAAGAGTTTTTGGCAACTTTAAAGAAAGCTATGAGCTGTGAGATGTTATGAGTAAGCAGTCTTGTAGATTCTTGTTCATGTTCTCATCAAGAGATATTGTTGGATTCTATGAGCCAGACATCTTAAAACTCTCTTAAAAATTCAGAAACGAACACTTCTGAAGAACCTTGTTGACCTTACAGTCAAATCACAGCTTGACACTGAAGAGAACAGAGTGAACAGAGTTTTCAGCGGTCTCGTACCAGGCAGCACGAATAAGAAATGCTGAACAGCGGCAGCCTTATCGCATTATTGGTTTATTTTTGAGTAGTGCAGAGTGACATTTTCACCAGGTCGAACGGGTCGGTCAGATGTGGCTGTAAACCAAACTGCCACTGAGCCTTTTACACCGCACGCAGACGGACGTGAAGATTTGTCTGTATTCAAACACCGAAATATGTGTGAAAAGATGAAGATATTGAGAAGATTGTCATGCAGAAGAGGTTTCATAACTCCACAAGCGACTCTCTTTTCTTTCTGTTGCAATGCAAAGTCTTGAAGTGGCATTCTTCCATGTTGTGGGTGACGCAGCGTTTCGCTCTCTCGAGGAGAAGATTTGACACAATAATTCCAACTGTCAACTAAAACTTTTTTTTGTCCTTTTGAAGTTCAGAGATCTCACCAGAATTGTCAAGAGACACTTTGAAGAGTCACTGTAAAGGTTTAGCCGAGCACAGTGAAGACTGACACCTGCGGTACAAAAGAAACGGAGGACATCTTAAACCTTCCAGCTGCTCACCTACGATCGGAGTGACGCAGCCTCTGAATCCGTTTCATGAAGTTACAAGAGTTGTACCTTGATGGATAGATTGCTGTCAGGATTGCTCTAACACTTCCTGTCAGAGTATAGTTTCTGCTTTTGAGCTTAAACAGGTACAAACAGCTAACACAGGCGCAGTCGGTCCTGGCTGACCCTCGCCACCCCCTGTCCGAGGAGATCAAGTTGCCTCCATCTGGTCGCAGATACGATCTGCCAAGATGCTCGACCAATAGACGAGAAGAGCTCATTTATCCCTGCTGCCACTGGCCTTTTACATAACTCAATGTGATTTTTATATTGTACGTATTGGATGTTGTCTGATGGTTATGTGGTTACTGCTGGCTGTACAACAATATAACCAGTTTTTAACAATATATTTAAGGAAAAAATGTAAGGTGATTCTTTTGATCCATTTAAGATGTAAAACAAGAATTACCTGCTATTGGGTGAATTTTTCTGTTGGAGATGAAGATGGTTCCTCTCACTGCTTTATCAACTTCTTAGGAGGTGAAATTGCACCATTTGAACAGACATTTGAACTCCGTGTGATATCACAGCTGTGTCAAAGTGTCTTACCCAGTCATATAAAATGCTAAGAGAGTCTTAACAACATGTTTTACTTCAAGTTTTTTGTGTTTTTTTTTTCTTTTTTGGTGTTGTGTAGTGATATAATTTAATGCATAAAATAATTTGAGAACCAACATCGACCAGTTTCTGTCGCCATCATACCCTTCATCCTCCTCTTATCATGTACATATAAGGCTAAAATCAGCCAAACAGCATGGAGATGTGTGTAGACTCCTGGATTTATTTAATAAATATCCTGTATATATCTAGTTTGATCTTAATATGTTAGTGTGCTCTTGAAATAAAGATTTTTTGGCATTTCTCATGCAGATTAAGTGCTACATTTCAGTTTCCATATCTTTTTTTTTTATAGGGTCCATTATCTCAGTGCATACTTCACTATGTATCTCCGTACAGAAATGATGTCGACAAATTTATCATGTACATATTTATGGGGCTTAAAAGTGGTGCTTTTTTAAGGAAATGTGCATAAAAATTTAACAGTGCTTGAGGAAAAACTCTTAGAAAACACAGCTAGGAATGATCTTTATCAGGAAAGTGAGCCCATGTTTGAATCTTACCAGATATAGTCCAAATATCTGGAATATCAAGGAAGTTGGTAAAACCTGGAAAACTGCCTTCTAATCAGTTTGGCAGCTTTTGTCAATGAACTTCACACTCCCTGTTTACGTTGAGATGTGTTGAACTGGAAACCAAAATGTGGGAAAACCAAACAACCTTTAGTGAAAAACTGTCACTGATGCTTTTCATAGATAGGAGCTGTCTACTTTAATCTGTTTAAAAACTGGATGGACACAATAAACCAATACAAGTTGAATGAACTGCAGCCTCAAAAATAACCATGACATAAATAAATGCCCTTTCAAGAACAGTTTATAACCTTCATATAGGTATGACTTGTACTCGAGGTGTTCCTACTTTACAGTAATAAACTCATAAGTCAGTGTATATGCCAACTAGTCAGTCATTTATATAATCAAGCCAGACAAAGCACCTCTTCTGATAAAAAGCTGAATGTTCACACTGTCAAGGCTGCTGGTTTAATGTACCGACAACTTGCTTAAGAACATCCGAGTACTGCTGAGTTGAATAGCAGCTTTATAGTGTAGATACAGATAAATGATTCATTCTGGTTGAATACAAGCTTTGACGCATTCAGCGAGAAGAAATTAAGTTGCCCATTAATACCATAATGATCTGTAGAATGGAGCCATAAGACTCAAGTCTGTGCAAAAAACTGAGAACACTGCGAGCTGATGGACGACTCTCCGTAGCCCCGAGACCTCAACATCACAAAGATGTGTTTTTTTTCTCTGTTACATTTATGGTTTTTCTGCCGTTACAGCGCTGAATAGCAAGTATCAGAGTGGAAGGAGAGAAAGACAGGGACCGGCCACAAAGACCTTGAGCCGTAATTACACTTGTTGCAGGATGTGTGGAGACGTTTCAACACCAAACACCGCAGCGAGCGTTTCTGAAGGGCTTCAGTTTCAAACCGAGGAGAAGAGAAATCAATATGAAAATGATTCTGCCCTTGGTGTGAAGAAGAATGACAAGAAAAGATGGCCTGCGGTGTCGTCTTGTTGCATCCTGGGTAATATTTCACATCTATTTGCTCAGTATGAAGGCAGATATACATGTTTTGTGATATGAGAAACTACATTTCAAGACTTTTAGATCTCATTTTATGAAGCAAAATGTACGAAAACTTTCACTTTTCTGATCTCAACTCTCACAAAAAAGCGTTCTTTCCTTGAAGTTTGTCCCTTTATCCAAAATTCATGTCAGACACGAGACGTCAGCACATGTTTGAGCTACTGAAGGGATCACATGTTCAAACCTCAAATCATCTCCTCTACCGCTCTCTTTTTTTGCAGCACAGCTGACTAATATCAGCGATTCAGAGGACAAAAACGTTCATCAAGTATGCTGCATAAGGAGAATGCAGGAATATAACAGCAGTGTTTTTGTTTATTGAATGATATTGATTAGCTCTGAATGGGAAACCAGAGAAAACAAACTGAGGGACTCGATTAATCGCTGTTGTTAACATGTTTGCAACATATAGAAAGTATATTACATAATTATATTAAACTATATGTAAGTAAAAAGTTACATAAACTTACATAAATATAACAGCAGAATATGGTGTGATGATTAGCAGGGCATAAAATAATGTTACCTCATTTCTGAACTTGTAATTATTTGTATTTATCAATATCAGAGTCCAACCATTAAATCAGCAGGCTGTTATTATGAGCCAGTATTTAGCATCTTGACAGTTTGCTTATGCACTCGGTCGCCAGTTAATGAATAAAACTAATGCAGTCTAATAAAACAGCGCTGCAGTAAATCCGGACCTCATTAGATTCTAATTTTCAGTTTTTGGTGAAACTGCGTTAAAGAGGTGTTGAATTAACTTTGTAGTGATTTTAGATGCTTTAGTTTTTGTTGCTGTGGGATTCTATCGCATTGTTTGAGTTGTTTCTATTATTTTGTCCATTAAATAGTGTGAGTATACAGTATGTCTGCAGTACAGAAATACCAAATATTATGTTTGCAGTCATTTAGAGACTGTAAAGTTATTGCATAGTTTGTTTTTCAATAGTAAAATGTTCCACTGAGTATTTAGTATCTTGGTCACTATTCTTTAATAATCAAATATTTGCTCATGTTGTGCACTAATGTTAAAATACCGTCATTGGATTTTTTCAACCAATCAATCAATCCTGCCTCTACACTCCTCCTCCATCAGTACTCACTCTGTGTCGGTGATAACGTAACCAAAGACGTCATCGTCAGCCTTCTTCCTGTTGGCTTTGACGTCCAGCTGGAGCTCGGGAACATGCATCGTCTTCTTGTGCGGTTCGTCGTACACCAGCGAAGCGGGAGGAGGCGCCACCTCTTTGATCCAGCCCTCCACCTCCGACACCTCCTCCACAGACTGGGTGGCGTCCTTTTTCTGCACCGTCATCCCCGCCTCACTGGTCCGACTCTGGACGTTTTCCAGCCCCACCTGTTGGGCCCTGGGTGTCTCCATGGCGATGTCATTGCGGTTTGTGGCCGACGGAGAGGCGGAGAAGGGAGTTTTGTCCAAGTAGGCGAGGAGTTTGGTGAAGAGGTTTCCACTGTCGGGCTAAAAAAGAAAGCCAAAGGAGTAATGTGAGTGAGATGTTAAGTGTCAGCCGACAAACAGAGACAGAAATGTAAAAACCAGAAATAAATTTTCCAAATCCTGAAAAGCTTTGATTTCTTTTTAATGAAAAAACATTTCAGACACGTCGTCTCACCTCATTATTTTCTGACGTACAGAATTCTAGGCTTAAAGTTGTATTAAGTTTTTTTTTAAAAGTTGACTCATGAGGTCCATTTTAAAGGGGATGTGTCATGCACATTTCCATATTTATATTCTGGGGCTCTACTGGAATATCTTTGCATGATTTACAGTTTAAAAAAACTCCTTATTTGCAGGCCCTCAGTTCAGACTGAAACAATCCATTTTAGCTCCTGTCTAGCTCTGAAGCCCTGGCTTTTGACTATCAGGGAACATTTTTACACGTTTACCTCAAGTTTTGGACCGTTGACTATGTTTAATACAGACATCCAACATCATAACAGTATAAAAACAACAGAAAATCACAAAAAGCATGATATGTCCCCTTTAAGCTTTTAAAACCTCCACACACAGGTGCTTTTGTTTATTGTGCCTAAATCATGGGACCACTGATTTTTATCTAATGTTAATATTATTATTGTAAATATAACTTCCCGCAATTGTGCGAATATGACATGAATGCAGTAGTGTAATAACTAGGGATGCACGATATTATTGGCACGTCATCGGTATCAGCTGATAAAAGCTTTAAAATGAAATATTGGCGCCGGCCATTTCTGCTAATTATGAGAGGCCGATTTGTCGCCATCTCCTCCGCCGCCTGACTGTGCTTCCCTCCACGGATTGTTTCACCCTGATGATCCCGGTGCTTCTTCTGCAGGCTCCACTTCACTCAAGCTGCCCGTCAGACCCGCTGCTTCTTCCCACTTTAACCTGACTAACAAACCGGGGCTCGGTGCTCCGGTTGGATCCACACAGAGAGCCGGGGCTAACGTTAGCTGAGAGGCTAGCTGGCTGTGCTTCCCTCCGGTAATGCTGCGGCTAACGCTCCGCTAGCCTCTCAGCTAACGTTAGGCCGTTAGCCACGGCTCTCCATGTGGATCCAATCGGAGCATCGAACCCCGGTTTGTTATTCAGGTTGCATAATATTATGTTAATCGGCAATCGGCCACAATGAGTTGGAAATATCGGCATATCAGATATCGGCAAAAAATCCATTATCGTGCATCCCTAGTAATAACCTTTAAAATGTGGTCAATTTTCCATTCAAAAATAAATAATATTGTCTGTATTAATACTAACTAATACTAACTAATAAGGTTATTCAAGATCTCCAAATAATGCAATATGATGATGAATGATCCATATTTCAAGAACTTTGTCACCGTTAACTAATTTATCTCAGATTTGTTCAGTGGTTAACTTGTATAATTTACATATAATGACATATAATGTACAGACATCAGATTTTAATGAGGCACTGTTCGATCAAGATCTTTTGTCTAAACGGCTGACACTGAACTAGTGGGAGTTTTTGTGTTGGTGATGTCAGCGTGTTGGCAAGAATGAGGAAATAAGTGCTTTGAATCAAAGAGCAGCCAGCCTGTCAGAGTTTCTATGGAATATGAATATATTATGCTATTATTCCTCTGCTGCTAGCTTCAGGGTAATTGCTCGTCTTGTCAAGGTCCAAACGCCAACTGGCTGTTCAACCTGAGCCAAAAAGTTACTTTGATTAAACTTGTTCTGTCTACTGCAACTTAAAAATCAAACCACCTTTATAATATTTTTGGTAGCAGGAGTCTAGTGAGATAACCGTCACATTGTGCAGGATTTGCTGCTTTTCTGCTCCTTTTTTACTTAATTAGGCAATTTCACTGAGATAGAACAGACAGAAGATACACAACAAACATATCCAGTCACATGCAGGGAAATACTGTACAAACAACATCAGAAACAACATCAGTTTTAATATCCTTTGTAATTCTTTAGATTTATATGGTGCAAAGCATTGTATGGCAGTCCTCTCAAGTTCTGTATTCACCTGTGGGATATCGAGAGTTAGCCAGTCCAGATACAACGAGGCAGATTTAGTAGCAGATATTATAGAGAAAATGATAAAGTGGGTAGATTTCTCTTCTTGTTGCCAACTTTTTCATATAGTACACAATGATTAGTGTGAAATTTACCCCTTGAGCAAGAGCCTGTTGTTCCCAAACCCACAGTACAGTACGAACTGAGACTGATGTTACAAACATTAGGATCTTGGTTTCAAATGACCAACGTTGCCTGGATGTTGCCTTGGCTCAAAATGTATTCAGTGTCAAAAAATGTGTGAGTATACGAATCATCTGTTACGTGCTCAAAATGCAGCACTAAAGCTAATAACTTCAGCATGATAATGATTATGCTGACATCCTAATAAACATCATGTTTAGTACTGTGAAGTCAGGCTCCTGCATATATCACTTTATATACTTTAACTCCAGATATGACCTGAAGTCCAGCCTGAGATTCCCAGGCTTCTTTTCTGACCCCTCCAGAGTTATCAGTGTATTATATGTTTACACTGCAATGATTATTCATCTTATTTATACCTCTAGTTGTTTCAGAATTACAGAATAACTCCTGTTTCTTTTCTGTGTCATCTTAAAGCATTTATAATGTATGTATTTTGTGAATGTAAGAAACTTCATTCAAAATGTGATACATTTGTAGTAGCGGCATTATTAATAGTTAATATTATCACATTAAATTTCAATTAAGTATCAGTAATATTTGTGGAAAAATAACCTGCATAACAGAACAGCGGAAATGACCTTAAAGAGGACCTATTATGCTCATTTCAGCTCTGAATTTTTATTTTTGGACTCCATTAGAGTAGCTCTGCATGATTCAAAGTTAAAAAAAAAACTTCTTATTTATCTTATACTGGCCGTTTATGCAGCCCTTCAATATACACAGTTTCTCTTACACTCTGTTTTAGCTCCTGTCTCTTTAAGACCCCCCCTCCCGTGAGCCCACTCTGTTCTGATTGGTCAGCTTTACGTATCAGAGTTGTTTAACTTTACCGTCATTGCAAATCAAACATTTCCTGCTTTACTGCTTCAAATTAAAAGCTTTAAATAGGACTAACTAACAGGAGACTTTTATTGTGCAGAATTTACAGGAAGTAAAAACATGTTCCTCACTGACTTAGCGGAGCTTCGTTAGCAACATTTGGAGCTATTTGTTCAGTGGATCAGTTAGAAATAACGCAGGGAGGAAGAGTACAAACAGAAACAGCCACAGTGATGATGATGATGTTTTATGAAGAGCTGCAGACGACCAGCACACCTCCAACAGATAAACTACTTATTTTACATTGCTGTGCTGTGTAACGCCATCATGGCTTGGCGTAACTACTCCCGGAGCGGAACAGCAAACTCGCGTGCTGTGCACATAGCAGATGTCCATGTAAAGAAATCCGTCACAAACTGATGTCAGCTCGGGGTGAAAGTAGAAAAAAACGTTGGAAATCGAGCGTTCAGAGCAGTGTGAAGCTCACAGGGATTACTGCTACATACATTTACCTCGTTATTTGACACGTCCGCCACTTTTAACATGAACATCCGACATTGTGACATTATAAATATATATATATATATGTATGTCTGAAAATAAGGAAAAGCACTATAAGTCCCCTTTAATAAGTGATTTATTCTACTACTACTAGCTAAACAAGAGATTTTAAAAACCCTCAGTTATATAAATGTACCTACGGTGTGTGAAGACTTGATTTGCTCTCTGCACAGCTGTATTGTTATAGTTCCTCGCAGGAATACTGAGTTCCTACTAAATTGTAAAGGACATTTACTTCACCTTTGTGCACCAACTGATGTCAAACACAATTTCAAGTTCTTTTCAAAAGGAGAATGCAGCTGGGGTACATTTTCTTCCTCATGCAGAATATGACATAATTGTTCATAATGTCAGCCTTACCTCTGACATTCAAGTTTTTTTGTTTGGTTCATTTTTTTTTCTCAGGGCAAATTGAGCGCTTACCTTGTCCTTCACATTATGCTCTTCTGTATCTGTGTGGCGCTCTGTTGGGAGAAAGAGATTAAACGTATTCATACATTTTTTTTGTGTTTCTCAGCATGAGAGGAAAAAGACAAAAGAAGCTGGTAACAACTTGGAATTTTAAAAAAAGAAAATGTGAACACAGAGCTGAAAGCAAGCTCTCCAAATCTCAAGGACTTATGTTAAAAATCACAAACGCACTCTTCTTTAATATTTGACTGATATGAATTTTCTCCAGTGTTAATCTAGCTTTTCATTGATCTTTTCTTTACTAAACACTGAAATAAAAACATTGGAAAAGTCGGCAGGTTCTTAAACAAGCCAATTTTGCAATATTGTTATCATTTTTACCCATTCTCAGTGGGCACTGAACCATAACACCGACTGTGTTGATGCGCTAACAGGATGTCTATTTTCACATTATGTTCCATTCCTGAGCTGTTTGAGAGCTCATGTTTTTTTAATTCTACCTACACAATTATATACGTGATTACCAGCTTCTATTCAATACTTTAATTGTGCAAAAGAACAAAATAAATCACCGTAAAATTACCTTCAAGTGCTGCCGGCACTACAGGAGTATTCTGCTCTGGCTTTGCTGTCGGAGCGCTCTCCAGCAACTTCTCCTCTTCCTCATCTCTGGCAGCATCCTCCATTTCCTCCTCTCCATCCTTTAACTCTCCCTCCAGGTCTCTTGGCCCAGGTCTTACTCGGGTCAGGCCCATGTTCGGTCCCTTGTCATGGTCCACCACCTGCAAAGCATCAGCTATCAGGCTGGACAGCTGGTCCAGATCCTGCGGCGTCAGGGTGTCCACATCCAAGTGTTGCCTGCCAACGTTCTTCAAAACGTTCTGGATGAACCTCTCTGAGGGAGAGATGGACATGAACAGTAGAAGAATAATGAGTCAGATCAGAAAAACAACAGCACTGACTGTTTGTTAAAAGGCTTAAAACAACCTATGTATACCTGAGATTGAAAGTTTGTAACCTTGGTAACAGTTTACAGAACAGCAGATGTAGTGGGTAAACTACATCTGCTGATAGACATTGTGTCATTTGACTGAGAGCTCCAGAACAACTACTAAATGGACCTTGTGGTGAGACTGATTTGTCAGCTATCTATATATACGTTTTCATGACAAACAAGCAAAGCCATGTAAGTAATAATTGTAGCACAGGCAGATGGAGCATGATGTTGCCCAATCATAATGGCTGCTCTTTCCCATCAACCAAGTAGTTTTAGTTACTTAAAACTTACCAAAACTCAACCAAAGAGGTGGCAGATCAAAAAATGTAATTAAATGATACAGAAACTTTATGTTGCTTCAGTCTTCAATGACTTGATCAGTGTTTGTTCTGTATGATAACGGGATAAACCTGATAGTAGTTTAAATCTGTGGGATTTTGTTTTTATTTTATCTGAATTGTGTTTGTTAATTATTTTCCCAGAAAACTTTTGAATGTTCACTGTTAAAGTAATAAACATTTATCATCATAAGAGACAATTACTGTATGTAATGCTGGTAAATAAACTGAAAAAAGCCCATATAAGTTATGTTTGAAACAGTCATATTGGTCACTTTGTCTTTTACATATGTCATACATATGGTAACTTGTTGGACATCAGAGCTATGAAATGTGTAGCTTTGCCCCTCTATTGCCAGTTTATATAACATAGCACGATTCAACTGTCAATCAGCTGTACAACCACACTTTTAAATTATATAAACAACCTCTTCATGTTGTCCATGTTTTTCTCCTGAATTAAATGTTCTGACAAAATAGCTTATACTTCATAATAGAGTATGATACTACAGTTGTCCAAATACAACAACACCACACACTGCAGCTTCAGAAACAACCACCTTGCACACAGGTGGATGTGAAAGCCCAGTCAGGTGTTTGTATGTGATCGGTGGATGATGACATCGCCTGGCAAGTACTACGGCGAGACACGTACCATCCACATACGTCAGCGGCTCCTTGACTGAAGCCCCTTGAGTTCTTCCCGTCTTCGGCAGTCTGGGTTTTGACGTCTCTTTTTTGAGGCCGGCATTTTCTATTCCGTTGCTGTAGAAGGGCCTCAGGCGGGACGAGGGGGCCTGCTGCTCTTCTGGGCTCACGTCCCCACCGTTCAGGGACAGACGCCCGGAGAGATATTGCCTCAGGGCGCCCAGGAGAAGGTCACCCTCAGCCTGCATACCGAGGAGCTGGTCAGCTGGAGGTCTTTGCTTCTGCAGAGGTTGGAAAGATGAAAGAGAGGAGAAGCTGGAGGGAGATGCCTTCTGAGCAACAGTCTGGGCCTTGGAGCGATAGAAGTCTGCAGGGATGCCTGACTGCATATTCTAAAAGAATCAAAAAAGCAAATAATATCAATTAGAGTTCACTTTTAAAAACACTGTGTAGCCTTTCAGAACCCAAAACGTAAATATAATTGAGTATTCTTGACATTATGATGTCCTGGTTTAGATTTTATCTAACATGTGACACAGATTTGATGTTTTCTGTCCCACTATCCACCATGTGGATATAAACTACAGAACACAATAATGTAAATAAAAACAAATGGTAACTTGGTAGTTAAGCTCTAAACATGCAGTATATTAATGTGTGTTGTATGTGGATTTTATGATTGGAATTATTATGAACTATAATCCACTAAAATCACATTAAATAGGTACTTTGTTAGCATTAAATGTGTATTTGTGCAGATTCAGTATGTGCGACAGGGACGGTTTCAGTTTTTATTTCAAAATAAATGATTATTTTTTCAAATAATGTTAATGTTAACATTAATAATGCATTTAAAATCATTTTAAATGTATTTGTCAATAAATGGCCAAGAAAACAACATCAAACAAACAAGTTGCAGGTAAAAGCTGCAAACTGGGAAACTGTGACTCAGCTGTGAGTGATCTGGATGTTCAATTGGTCGCACTTCGCAACCTTAACGCTAAATGCCACTAAATCCTACAGACTGGCCCTTTAAACATTTCTACAGAGAAGATGACTTTTCATTATTCCAATAGGTGTCTGAGTGCAACAGAATTGGACTTTATGCAGATTCTGGGATCAAGACAAATGTCCCATCTGCTTTTTGTCCATCTAAGACTAAAACACTGTCCTGAAAATAATGAGCAGAGATGTGAATTCACTCAGAAAACCCTCTGGGGTGAATGTATGCGACCGCATCGATGTGAAGTGAATGCAAAACAGAACGATGCTGAGCTCACACTCATCCTGCCTGAGCAGCTTCTGTTACTCTGCTGGGTTTTTCTTTTTCATTATATATCAGGTTTCTTGATTCAGTCTATCAAAAAAATATGGAAATCGTATCTATAAAACTGTTTTCTTGTTGGCGAAGACCTGAATCCTCTACATGTACACTTTAATGAATTAAAGGAAGTCAATGTTTATACATATATGTTTATTTTGAGCCAAACCAAGTGAGTGTTTCAATGCAGGATCCACATTTTGCCTTAATATGAAAGACTTTCATCTAAAATTTCAATAAAATGATTATTGACATGAAAATAAAACCCATTTTTTGAAAAAAACAAGTTATGGATCCATTTATGCAATCATATTAACATATCCATCCAGCTACAACAAAAGCAAATTGTCACTGGCAGCTCCATTAACGCCCACCTGGGAGCACAGAGATGGTACAAGCCTGAGTAACGGTAAAATTATCATAACAATAGCGACATAAACGGTTAAGTTCCTCACAGTCGTCATACTTCTTTATGATTTGTATGTGCTGAGGCCCCTTCTGGTATTTGTTCCTGCTTCTCTGTGAGCAGTCCCTGTGTATCTTTATTCATCTATGTCACGCAGCTGATGCAGTTTATTCCACTTGTGCCCTCCAGGACCCCTTCAGTCCTCCTGCTACTTTTCACCAAACACGTGAACCTGGATAGAAAAAAAAAAAAAAAAGGCCACGAGCCCGGAGCGACGCCTGCAGGCTCCATGCCGTCGTACTCTGTGAGTCTTTGGCACAATCCCCCAGCAGGAGAAAGGCCTCCGCCATTCAGCCAAGCTCGCTCTCCCCTCGCCCCGAGCGGAGGGGACATGGGCGGAGGGAGGCGGTCACGTGGAGAGTTATTAATTAGAGCGTTGAACTCCTGAACTCTCTGCTGGTATTATTTCACTCATAACGGTCATGCTGGGAGAAGCCATCAGTTAGGACGGAGAAGCGAGAACAGAGTGACAAGGAAGGATGACACCGGACTCCCCGTCGTGAAGAGGTGTATGTGTGTGTGTGTGTTTGTGTCTTTGTGTGGAGTTTTTACTTGTTTGAGTGTGTGAGTGTGTGCTGCGTGTGTATGTGTGTGTTTTAATTGAGGCAGGTGGCTATGAATGGAGGGTACAGACGTTGGGGTAAAAAAAAAAACAAATGCCCCACCTGCTCTTCCCCCTTTCAAATCTGAGGGAGGGAGCAACAAGAGCTGAAGTTCAATGACATCAATTCATATGAATTTCATTTACTTTTCGGACTGTCTGACATCTTGCACTACAAATTTATTACTAGATTGGATTTTGTGCTTTTACCTGGAAGGTCAAATATGCAGAGCAGCTCCCAACAGTGTGGAAAAATGACAGAACTGTGCTCATTAATAGGGCGGCAGGTATCACTGACAGCATAGAGCAACGTGGATAAAGACTTCACTGTCCCCCCTTGTATATACTGTAGGTCATTTTGATTATGATTGCACCATATTATATGAAATTGTCTGCAAATGTAATGATTTATAATCAAATAAACCAATGTTAAAGAGATGTATTGTTTATTTTTGGCATGTCCATTGAATAACAAACCCAAAAACCTTAAATACTTCAAAATATCTTGAAATCTAATATTGAGTGTGCAATGCTGGACCTCCTCTGCATCATCCCTCGTGCCATTTTTCTGTTTTTTGCAATTAAATGCAAACCGACTGCATTCAGTGATCCTCACCTAGCGCATGAAACACATGGACACCAAAACAATGTCCAAATAAGTAAACAATCTGACTGATTGAGCAGGATATGGAGCTCAGTTGTGGAATAATAATGTAATAATTAATTTAGCTTAAAAAAAAAAAGTTGCAATGTGGCAGTACTTTGGGTTCATATAAAGACAGCAGTGGTTGATCGCTATATAAGAAAAATAAAATTCATGTTAACACTATATTTTATTGTTATTAGACATATACAGAGTATAGATTCAAAACCTTGCCCTTGAGCAAGGAGCTATAATATTAACTATTCAGAAAAAGAGCTGTTTAATAGGTGACTTTATGAAGAAAAGAAAATAATGAACAAATGTGTTTGAAAATACTTTAAAAATGAAGAAGCATGGTTTTATCAGCAATCAAGTTACACTGAACAGCTATGTGAATATGAGAAACTGTAGAAAAAAACAAAACCAATCAAAATCCTCAAGTGGAAGTGTAGCACAGACACCCAGACAAGGCTAATAGAGCAACCAGGAATGCCTCACCTTGCCTGGGGCGCTCAGGCCGGCAGCAGAGGGAGTCTTAGGGAGGAGGCCAAGGCGTTGGAGGTACGTCTGCAGGTTTCTGCTGAGCTCCACCTCCACTGGTTTCACCCTCTGGTCTAATGGGTCCATCGCCTCAGCTA
This sequence comes from Thunnus albacares, assembly GCF_914725855.1. Classification (NCBI taxonomy): domain Eukaryota; kingdom Metazoa; phylum Chordata; class Actinopteri; order Scombriformes; family Scombridae; genus Thunnus; species Thunnus albacares. The sequence goes on from NC_058117.1 coordinate 27,596,844, forward strand.
CCGGCCTAAAAGACACAGAGAGAGAAAGAGAAAGGATGGAGAGAGGAAGGCAAATAGAGTATTTTAGAGCAAAGTACATCGACAAAACTACTCTTTAAGAGGTCATTACTGATATCTCTCCTCAGTTTGTCATTTCACATCCAAATTTTTGGCATTCACAACCTATGTTCAGTTACATTTTTAACAGTCAAGACTGGATTAAAAGCCACAACCTCTCTGTAACTAAACCAACTTCTCAAACAGCTGAGCTACATCAGCTCTCACACACAAAGAATAATTAAACGAGCAGCTCAGATGAGAACACACCGAAGAAACTAGAAACAATCAGACAAAGACTGAAACATTCTGGTCAAAGCAACCAACGTGACTTAAAAATTAACATAACACATAAAACTGCAAACTATAAAATAAAATACTAATACAAAACTATAAAAATAAACTACAAAAACTGGACTAAATGGAGTCTGAACACTTCTGTCTCCACTGAAACCATTCAAAACTTTATTGGACCCTGGTGGAAGAGTGCAACCATCTCCACAGATAATAATAATAATAATAATAATAATAATAATACAGAGCTACTGATGGGTAAACTGGGAGAACGTCTGACCTGCTGTCGGTGTTGTAGATGGGTCCGTTCTGTGGCAGTCTGTAGGGAATCCTTCTCAGTTTGGATAATTCTTTGGACAGAACCTGCTGGGTGGTGTCGTCTTCCCAGGTCAGACCTACAGACACAAACACAGAGAACCTTTAGAAACCAGAACACACAGGAACTAAATCGTTGCTTTTTGGAGGTACATCCATGAAAAGAAACCACTTCTTAATCAAACTGGTGAGCAACACCGCAAGAGGATACTCAGAGAGTTTTATGCATGAAAAAATCCAAGCTGACATGCAGCAAGTATCCTCAAGAAAGAAGGGAAGAGAAACTGCTGAGCATGCAGTAGTCTTTCTAAACTCATTAGGTCACTCATTAGCAGAGGAGACGAGGCAACAGCAACGGTGTCCTTGGAGACTCTGGTGACCGAGTTCAGTGACTAAGCAGAAAACATTTCTGCTCTCCTCCTCCTCCTGCCACAGTTCAGTTAGTACGGGCTTGATGAGCTAATTGGGAATTCATTTTACAGGAGTTTACCTGAAGCCGTTAACCAGCGCGGTTCACGACGAGCCCTCTCGGATGTTTACATCGCCAACATGACAAAGAAGCGAGAGTAGGAAGGTCAAGGGTTAAAGCCACAGTAGCCGTTTATAATGTCTGGACACTGTCATATTGTAAAGTAATGAGCATGACTGTGACTCTTGTACAAATCCAAATAAGGGAAAATTTTGGTGTAGTAGATAAGGGCAGCTGTAATAAGCCCTGACATCAGCCTACACCTTTTCAGTCAATATTTTAATCAGTTTCCTGTTTTGTTTTGGTTTTTTGGGGTTTTTTTAGGGGGGGGCATGTACATATATGTATGTATATGTACATATGTATGTGCATGTAAATATATGCTGTGCATGTATGTATATGTACTGTGTCTATTAATTATTATCTTCCTTTGTCTTGTTTTTATAACTTAAAGCTGGACTGCGGGACTTGTACATATAAATGAATGTCTGTTACATTCAGGCTCTTGCCAACTGAGTTCACACAATGCTGATTAAGCCAATCACCACCAGTTAAATCTCTCTGTATTTCACAGCATACAGAGTTTTTAAATCTGGTGTCTAATACGACATTCCTGCACTAGTGCCCCAGTAGTGATGCAATCCCGGCGGGTGCTCGGCCCTCAGGAATCTTCGTCAGACCGTAAGGCATGCTGAGTATGCGAGAAAGTAACTATTTAGATTCCCAACATATGGTCAATTTATCCAAGTAACGCCTATTTGGAAATTTTCTCCGACATTTTCGGAGCTGTGAGGAGCCGCTGGCTGGGTAAGACCAGCCGGTTGGCATAACAGCACGTGTCGACAGTGTTTTAGTAATTACTCTAAATGCCAGAAGGGGACGACAAAACCTCCACACTACAGGTTTAAAGACCAAAATCAATCAATCAGTTAGTCAAATAAGAAATTAATATTCTCAGTAAACACCTACTAATTGATTTGTAGATCAAAAGATGTGTAGACGTAAAGGTTAAAACTAGGTAAAAAATAGGGTTTTTAGACAACTAGGATTCATATATGTAACTACAGTTTCAGCAGCATTTAAATATGTGAAGCAGGTCCTGACTACATGTCTAAATATAGTCATTTAAAGCTACTATGTGTATGATTCAAACATATCCAGTTTTACACCTCTAACACTTGGGGACTCTGAGATGAACGGGCTAAAAGCTCCAATAATCTTCACCAACAGTGAGAGTTGAAACATGAAAACATTCACTTTGCAACCAACTTTAGTTTAGTTTTGACCTCCACAGTCTGATGTACAAGGACAAGAATCCTATATTATGCAAAAGGCTAGCAGCACTTGTGCTTTGTTAATAATGAAACATGGTCGACACCACATCTGCTTTCAGACCGTGTTTGAATATCAGCTGTTTTTAGGATGAACACCCATCACACTGTCATATACCAGAGGAGAGATTTACCCAAAATAAGACATCAATATATGGTAAACACCAAAATATTCATATTAGAGCCACTTTCATCAAGGAGGTGTGCATGGATTCTGCTGGGAGAACTCATCCCCCCAAACAACACATACATGAACCTTAAATCTTTTTAAAGTTTAGCATATACGGCGGATGTTGGGATGATGGAGGGAGCCGTGGCAACAAACATTCTTGTACTCAAAACGATTTACTACAGTTTAAAGTCTGAATCCATGGAGTTGTGGATATATAATTAAGACATTTGTACTTGAAAAAGTGTACTCTGATTCAGGAGGTGCTTCTGATTCAGACACTGAGCAAAAAAAAAAAAAAAGGCCTGCTGCATTTCACCAAAAACCAAAAAGGAGAGAAGTGGTGAGGTTCAGGTAAAATATACCTGCATAGATCAACATAATTTACATGGGATATGTAGAGAAACTTTTCATCTAAATGTCTAAAGTGATTATGATTACTTTTGTGTAAAGAACTTTGACATTGTATCTCTGTCCCTGTCTGGTATCACGCCTGATTCTCCATCAGTGACTGAGCAACAACAATTTGCCTTCTCAAAAAAAAAACAAACAAAAAAAAAAAAACTGCACAAGAGGACAAATTGATGAGCAGCTTGGGCATTTATGCCTCTTGTCTTTTGGGTAACATTTTTATTACCTAGTTGTCAAAATGTCTCAGCACCAATGTCAGCCAGACACTCCTGTGCATTTAAGTGAAGAGTATCATCATCAGTGACGAAGCAAAAAACAACAACAACAACAAAAATCTCTTCTCCATTTCAGCGAGTGTACAAAAGGACAAGCTTGATGAGCTGCTTGGGCATTCACGTCTGCTTCTTATGCTTAACATGCATCCAAACACAGTTTTTTGGCAACCGAACAGAGGAGCAGGCGCCAACAGCAGATGGGGTAGCGGAACGAAATGTTACCGGAAATATGGCCGTGCCGCGCAAAGCACAACATGAACCGAGGCATTTGGCAGATGAGCGATGATGTTCCTGAAAGATTCAAGTAATACAGACTGCAGCTCCAGATGTGATGCCACAAGATGTATGTCCGGCACAGAGGACGCACACTTAAAATGAAAACGGGAAGCTGGGAAGTCTGTTTCTCGTGTTTTCACGAGGAAAGAACATTCCTCGGTCAGAGCTTGTCCATCAGGCATGTCAGTAAGTCAGGGGGCAGAAACACCCAAAGTCAAAGACTGTAACTGCTGACTCTATCTGTTGTTGAAGTCATTTATAGTCCCCCTCCACTCAAAAATGTGTTTATTTTTCCTACAGTTAGATGTTTGAGCTTCATTGTGCAGAGTTTGACACTAGAACGCTGTGTTCACCTTCATCTGCTGAAAATGGAAAGTTTCTCTTTGCTCATTGAAAATCTAACTATAAGGGGCAGGCCTATGAGGAAGATTTGTGACATCGCAACTATTTTGGAGCCAGTTGTGGTTCAATATTCAACTTACACAAGTGTGATGAGGAAACTTGAGGCCTCCAGCGCACAAACACTGAGAACATATTCATAGATTCTGGATTTTTCAATGAGGGAGAAGGAGTAGATGCCATTTTAAGGATTTTAAAGTGGTCTTCTTTTGTGAGGGGGTGGGTGCACTATATCACACATTATTGTTTTAAGCAGAGTATTTCTGTATGTCTTAAAACATGTCTGGAGGGGATCTTTAATTTTGTATTGTCATGCATAATTTCCAGTATGTTTAGTGTATTGTCAGTGTGGGTATGTTTTCGTGTAATTAAGACCTGCCGAGTAACTGCAAACATAAATGAGCTCTATGCTAACTTTGGTACAATATATTACACGGCAACATATACTTTTCCTATTGTACATGGAGTTTATTCATCAAACAGATAAGCAGTTAATCCTTCACCTGAAATGAAAACATCAAAATCACCAGAAGTTGGGTTACAAGATTTTCACATAACAGCAACCATATGTGTTTGCCCAAAGTTTTGGGGAAGTCCATTCCAAATCCAGCACTGTAGGTAAACATGAGGCCACGGATTTCCTGTGGCACTAAAAACTGAGTTAATGTTCTGACCGTAACTGAATGTAACTCATAACAAAAACAGTGAATTGTATAATTATAAAAGACTCCGATCGGTCACGTCTGATACGATCCATGAGATCAGTGCATTCCTAATTCCAACTGTCATAACAGAAAAAAACACAATACAACTTTATTGTCCACCAAGGTTAAAATCTGTCTCTTCACTCGAACATCTTTGTTAACGCAAACACAAAAGAGGAGGTCAGACGTTTCCCGTCCACCTCACACTTCGACAACCTTCACTGCACAATGTCAACATCAGTCTACTTTCAATACCATGCCATCAAACTGACTTCCTTCTGAACCTCTTATCCAAGTTTCAAATACATAACATAAGACTCATTTGGCAGACACTTTTGTCAAAGCAACTCACAGTCAGTGCATTCAAACTTTATTGAAACGTATGTCTGATTGAGACATTCTTTTGGAGACCGAGCTTCTTTTTGTGCAGCAGTCTATAACATTTAGATCTTGTAAGAATCGACTGAGTGAAAACAGCACATTTCCCTGCTGAGTTCAGTTGGCAGAACGAGTCACTACTACTGTCAACATCTTATTATATTGTAGACAGTCAACCAACAACCGAATCTGCACCTCTGCCTCAATCAGGAGTGAATCTAATTGGATCACTCGTCATTCTACTCGATTCTTAACATTTCAGCACTCAGACACCTTCTTTAGACCCTTGCAAAATGAATTATGAACCCAACTGCCGCGAATCAGGCACAAGCCTCTCTTTAACAGCTGCACAGCATGTCAGGCCAGCTTTCGCTATCAAAGAGCCATAAAGCAGAGCCTTTAATGGCAGCCATGGTGGCTGAGAAAACGGGCGTTAACGGCGGGTGAACAGACGGCATCTGACACAACAGGTTAATAAACGCTGGAGCCCCTGCCAGGATATTCAGCGTGACTCTACGCTTCTCACAGACTAAACCCCACCACAGAAATGTGGACAGAAGCTGGCCGGTTGAAGTAGAAGGCAAAGGGCGCTTTGAGTGAGATGCTTCCACATCTGAATAGGAACAATGACTAAATGAGACTGCAGTGCAAAAGGTAGGAAGACGCAGAGTTCATTTCAGGGTTGCAGCTGGCATTTTGTCCAGAAGGAGCAACAGCATCTATTCCTAGATGTCCAAAAATATAAGCAGACAGGAGGAGGTCAGAGGTCATAGCCTTTGTGCCTAGAAAATAAATGGAAAAACTGATTTTTTGGGGAAAAACCCCCGGTTCACTTTTCAGTTATTTCTTTCAGCTACAGAAGTTTTTTATTTTCTACCTGTTCTGCATTTTAATGATATTAAACATGTGTGCTTGACAACCATTAATGGCTAAGAGGCATGCAACTGCAACTGTGGGCTAAAACGTACAATGAAAGCCAGTTCAGGACTTGATTTATCAAGACCAGTTAGAAGCAAATCCACACTCATTGCAGCGAGGTGAGAGTGCAGATTAACATTTTATCTAACAAATCCTCACACACACTTACAACCGAACAGGTTCGTCAAACTACCTCCACAGTATGACCTGTTCAGAAAGAGAACTCATAAGAGCAGCTGTAAACATCCTCCAAAAAGACAGTTAACTAAAGCTTGAAAGTGAATTCTTGACCTCGGAAATAGTAGTTTGACAAAATACCACTTATTTAATAACCTTAACCCTAACATCAGACAAATGAATGAACGAACACTGGAAACTGACAACATCAGCTGTCTGTGAACACCAGAACAAAACCAGTCACAGCATCAACTGGGAAAGAGTCAAAGTCATCGACCTGGATTTATTGCTTCAGCTTCAACTTCAATGTGTTTTCCATCAGGTTTCCATCCTCCTCCATAAAAAAAAATAACTTGTTGGTTGAGTTATTACGTGACCAAACTTCTATACTCAGGTCACATGATGTAAACTGAGCTCCAGTCGCTGAAGAAGACCATTAAATGTACTTAGAAGGCTCCAGAAAAAGCTTGTAAGTTGACCTTTAGTTGGAATATTTTCTGTTCTGTTTCAAGCTTTTTGATATTTTTGTTACCGCTCCAATACAGAGGAGGTAAATTGATCTTTTTTTTTTTTCAGTGCTCCAAGCATTTTAAAAGTGGCATTTGAAATACTCTCACCAAAACGTAATGTATCCCGCTTGCTCTGAATAATTCACAGATCTCAATGTCAACAATATTCATTGGAAAACCTTTCTACTGAAGAAACAGTTCCAGTGAAAACTATTGAAGGTCTGAGGATTAGAAACCAAGAAATTGTTTTTGGTAGGAGACATTGCTGGTAAGTTTTTTAAATGAAACCTTTCAATGCTTTTAGCACCACAACACAAACTTCTATTCACATCTATTGTATGGGGGTGGAAATCTCAAAACCAAAACTATCTGCATGGCTTTTTGTTGAACTGACCCTCAAAAAGACAGTTGTAGTAAATCAATTATCAACATGGAGAACCAAAGAGACATTCAATAATATTACAACACAGATTGCTGCTTTAAAGTCCCTCAAAGTTGGTACAAGGAGGTCAAGTAGGCTTTCAGTGTTCTGTATGGACTGAAGAGGAGCGTCGTCACTGTGGGCTAATGGCAGCTCCGAGGTGGCTTTTCAAATGGCTTTACGTCTGCAGGGCATTTAGTGTGTCATTAGAGTGGGAGGTAAGGTCTGCTGTGTGTGTGTGTGTGTGTGTGGGCAGACGGAGGAGTGTGAACACAACAGCAGCAACGGCTGTCTACATAATGCCCTGTAAAGCCATTAGAGAGAGAGAGAGAGAGAGAGAGAGAGAGGCAACACGTATGTTAGAGGATAATTCTGGTGTATTATACCTTGTGTAGTTTTGACCATTGTATTCACCAAGTTAACAGCTGGGATCTGGGAACATGGTGACATCACTAAAAAAAAAAAAAAAAAGTCTGACAGGGCAAGAAACTTGACCAATTAGAGATCAGACAGGCTGAGAACAAACCTCCAGAAGAAAAAACAGTGAAATTACGACCGTTGTAAACATCCATCACAGCTTAAAGAACAACTTCCTGGTTCAAATTTGACTTGCTGACCTTACAGTTTAGTCAGCCGACTGTGTGGATTATATACAGCGTTGATATTTGGCATCTAAGCTTGTCACCCTCCACAAGGAAACACCAAGCTCAGCCAAGCAGGAAGTGACGATACTAACATCCCCCAGAGGAGGAGAACGTACAGGACAGCCTGCTGGGGGTGGAGATGCGACGTATGAAATACTCGACATGAACAGAAGGTGCTCGTGTTGAGCTTCGCCGTAGCGATGTTGTCATGTTACAGATCAGTGATTTCATACCTAATAGAAATGTAAATAAGACCTTTGTTGTAATAAACTGGAATAATCCTTTAACAGTTTGTAATTAACAATCAAATGTGATGTTATTCACGTCAAAGAAAGAAAGAAAGAAAGAAAGATTAGAATATACGTTCACATGTGTGTTTATAATGGGGAAAAGAGAAGCAGAGAGAAAGAGAGAGCAAACTGTGTTATCTTTTCAGTGGGCTGGCAGGGCCTGAAATGCAGATGCTTCAGTGTCTTTAGAGTTTTGTCCTCCCTAATGGCTTCTGCAGACAGCCGGGGCCAAACATCTCATTTGCATAATTCATTTCACTTCAGAGCGCCTGACAAATGCCTCCAAAACTCGTTGCCTCTCTGTGAAATCAGAATATTTCCCCAGCTCTCCCACCGAGTGCCGATTCGGCGAATTAAACCAGAGGAGCAGTTTTTTTTTTTTTTTTTCCTCCGGAGCAGAGGAAGGAGGGAGGCTCAAAAGAAAGATGGGGCGGGGGGGAGACATAAGAGAAAACCATTTTGGATGTGTGAAAGCCCTGTTTTTTTTTAACTCCTCACTAAGCAAGTGTTGTACTTTCTGTCATTCTCTTCAAACTATAGAGAGCAACAGGCGTTTTTTTTTTCCAGTGTAACTGAGGTCCTGATGTCGTTCAAAGCCAATCTGTATGATGAAAGTGGATGAAATGCTCACAGCTGCCCAGTGGGGTGTTACACGAGTCTCTGCCTCCCTCTAGTGGTGAAATACAGTGACAGCAGCTTAATACATCAGGAAGAGGCCACAGATCATGATCCACACAAAAATTCAAATTTAAACAATATTTCTATTCGATCTATTTAAGCCATGATGTTCGCTCAGATTGTTTATTACTCATTCCCTTTGAGTTCTGTGGGAAATACTACTCATATACTGTATATCGCATGTAGATACTAACGAGCTTGGGTCCACAAGTTCACAAAAGTTCCGATGGTACCAAATAAGACAGGAAATGTGTGTAAAATTATGTGCAGCTCAACTAAAATGGTTCAGTTTGTTAGAATGTAGCAGCCATAAAACCATGAATCTTTGGGTTACAGTAAAGTTTGTTGAAGACCAGTTACCTTTAGGACTTTAACAAAGGACTGATGGACTCTTGGTGCTATTATAGCTCATTGCAACTTTACTATAATGACATCTACTGTATGTTTATTATATGTATGTATGTCTTTTTATCTATTTTTATGTGTATCGGTTGTGTTGACGACTGTTTGCAAACCAAATTGCCCTTCGAGGACAATAAAGATTTACCAATCCAATCTAATCCAAAACCGGCACGTTAATACAGTAAGTATAACCTACATGGTGATCGAGGAATAAAACATCACAAGTGATTTTAAACATTAGGGTTGCTGGTTTGACCCTACAGTACATTGTTTAACTGAACTCCATTCATGTCTATGGTCATGCTCTGTTTCCCAGTTTTAAGTCTTAAGTGCAAACTACACTTGTGTTTCAAAGTCTCTTTTTGTTCTCTAACAGCTTTGAGTTTTTGATATAAATACAAAAGACAAACCTTCATTCATTCTTGGAAATAACTTTATTTGTATTTATAAACTTTTTTCAGACATAATTGTAAAATCATGTTGAAAGACTTTTGTTCTTTTGTGTCCATGTACATATTGCCTTCACACATACACAATAAATCAATCCAACATTCCTCTGCTTCCTTATTGATTAAGATAGCAATTATTACAATTGCAGAGCGATTCCTCGCAGTATTAATGTCTGGAACAAGATTCGAATATTGACACACATTGAAGATAAAGTGAAGTACTGCAAATTTTACAGCAACACAATATGCAACAATATCATGGCATTAGGATATGCATGTATATTTTTCACTTTTTTAATTTATTACTTTAAGACTTGTATTTTTTTATTTTTTTATTTGTAAATAAATAATAAAAACAATTTTGAGTTTCTGTTTTTATGTCCTTTATAAAAGGATATTATCATTAAAAACATACAGTAAGAGCTGAGAGCAACATTATTTAATAATTTCTCATGCTTCTGTTGATAATAAATGTCTATTTGGAAAGTCTGTGTTGCCAACTGACTGCAGTGATTCAACTAATACACATTTCTCTTTGGTTTTCAACTCAATTTATTACATTTCTGGTTTGGAACAAACTGCCCAAGAATCAGATTGTTAGCATTATCGTAATAGCCACATATAGGCACAGCTGAGACCGCCACCAACAAAATTTAAACAGAAATTCAAGTATGACAACACGTGTTTGATTGACAGCTGATATCTGGGACACGCGATGCATAAACACCAGATTAATAAACACCTAGCAACACTGATAAGGACCCAACAAAATTAAAAAAACAGAACCCGCTGCCTCTTGATAAGATCCTGTCTACTTCAGCTCACATATCGTAGCATTGTCTCCTCTAGAAAAATGAAGAGCAAGTCCAGCATAGAGAGGCTGAGTGAATGTGGTCTGGACTCTGTGGAGGAGGGTCATGGTCTCAGAGACGCTGTAGAAGGACAGAATACCTGCTCTGTGATCCAGGAACACTCCTACTTTGTAGGACTGTAGACGTGAGACAGGAGTTGAGATACTGTTGTGTCTGAATTGACATTCAGATGATAAAACACAATACAATGCCCAAGACTTGTCATTGTATCCAAATGCACTTGCCTCATCGGTCCCTGATCTGCTAATATTCTTGTATGCAACAGCTATTGTGACGAGTGCGTCCCACTCCACCTCAAAGTAACAACGTCCAGTCAGACTCTGTCTGCTCAGAACCTGATAAGTGCGAATGAATCTAGTTGAGGACATAAAGTGTATCATATTAATATTTTCCACAGTTGTTGCTTTACGGTTCCCTTCAGATAATACCATCCAGGGGTGTGCTGTGTTTGGATCCAGTGTGATTTGACATGCATACTGTAAGAATTCCTCTCTGGTCCTCAGCTGTTGTGACAGTAAAGCATCCACTTCAGTCACAGTCCGTAAAATCTTTGGCCACTTCTCACTCAAAACATCCTGCAGTTTATTTCTGACCTCTGACAGAGCCGTTATCACATCCTCAAAGTACTGCAAGGGACGGCTTTTGGTGCTGGGTAACTCTACAGACCTATTTACACATGAGAGCGAGGAGTAATTTTGTAGAAACTGGGTGTCATCCTCTGTGTGTGAGAGGTACTCCAACTTGATGTCTTTCTCCTTCAGTTCAGTGACCTCCTGCGTTAGTTTCTCCTGAAGCTCTTTGACTCGACTCACTTCAGTTTCCTGCTGGGATCTGATCTGCTGCTTCACATCAGAGCTTCTTTTCTGGATGAGACGGATCAGCTCAGTGAAGATCTTCTCACTGTCCTCCACTGCTTTATCAGCAGAGCGACTGATAGCCTTTAACTCCTGTTGAAGCACCTTCATGACTTTCTTACAGTCATGGATTCTCTGCTGGGTTTTTTGTCGACTCCCCCCGAGTTCTCTCTGCCTCTCAGTCCTTTCTGCTGCAGCTGAGACTGTGTCGTGGCCTTTATGTTCATCCACAGAGCAGAGATAACAGATACACAGCTGATCAGTACGACAGAAAATCTTCATCACCTCATCATGACGAGAGCAGACGTTCTCCTGGAGCTTCTTGGAGGGGTCGACCAGCTTGTGTTTCTTTAATTGAGCTGCATCATAGTGAGGCTGGAGGTGATTCTCACAGTAAGAGACGAGACACACCAGACAGGACTTGAGGGCTTTCAGCTTCCTCCCAGTGCAGACATCACAGGCCACATCTTCAGGTCCAGCATAGCAGTGATCAGCAGGAGCAGCTTGGAGTCCAGTCTTCTTCAGCTCTTCCACTAAATCTGCTAACATGGTGTTTTTCATCAGGACAGGCCTCGGTGTGAAGGTCTGTCTGCACTGAGGGCAGCTGTGGATTTTCTTCTCATCCTCTCCATCCCAGAAGCTTTTAATACAACTCATGCAGTAGCTGTGTCCACAGGGAATAGTCACCGGATCCTTCAGTAGATCCAGACAGACTGAACAGCAGAATTTTTCACGGTCCAGTTGAATTCCTGCCTGCGCCATTTCTCTTCACTGACAGTGAATGTCTGAGAATTTCACCTCCTTAACAAAAGAAACAAGTCTCTGTTCAGATTCAAACCAAAACGCTGTGCATTTCCTTCGTTTTCACTCTCTGATAAACATCATTATCAGCTCTTGTAAGTCACCATGTGTTATTGTTACAGCTGTCGCTGCCCGATTTGCATCACGCATGCGCATCACTGCTCGATCTACACCGCGCACGCACATAAACTTGACAGCTACGTACGGCAACTCCATTAGGACAAACAACATTAGGGTTGAGTTTAACAGTTTCTGTCACTGTTCGGTACCTGACGTTATAACAGTACTACTACATCCACAAAAATGAAAACTTTCGAGTATTATCAACTTTTGAGAGATTATATCTCTAACGGTGTATTTCACCCCAGTCTTTCCAGGATGGAGCGAAGTGAAATGCACCGTGCCGCTTCCAACTTTATAATTAAAGGTGACTTAAGCTCATTCGGCCAGTATGCACAGTGGGTATAGGGTGACCAGACGTTGTCCCGGTCTCGAGTTGGGTGTCCTGAGTCCAAACATATATCTGTAAAACCCTAAAATGTCCCGCTTTTCAACATTCAGTCCCAAATTGTCCTGGCTTTCACCAAAATTAAAATAATAATTATATTACTATACTTGTTTTCAGCGCGTACATAGACGTGTATCATGATTTGTCCGACTCATTAACGTTATCTCACCTAATATAAGTTAACCCAATATGAAAACATAAACAATGCATCACGCGTCTGACTGATCTGATACACCACTGCAGTTTCATACCAAAGTGGAGACAGATTATAGATTCAATTTAAGTTTTATGATTCATCATATAGTTAAAATCTATTAATTGTCGACCTGATCAACAAAAGAACCATTAACAACTTTCTTCATGTATTAGAAAGATTTTTCTTTTCATGATCTATTATTTCCTCCATTAAACTGTTTCTTGCTGACAGACAGACTCTTCCTGACTTTAATTTGATCCATAATAACAGTAAAAACACATTTATATTTTACATAATTTATCGTCATTTCCATTCAGTAACATGTGAGGCTGAAAATTCCCGAGCGTCGGGTTTGATATGAGTTAAATCATTTCCATTTTCTCTGAAACATTTCGCCAAATATATATTTTCCAGTGTTCAGAGGAAATGATCATATTCTGGGTTATTAAATAATGAATTCACTATCAGGATTATCAAAAAATACAGACACAAATAACCAATAAATAGTATAAACGCATTCCGTGAGTAGAAATGGTTCCTGTGCCTCTGTGCAGGACACAGTGTAAATGCAGAATGCAGGTTTTTATTTAGGTGTTTGTTAAACAGGTAACAGGCTGCAGAGAGGAAACAGCTGCTCTAGCGGTGATAACTGTGAACCTTTATTAGTGTCAGCACAGTGCACATGTGCGCAGACACAAACTCCATCAGAAGTTTCTACAGCTGTTAAAGCCGACTGACAGCTGATCCAGCTGTGATCATCAGAAACGGACGTCGCTTCACGTGACGCTTCAGAGGAGAGGACGTCTCATGTCCCTTAAAACAAATTACCTCGTTTCCTCTCTCCTCGCTTTGTTTCCTTGCGTCTCTCCTTGCATCCACGGTGGGAGGGACTAAGACGCAAGGAAAAGACGCAAGTGAGGGAAACGTGGATGAAATTTAAGAGACTTAGGATGCACCCAGTGTGACTGAAGATTTAAGTCCAGTTCCAAAGTCCCTCCTTACAGCCCTCAGTGATCCCACGGTGAAATCAGCAAGTGCTTGAGGGCTCTCTCACTGACACTTTCTGTGAGCAAATGGTGAAAAAACATGGGAAAATACCAGGGGAAGTCTGAAAACATTAAAAAATAATAATAATAATCCACCCAAATTAAAAAATTGAAAGAGTGGGCAAGAGCACAATGACATGGACGTAGCAGCAGGCAGTTCTTTATACTATATACTATTACTGTTACATACCATCTCTTACAGTCATAGAAACATGACATGATTTGTGAAGTGGTCATATTCAGAAGACTGTTTTTCATAGGTGATGCAATTTCTGAAAATTCCATTTAAATAAAGTTTCATGGTGACCATATCTCAACTGTTTATTATTTATTTAACAAGGGTGTCACCATTACTGTGTCTTTATTAAATATATTTTGAATTTAGCATTTGAACTTCTTATTACCCTCTTCCTACAGTATTTTCTACATTTCCATAAATCTATTTTAGTCTTGAAATCCATGCACATATCAGAGTGCATTATGTATACCCTGCATATCAACAGTAACATGCAGGGTTGACATTTTGGGTCTCTGGATGGTTGTGGTGATTAAGTACGGGGGCGTGGGGGGAAGGGAGGGACGTTTTACTCAGAGTGTGATGCTAGAAGAATTAGTTGTGGAAAAGCAACTAGAGTTAAATATAAAAGTGTATGTTGTTTGTGTCTTTGTGTTCGTTTGAGTTTAGTTTCTAAGTTGATATGGAGACGACAAGGATGGGATGGATCTCGTCCCTACATTGCGAAGACACATAGTGTCACACGTGTGATCTTGTTCTGAACATGCCTTAAATAATTCAATCTAATCCCATGGTCATTAATCTGCAAATAATAATAACCAACAGACACACAAGGCAAGCAGGTGGGATTAAGGGAAATTTACTTAAAGCAAAGGTCAGGAAAAGGCTTTCAGGTTGTCAACAAGAAGACAGACCGAAACAGGCAAATGAGTCCAAAGGGGAAAGGCATGTAGGCAGGTCATAAACAGGCAGCAAGTACAAACAAGAGCAGCAGATAACAGGCAGAACAGGAAGAGGAAAACAAGTGCAGATTTCAGGTCACAGGCAGGAACGGGTTATAGGATAAGGTGACTGGAACGGAAAGGCACATGACAAACTGGCAGGGAATGAATGACAGAGGACTGGTGTAGAACTGGGACTGACGGGGTAATGAGCAGCAGGTGCAGACAACTGGGGTGTGACAACCAGGCAGGAAAGACATCTGGTGGACAGGTAGAGAATGGCAAAGCCGAGGGAAGAAAGTATGGGGCTGAATGCAAGGACAGAGGCAGAATGGACAAAGGAAACACAAACAGGACCGACGCAGGAATCCTGACATTAATAATATGAAAACATTGATAGAATATATAATTCAGAAAATGCTGAATCACATCAACATTCAGTCAAACAAACCAGCAGCAGCCTCACTGCAGTTCAGAGTCACGGGGCACCGCAGGATGTTCTATTTAGCCTCTACTAAATATAGAAAAGTAAGATATATTTGGCATGGTAAAGAGCGGATGAGAGGGGTTGTCAAGGATGGCACTGATCTTGTCCCCCATCCTCCTCTCTGCCTGTCTCTGCCTCCAGACTGTCTAGGTCCAGCCCAACCACAGATTTGGCCTTCCTGACCAGCTTATTAAGTTTGCTGGCATCACCAGCCTGTATGCCTCCTACCCAGCATGAAACTGCAAATAAAACCATGCTCGCTATCACAGACTGTAAAAACATGCTCAGTAGCTTGCTGCACACAATAAAGGAGCGCAACTTCCTGAGGAAGAACAGTCTAAAATGTTCATGTGCACTTGCATCTCCAGGAGATTCTCACCTAGAAGGCAGGGCTGGATGGTGTTGAAAGCACTGGAGAAGTCAAAGAACATGACTCTCACTGTGTTATCCCTCTCTAGATGTGAGTAGACCCAGTGCATGAGGTAGATGATGGCATCCTGCACATCGATGTGTGCCTGGTATGCAAACTGCACGGTGCCCACAAAGTTGGATGCCAGGGTCTTCAGATGCTGCAGAATCAGTCTCTCAAAGATCTTCATGACATATGACGTTAGCGCTACAGGCCTGAAGTCATTCAGAGTACTGGGTCGTCCTTTTTTTATGTTCTGGGACAATTCAGGAGGTCTTCTGTTGTTAGAGCACCTTCTCCAAACTAAGAGAGATTGAACAGGTGCTGGAAAAATCCTGCAAACTGCCCGGCACAACTTGAGTACCCTGGAATTGATCTTGTCTGGCCAACTTGTCTTGTCTGGTGTCATTTGGTTGATGGTAATGGGGGTGGGTGATGGAGAGTCCATGTAGGCGGGGGTATGGTGGGTATGGTTATATAGGAGTATACAGTATGGTATATACTGTATGTACTACATGTAAGTACTTTATATATGTAATATTTCAGGTATATGTGTACCTGACAAGTTGTAAACTACACAACTAATTTTAACTAATTTCAAAAGTTCTGTTTTTCTTTCTCCAACTCTTGATTTCAACATCCAGATTCACAAACATATACTGTTTGAAACTGCATAACACATTAAAAATTTAATTAAACTAACAAGATATTTGTCTAATATGTGCATTGGTAACACAAATAATACTCCAACTCCAAGCTCCTTAGCTTAACCTCCTTGTTGTTGTCCTACCTACAGTTTAAAACTGGCACATTCATTCACAACTGCAAACAAACACCTGCTCCGTAAATGTAAACTGCCTGCCGATCAAAAATCGCCCATAGTATCAATGCAATACAAACATAATACTTAACAAGCTTTGATTCATCCTCACTGTTCAGTAACACGCTAGCCATCTGTTGTCTTCTGTAAGAACAAGCATCTCTGAGGTTTAACTTTGAAAATCACGTTTTCATTTCATAAAGTTGATCAAATAAACACATTCAGTCAAGCTCTGCACTCCGGTGTGACAACTGGCTGCCCTGACTCGGTCCTGGTTCTTCTCAGTCTACAAAATAGTGGCAGTAACTCCAATTAAAGTCAGGACAGAGTCACAGTCTGAAAACACACCTTTGCAGACAACACTGTGGTGCCCCACTTTGCATTATCACTTACTCATGACTCATTTCTTTAAAAAAAACAAACACTAAAAACACATTTAGCTCTGAGCACATTCCAAATTATTGTTTGGAATAAATGCATTTACTGTTTATTAAGTTCCTTTGGGAAAAATGCATGAATGTGATGTTATTTTCTACAAAAAAGTATTATTATCTGGATGTAAACATAATTTGTGGGAGACAAAGCTGCAAAATGCAACATTTTCTTAGTAAAATTTGAGTGTTTTTTTCATTGAGATGTGGTACTTCAAAACAAAACTTTATTAAAACAACCTGAACACTCAAGACACTGTTCCAGGGGTGATGTGTGTTTCCTTTTGTGCGTATATGTATGTGTGTGTGTGTGTGTGTGTGTGTACCTCTATTGGACAGCTTCTCCAGCAGCATCCTGAAGCGTTGCACTACAGACGGGGAAACGTCGTAGGTGTAACCCTCCTTCACTGGAACAGAGTGACACCTCCCAAACATACCATCTGTCAAGATACAAGGACACACTTTAAATAGAGAGTCTAAGTCACTTTTATATCTCACATTTCACACTTATATTGCTGAAAGAACCACAGTGTGTTTAAAAAGTCAAACATCATTAATGTTTCAGGTTCAGTCTTTTCTTGGGCTTTGGCTCTGTGACATTATGTAAGGCATTTTTCATGGTTTCTGACAATTAATCAAGAAAAGATTAATCGATAATGAAAATAATCATTAGTTGCAGCCCTACATGCAAAATTACATGTATTGTAATGGAAACGTTGCAGTCAGAGGATCTGAAGAGTAAATTAGCTCAAAATTGTTGCATCAAGTTCTCTGGTGAAATGCAAATTAGTATCAGTTATTTATACTATACTACTACTATTTGAACTATTTGTACAACTATTTGTACTATACTACTACTATTAGTACTATTCTCTTCTATTCTCTTTATTACTATTCTCTGGTGAAATGTAAATTAGTACCAGTTATTTGTACTATATTACTACTATTTGAACTATTTGTATTACTATTTGTACTATACTATAGAAGGTAGCCACGCTACAGCATCATTAATATAGTAAGTGATCATTTTTGCTAACTCATTTTTTCATAATTTCTTTTCTCATAAAATTTTAAGTGCAATGCAAAAGCCTTGAGGTTTGGTTATGAGTAGATGTTGTACTGTGACTCTTTCTTCTAAAAAATGCTTTGTTTTCAGTTGGCTAGGTAACAAGCTTCCTGGCTGGAAAGCTAATGTTGTTAGCTTCGTAGCTAGCTCCCAGTACTGCAGTTGTAATCACTCATAAACAAATTTCGCTCCGCCACTCTGTTGTAAATTGGACATTTGAATATGACACGAGCTACAAACTCAGATGATCAACTGCAGATGATCTGTGTATTTATTTGGATACATAGTTGACCATTATAGTTGGTGGAAAAAGCAAAAGCATTACAAGAGCAAGTCCAGATCTGCATCCCTAATTAAAAGGATAAAAAATAGGCCACCTAACAATCTGTTATTTTCATGCAAGCTTAGAAAACTTCTTATTTCATCACACAATAAATACAAAAGATTCATTTTTTTCAAGCAGTTTCAGGATTTACACAAAAAAAATTCTGCATTGGCTAAATGTTTGAAGCATTTTTAACCTGTTATTCTAAGCAGCACTATTAAATATGCAAGCGCAGGACTGAAATGATGTCAAACTTTCCAACAACAGCGTCAGATCCAACTCTCCTGTTTGGACCCTTCTTATCCTTTCATTACTAAACATGGATCCCACGAGACAGAGTATGACATTTCACTCAGTCATACCTCCTTCTAAAAAGCCACACAGTGGGAGGTGTTAATGTGAGCTGTAGGAGAGGTCAGCATGAGGCCGTCTCAGTTTGATAAAAACGAAGCCGTGGGTGGAGAAAGTGTGTAGAAAAGATGAGTCAAAGTACGGATGTAAATCAGGATATTTTCAAGCGATGCTCATCAGTACCTGTTGAACTGACACCATAAAAGGCTGATGTGACAATGTGGTGAAGTGTCGCTTTTCTAAGTAATCAAGTCTCAGCGAACAGACTCAAATGTGACAGCTGACAAACGTTTTCATTTATTCTGCAAGTCACTCTGGCCTTTTGCAGTCGTTCTTTTATCTATTTATATCAACTGTGGCTTTGGTTTCAGTTTCCTGTGGTGATATGTGTGCTACACAACACAACAGGAGATTGTCCGTGTCAGACATGTTCTCATCTCCTGGAAATACTCCATTTGGTTTAGGCGTATCAGTGGAGCATGCAGGAGGCAGGACATGACACTAAATGTGCGGTCACGTTGCCAGTTCGTTTGGTCGTAAACAACCAGTTCTCTTGCCGTTCCTTGAATTCGTCAACAATAGTTCCCCGAATCTCGTCGTCCCTCCAGTTAGACCCTTCTTCTTCACCCTTAGATGTTTATATTCTTCCTGTTTCACGGCAGTCACATGATAGAAATGTCATCAACACGCCCGCTCGCGCACTCTGAATTCTCTAGAAAGTGACCTGCTGTATTCACATATGGGCTCAGTCGGACATTACACAGATTTTGTACTAGGGAGCTGACTGCTTTATGTCCAATCCAACTGGTTCGGATGTTCGTCTCCTCTGGGTAACGTCCAGATAACTTCAGGGTTGCAGTGCATGTATCAAAGGGGCTATAGACATCTCGATCGATACCTGGAGTTGTTTTAGTAGTAGTGGCGGCATGTATCGATCTACAGTGGCAGCGAGGAGAATGAAACTCCAAGCACTTTGATTGATGTACAAGGCTTTATAAACCCAACAACATTCTGAAAATAGATTTCATAACAGACACGGCGGCACTTTCTGTTTGTTTCGTCTCTGAAAATGAACTTGTTTCAGTGAGATTGTCCTGCAGGCACCTCACACATCATTATGTCAATAATTAGTTAGGTTTACATTATATTTAGGTAATTCGATAAAACAATAATCTCCAAAACACGAGCTTAAATCCAAATGAACTGTCAGCTCAGTGGAAACGCTGCCTGTCTTCTTTCAACCACTTTACTCAAAAGTGGATTTTTTATCAGGTTTTAATTGGCATTACAGGACACAGAGTAAACTATGCTTACAGTAAAGTGCTGCAGCCTGTCTTTTTACTACAATAAAGAACAGGGAGCATATTACTCCAGTGTTGGCCTCTCTCCACTGGCTGCCAGTGGGATTTTTTTTTTATTACCCATCAAGATTTACACGGTGAAGCTCTTTGTTGTGTCCATATAGAAACCTGAAGCCTCTCAGGTCCCAGAGCTCAACTTAAAATGAAAGGAGATTTGTTTTTGCCCCTAAACTTTGGAATATTTTATCTTTCACTATTAGATCACTCAACTCGTTTGGCATTTTTAAAAACCTACTTGTACTCTCTTGCTTTTCTTGACTGATTTTGTTTTTTTTCTTAGTTTTTAACTAAGTCATTACTTAGATACTCACTTACTGACTAACATGTTTCTGTGTTTCTAATGTGATTATCCTTTAAGTCATGAAATTCATTATTTATGTAAAGTCTGTGTGTGTGTGTGCATTTTTGTACTTTTCATATGTGTTTGCATGTTATTTTTTGGTGTTTGTGTCTGCGGTTCTTTGCTTTTAAGGTTGCACGTGTGTCTCACCACATATCTGCATGTGTTCATGTGTGTGTGAGAGAGAGTGTCAACATGATAGTTCAGGCCTCTCGTCTATAAATAGCCTCTGCGTCACTGTGGCCGCCTCAATCAAACTGCAAGCTCCATTTAACAGGCAGCTAAGGATGACCAGCGGCTGGTCTGCACTGCTACAATTACTCTCAAATGTTTGACTGCACGCATTATTGTTTACAAATGAGACAAAAGAGTGAGATTAACTGTGGGTGTGCGGAGAAGAGTGAGACAAGAGAGGGAGAGAAGGGGACGAGATTAACGAGACGAGAGAAAAGGGGATACAGCTGCATTTCTGCAAATTGTAATACAGTAAATTAGATCTGGAAATAGTCACGTTTGCTCAAATTTCCTCAATATTACAATAGTTGTGAGCTAGCTTGAAGCAAACTTTCGGTCACTGGATAAATTATGTGTGAAAGAAAGATAAATGCATTTGTAAAATAATGCAGCCTTCCTTGCCATAGTATGGGGAAATACCAGATTGTACAATGGACCTGAAACCTACAAGTTATCTGCTCACTGTACAACCTCATAAATGTTAAATATGCTGTCATGTATTACATCTTCACCGTAGTTGTTTGCTTCGTTTTCTACATTTTAAAGTTCATAACAAAAATGTTTTCAGGTGGAAATATAATGACGGGGAAAGACAAAGAACAAGAAACAAATATTTTCCTTCCTCGTCCTTTCAAGTCTCATAGAGCAGGATGAAATCAAGATGAGAATTATTATTATTATTATTTTGCAAAACGCTCTGCAGAAGAGTAAAAACTGAATCCCTACCAGCTCTACGTTAGATTTGTTTCAAGACATTTCCCAGGAAAAGACAAGGCAGCAACCACTGTGGCTGAATTTTCAAGGCAAAGTCAAAGCTGCAGTTGCTCTAATGGCCATTAGATGGCGACTAAAAAGACTGCATTGAAGTGAGTGGGTAAACCCTCAAATTCCCTCTTGAAACATACAACTAACACATTTGTTCTATAACAGGCAGCAGTCACAAGAGTTAATATGACTTTTTTGTGTCACTGTGACTTCATTCAAAAGATTTTAGGCCTTAAAGAGACTTACATTTAACAGTATATTCATTTGATTGACAAGTGTCTTAATCTATCACAATTGATTTCTGTGGTAAGGATCCACTCATCTGACTTTTTCTCTCCCAATAAAGATTCCAACAGCATATGCCAAAACCAAAACCAAAAACTGAGTCAGCAGCCGGTCTTGACTTAATGAATGTAACTGATGGAGGAAATTTTATAATGGCATTGATGAAGAAGCTGTATTTCATGTAGATCAGTCACATGTAACCAATAACCAACGTTAAACTTATGTTAAGTCTCTACTCAACTTAAGCAGACTACCCTTTGCTTGGAGTAGAAGAAAGGGCAAATCAAGTCTTAAAACCTAAATCCCAGCTTCAAAATGTCTCTTTAGAAATCGAGTGACATCCGAAACTCTGCCAGAAAACTTGAGGCTTTAGCTCTGGCAGAATAATCCGGATTTGACCTGAAATTTTTGACCTGGTGTCTCAATTTAAAATGTACTCTGTGATGACTTATTGATACTAAAATGAAGCATCTTTAAGCAGCTGACATTGTATCTGACAAAACATAAAAAAGACAAACAAGATCCTGAGTAAACTACAGCACCACAAGCCTTTTTTTTTTTCCTTCTTCAGGCCTGATCTCATCCAACATCATTTCTGTCTCCCAGGAGGAACATCTTGAATTATCCCTCATAATAATTATACTCATGCATATCCAAGTCTCTGTCATTTATTCCTGTTCACTACCCGGGGGTTGTAATTCAGAGCCAGACATGTCCTCTTGTGATTAATGGTCCAGATTAGGCGAGAACGACGATGCACACAACCGTTCTCAGAAGCACAGGGTGTATTGAGATTGAGGAGATGGACCGGCATTGCTGACCAGATGTTGGTATCCACAACTTCAATGTAACCATCATTCATTGTAATTAAGAAAAATCTTTATGACACTACAATTTGTTTCATTTTTAGTACTTTTGCCTTGAATTTTTAGTTTAATTTTTCCATCAGTGCAATTTCACTTTATTTATTCCTTTGAATTGTCTAATTTTACCAACTTCACACAGAAAATCTTATCTTGACCATCTCTCAGAGTTTCAGCAGTTTGGTCGAATTTTGCATATTTTTACTCTGCTGTTAGTTAGTAGTTGGCTGATGACTGAAAAGTTAGACCTATGTATGGACCCAGTATTGGATTGGGAACTGCTGCCCCCTATTTGTTTGGAGCTGGTGGCCAAATCTTACATGTTGCACCTTTAATACATTTATTATTGATTGACACTTGAACATTTGTGTAGTTTTATATTGCTGCAAGTTGCTGTTGCTGTTAGTACGTCAATTTTCTCTTCATTTAGTGGTTAAGACGACAAAAGTTCTCTGGCTCTGATCATTTTACTAGTGCTAGCAAAGTATATACTGCCTGCTGTGTGCTATGTGTGTTTTTTGTGTGTGTTGGAAGTGAATGAAAGGTATTGAGAGAGATTAAGTAAAAGAAAGGTAAGAGATGCATTGAGTTGTTTTTGCTGTATGCAAGCTCATTTACATTTTAACAATGCAAATCTTCCTTTTATGAAATATGCTTTAAAAGAATAGTTTGGGATTTTGGGAAACAAGCTTATTTTGCTTTCTTGCTGTGAGTTAGACTCACATCTTTTTGTTAAATATAAAGCTGGAGCCAGGAGCTTAGTTTAGCATAAAGACTGTAAGACGGGGATAGATTAAACAAACTAGTCAAGACATGTTCATTCATGAGCTTTAGAGGTGCTGATAGAGCCAGGTTTGCTGTTTTCTCCTGCTTTCAGTCTTTATGCTAAGCTATTTCTTCTCGTTTAACTCTCAGCAAGAAAGCAAATAAGCATATTTCCCAAAATACTGAACTATTCCTTAAACTGAAAGTGACCAACCTGGATTAAAGTCAAATATACAAGACTAAAAGTCTATATAGCAATTCTAGGGGCCATGTGAGTCTGTAATGCTCATCACACATCAGAAAACCAAATGTTATTTCTATTCTTTGATCCACTAGTGAGGCTGTTGATGTTGTCTAAATCAAAAGAGTTTATCCTCTGTACGGTGGCCATTTTAGGACATCTAAGGCTTAGTTTCTCAGGCTCAGCTCTACATTGTCAGTCTGGGGATCAGATCTAGACTCTTTGGTACTGACAGAAATATGTCTGCAGAACAGAGTACTGAAAAGTTTCAAGAACCGACAGCTGTCACATACCTGCTCAGATTTGTACTCTGTTTTGTTTATTCTTTGATGAGACAGTCTGATTTAAATAAATAAACTGTATTTGATTCAGGCAAAGTTATATGTCTGCTGATGTTTAGGTAACATTTTATATTTGATAAGTTTGGCTTCTTTTTTTAAATCAAAAAAGGATTTTGTATAAGGTACCAAACTAAAGCATTCATGATATTTTGTTTCATATAAATAACAACTAAAATGAAATAAACGACTTGAAAGTTATTAATCATACTTTACAGTATGCCAGCTGATCATAAATCACACCCTTAGCTGATATTTTGTTCAAAAATTGAGAACCGGTCCGAAAATTCAGCAGCTGAGTCAGTGGTACTGATCAATAACTCATCAACTCCCTGCACATAAGGTACTTTTATGAGATGTGGCAGTTCCCCTTTTAGTAATTTAGAACAATCTTGAGGAACACTATTGTAAATAGATGTCTATGCTTTGATTATCCATTCATTGGTTCATTTTTTCTGTTGATCTGCTGTTATGCTGCTGCCTTTTGTACCATCAGATCATGAATTTTGGCTGCCTGTTGTTTGTATTTTTTGATCTCGGTGTGTTTTTCTCGCATTCACTGATTTACAAGCATGTGGCTCCAAAACAACTTCATTATAATGCGATGGTAGTCTAGTTACGGGAATTCCTCCCTCAAAGTGCTGTCAAACCACACACTTTGATCAATAATACTACCCACACCACCCAATTGTGTCTAATCAGACTGGTGTACAGCAAATGTCATTGATGGTGGAGCCTGTGTGAAAACAAAAGATCAGATCTCCCATTAGTGATGAGCTTCTTGAGAGCAAGAACAAAAGAGGCCTCCTTCTCTTCCAGATTTTACTTTCATTTGTTTTTATGCCTTATAAACACTTTTTTTTCAAACAATTTCTTTGTACTGTATTACTGAACAGAATTCTTCTTTAGAGTAAATACATCATGACAGTAAAAGAAACATTTAATGTCATCAGAAAATCGAAGATTAATTTTTACTTTGTTAACTCAGAGTCCTACTTTCTTTGTGTGTGCACCAAGTGGCAATGACCACGACTTGAGGCTGAAGCCGTTGTGAAAGTACCTTAAAGTGCAATGACGGATGCTTAACGCTGGCTCCAAAAACTCTCCAGTTGACTCATTCAATAAGCATTGACTCTCTAGAAATAGTCAATAATTATGGTCTCAATTGCTAAATTCAGGCCCTCTAAAGGTGTGCTGGCAGTCATTCATTAGTGCTCCGTTAATAAGAGTTAGCTAAAGTAGCTAACGTAAGCCTGAGTGCGCAGTGCTCAGTGTTCCCAGTAAGCTAGCTTTAGCTTCCGACTGAGGTAGCTTAGCGTGTTTCCAGACCGTGAAAGGCAACACCCTGCACTCCTTATATGGAAGGTTCTGGCTCCAAATGGAAAAGATGGCGCCGACCATAAGCGGCAAATCTGGGCTTCAAACCAGCTCCAATGCAAACCAACGGGTGACATCACATCTTGCTACGTCCATCTTTATATCCAGTGTATTGTAAGCACTCATTTAGTCTAAATGCAGTTGCCCGTCATCATCAGAGCGCCATAGAGAGACCCAAAGGAAAAAGAAGCAGCTGTGTTGGGTGTCACATTATAGTTTTATACAATTGGAAAATTGTGAACCTATCCTTTAACCGGGGCAAGCTTCGAACACTCATACTGTGGATGTCACTCATGCTACCTACTCAGCTCTTCTTCAGCTTATTCCACTACAAACTGTAAAACGCATCACATCTTTTTTTTGTTTTTTTTTTACCAGATGAATAATTTAAACAACAATAGGACCATCGTCATATTTAGACTGTGAAGATATTTTCAGCTCAGATCGTCCTTGTCATGGGGGTGTTGTTACACGTCAACTGTTACGACGCACGTTCAGAAGACAACATTCAACAGGGCACAGATGGGTAATGGGCCAGTTTAGCCCTGTTGCCATGGTGATTTCCATCGAGTGCTTTTTGTCCCTTGCAGCTAATCAAGGGGAAGCTGGGTAGGGGGGCTGAAACAGAGCACCCTCCTTTGTCACTCTGGCTTCTGTGTGTCTGTGTGTGTTTTGTCAGGGTTTGGCATGTGAATATCACCTGGGCTGCGTTCGGGAGAGCTGTGCAATGACTGGACGTGTTGTCAGAGAAGCTTCCTGACAAATTACATAAAAATAACATGTTTAATACCACAGTGAACACATGTTTTATCAGCTCTAAAGATTCAATATCTTGTATGATTTGGAATTGTTTATCTTATCTTTCATTATTGATTGCTTAGATGAAATATTTGACTGTCTTGTGTCTGACACGCATTTATGAGAGAGAGAGAGAGAGAGAGAGAGAGCTCACAATTGTTGCTGGTGATATTCAGTCACTACTCTGATGCCTCAACAGCAGATGAGATTTCAAGCAGCCAGAATCAGCATGGCACTGTTTTTATTATGAAAGCTCTAATTTACCAGGCCCTGTGATCTACCAACTGTGCGCTCTGCAACCTGAGTGAATACTGCAGCATTTATATATTTCTTGGACAGGATGTCGAAAACGTTAATCTTCATAAACTTGCAAATTACTATTATACAAACATCCAGTGGTTCTCTCGTTGTACCTCATCTTGCTAGATGTTTGTGCAAATATAAAATACAAAGATGAAACTCTGAACATGGGGAATGCTAACTTTAGCTTCTGCTGCTAGCATGAGTAGTTTGGTATCACTGTGCCTGAAATCAGTGATAGTTTCAGGGTCTAATCTTTGTTACTGTAGCTAACAGGTGGCAGCTTAACAGCAAATAGATTTGCTATCGGAAAACATTATAGGTTGTGTGGAGGAAGTTGCAGTTCCAACAGCAGCCACTAGATGTTATCAAAGAGCCACATTTGATTAATGGCACCTTAATCAACTATTCTAATAAACAACAGAAAATAAGACATATATTTGCTTTTTTCCAACATTTGAACACCTTAACAGTATCACCTTCCATTATATGTCACAAGACAATGTTGACAATGTTGAAACCACCCAATATTTGACCTGCGGGACATTAGCACTATGAAGAACTTCAAAGGACTTTTAGTGCTGTAAAAAGTTATCAGACTCTTCTGTCATTGTGGTCAATTTCAAAAAGAATATCCTGTTGTAAAAATAATACAGATAGTTCACACAATGCTGATTAACCCTATCACTGCCAGATAGATCTCTCTGTATTTCACAGTAAACAGAGTTTTTCAATATCATGTTGGGGGCGACATTCCCGGGCTGGCTGTTTTGCTGTTAATCGTGTGGCTCTTCTAGACTTTCCAAATGTTATCAGACCGAATGGGTCAAATTCTGATAGTGAAACGAGTCATCACGGGGGTTGTGTGATGCTCAAAACAATTTATCCACAGTTTTACGGTTGCAACAGTAGGTTACGGCCAGTGGTGTACTGGCTTTCGGGCAGGACAAATCCTGATGGGCTTGTGGGCCGTCAAAACATATCCGTTTTTATCATTCAGGGTGTGCATGAGAGCGAGCTGCATGCCTGTGTCAATTAAAGCCGAGATCCCCCTTTACTCGCACTGCCAGAAGGCGGAGACAAAAGTCCCGCACTCCAGCTTTAAATATGGTGCCTCCCTGCCTACAAAAGAGTCTGGCGGTCCAACTCTGTGATAAATCCTTGAAAACTAACAGTCTAACTATCAAAACTGGCCCATTTGTTTTAATCCAGGGGTTAAACTATACCATTAAAAAAAACCCATTAATCAGCAGAAACTTCCTATTCATTCAGATTCCATGTCACTAAAGATTATCTTCTCTAATCTGTTTTCGTGAAGTGGTCTCCCCGGCCTATTGATTTAAAAATTACAAGGTCATAATGTTTCATATACTCTGTATATTGCTCACGAATAATAACACTTATCTACAGCACATAATTCAATTCAGCTCTATTCTTGCTGAGTTAACTAATGCTAATTAAAGCGTAACTGGAGGCCATATTCTCTGCTGGAAATTAGTGTTTCCATGCTGAGTTAGCTTCTTCAAGATGAGCTTTGTTCCAGCTCTGACAGCAAAGCCAGGGGAGCCAATCAACACCTGGAGGAGCAACAGTGGCTCCATCATCAGGCAGGAGATGGAAGACATGTCCCAACTGGACTGTTGCATATTCAGGGGAAAATATAATGAATTTCAAATAAAAACTTCCTACAGAGAACATCAACACTTTTCGCGTCTTACAAGAATTTCTAGTCAACACTGCATGTTTCACGCCGCTGTTCTCATACTGTGAGCGTCGGTATATGCTGTGTAGAGATGAAAATCATTGTTTAAATGTGTCTGCATCAATTTCCTGAGTGACAGAACCCATTAACAACGTTGTACTTAGTGAATTGAGTGATTCGGGATCCACAACACTGAACAAGCAAGTCGTTTCAAGTGTGATTGAAGGTGAAGGTGAAGATTACGGGATTAGCCGCAGTGTGGATTCACAAGAAAAAGCAAAGATTAGGGACAAGTCAGAAAGAAAAACATAATTTTGTGTAGCAGGAATATGTTTTTTTCTACTTCTCTATCACATATCTGTATATATCATAGATCCCTTGTGTGGGAACTATTGTTCTACATGATACATACACTTCAGACACTGGGAATATGTGATACAGAGAGTTTTCTTTTAAGATGGAAAACATGATTTTTAGGTCATCAAACTCAACAACAGACATGACCCAAGAAACAAGGTAAACCCACACAATGTTTCACGACTTACAGTGCATAAATCTCACGGCAAGCAGTGAAACAGAGCGTGATTAGAACAAATTCACCCGACTCCAAAAGACTGTCGACACAAACAGAAGCAGGAGGCGAGATTGACTGAGCTTCCTCTACATCGCTGGTCGTTTGAAAATATTAGCAGAGCTCAGATAACCTCTGCGCTTCCTTGATCCAACACCGCTGAGCAAACTCGCAGTGCAAATATTATCCATCACATCCCAGCACAGATCACGTCATCGGGGGTAAAACTGTGATTAATTTATTTCATGGCTGAGCGATTTTCAGAAAACACAGAGCTTGCACACACAATATTTTCCATTTAACTTGAAGGAACTTGTTATAGCTGTGGCTGTACCCCGGCAGATTCCCCAGTGTTTCTTGTGCCCCCCCACCCCCGTCCTCTGTGTTTCTAGTTTCTGTGTGTGTGTGTGTGTGTTGGCGTAGGCGTGGCTTCCCTTACTGACTCTCCCCGGCTCCCTGCTTCACCTGCACACCTGCTTTCAATCTCCTCATCTTCTCCCTCAGTCAACACACCTGCCATCCGTCGTCTAATCTCCTCTCCAGCATATCAATCCCGGCTCTTCACCCGCTCTTTGCCAGACTGTCGTTTCAATCTCAGCGGTAGTAAATGTTTTCAGGCCAACTCGGTTTGTGAAATCCTTGTGTCAAGCTTTCAATTGAATGCGAACCCGTTTCTCTCGTTGTGTCCCAGAATCATCTCACTCCTGCCTCCCTGCCAGCCGCTTCTTAGCTTCCAAACTTCTCCTGCCAGCTACGCTTCCCCGTATTCCCCTGCTCACAGCCACGCGCCTCCATTTCCTCTCTCCTCACCTGCTCCCCATCTCTTTTCCAATCATCACTCCGAGCCCAGAACTCTCCTGCAAAAAAACCTTTTTTTTCTTAACCAACACCACTCTGTCCTGGTCCTGTGTCGGGGTCCCTCTTACTGCTGTTTTCATGTTACATTTTTATCTATTTAGGATGATAATTATATGAATCTTAACCTGATTATTCATGTTCTAACCTAATCTCTATTTGTCATGTTTCCTTGTTGACTTTGGCTTTTAGTATAACTGGTTTTATGGTAACATCTTGTGATGATTTTTATGAATGTTACTTCAAGATCAGCGACATTAACGACAGATAAGAATTTACAGTATAAATGCAACATTATTAAAAAAGAATACATCTGTATGTCTCAACTACTGAGAGGAATAAAATCTTTAGAGTGTTAGTCTGTCTAATGAGTAAAAGCACAGGTTTGATCACTATATTAATAGCTACTTACATGATGCGACATGTAGATATGACCTACATACGCTTAAGATATCTTATCAAACAGTAGCACCACACCTACATTTAAATCTGGGTTAAACACATAAGACAAAATCTGAGCCTTTATTCGCCGTCCTGATCTGACTCACTGCTCTTTGGAGTGAAGCAACACCAACACCCTCATCCTGTAATTAACCTGCATAATGCCACTAGGAAAAAAAAAGTTTGCAATAAAACAATGAGGTGTGACGTGATTCATTCGAGCTTCCTACCTACATACGAACGCACCACATCAGACACCCTTGAGATAAGTCTGCAGTTGCCGCTCTGTCACCACGCAGCTATTAACAAACAAACTGACAATTTCTCAATTTTCAAGTCTCTACAAGCTGAACATCGAAGAATACTGAAATGAATGTAAAGCAATAGCTGCCTGGATGGTATTAAAACATGTCAAACATCTAAACAACTTTAAATATCTAAATAACTATGTTGTACTTGGGAAAATCACTATATATATGATTTATGGTTAATATTAAAGGGAGAAAACATATAAAAATGCAGGTATGAGCCTATACAGTAAGTATAACTGACAGGCAGCCATCCTTATCTTTACGGCCAGACTCAGCAGCATGGCAGGCCTGAAGCAAATAGAAGTGAGCAAAGTTCCCTACAATGCAAAAAAAATGTCTGAATAGTCATTTATTTATTGAATGAAGTGGACTTAATCTGTATACAATGTACCGTTCCAGTGAAGTGACGCGCTATACATCAAGATTTGAATTTAAATTCCTGTGGCGACTGCCAGAAAAACTCTATCTTAATAAAAAAAACCTCACTGCCACATGGATTTATTATTATGACGGGTCCTTTTTTGCAGTGTAATACGGTTGACCCTTGTAGGTGTGCTGGGATGACCGTCGCAATGAAAATGAGAGTATGACAAAAGCATCGCACACTCTGGCTTTATACACATTTCTCTTTTATTCAGACGACGTTTCGGCCCTCGAGGCTTCTTCAAGATCAACAATCGTGATCGTTGCTATTCTCAAGTCTACTTCCAGTGACTACAATCCTTGTGTGTGTGTGTTTCCATTATATATGTCGCAATGAAAATGTCAAGTGACTGATTGAACCGCGTCTTGCTATGTAGCTGGTCTGCCCTTTCTCCTTTTGTACTCAAGACATGTCAGGGTGATACGCTTGAAAATAGCAAAAAAAAAAAAAAGTCCAGAGGGGGTTGGTGGACAGCCTTATCTCTCTTCACTGAATCCTCGACTATTCCATCAATCCTGGAAAGTCATTTTATGTGTTTTTTTATGCTTGAGTTAAGTTTGTCTGCAGGCAAGAATCATGTCATTACATTTACTTAAGGAGGTTTGTCAAAAACCCTTTTCAGACATGGAACATAAAAGTTTGCTGTCCACCTGTGAAAGTAATGACTTGTCAAGCAGACATAGTTGGTTATATAAATGTTCTGTAATGGTTTTATTCTGTTAGAGACAGAACCACAATGCTTATATGATGTTTGGCACCTGGTGCATGAGAGAAAAGTAATGATATCGAGGAAGAAGAGTGTTTTATTTTGAGGTTAGGCTGGCTGGTGATGATATAGTTTGGAAAATATATTACACACTCTCTGTACAGTGTGTGTAATATATAATATATATGTTGAAATATGGCAATGTAATGTTGTCTTGCTGCACCTGCATAATGTGTATGTTCAAAGGAGTGTGTGATGATTTGAACACACTCACCTGTGCTTCTCACTAGTGAATCATCCCCTGATGAATTTTCTGATCAGTTTCATCCATAGACTGTATAAAGATATGGACGTAGTTACCGTGACGTCACCTGTTGGTTTCTGAAGCTCAAAGTGAGCCGCTCTGGCCGTCGCCATCTTGGCAGTGCGTGACTCTGCCTAACTCCCAGCCAATCAAAAATGGGCAAAGAGGCGGACTGAATGGCTGAAACAAGCCACCTAGCAGCTGGCGGACCTGTCACTCAAAGCAGCCACGTCCTTCATTATGCAGAACTTTACGACTTAATAAAATTTAAACGAGTGAGTTATAAAAAAATTCACCCCCCCGTACAGTTGTCATGAAAGGAGGAATTAGCTATAAACCATTTTTTGTACCAGGCTGTTTCTTTCTGCAGTAAAGTTGGGTATTTTAACATGGGGGTCTATGGGGAATGACTCGCTTTTGGAGCCTCAAGTGGTCATTCGAGGAACTGCAGTTTTTGGCACTTCCGCATTGGCTTCATTTTTAAGCCCTGGAGGTTGCCGCTTGGTTTCATCACTAAGTAGACAGAGAATTCTTATACCTCAACACAGCACAAGAATAAAAAGACACAACCACAACCCATATCAATATAAATAAACAATGTTGACAGACATGACTATGTGACTTTATAGCAAGCCCCCAAGAACAGTACTGGGCTGTGAAACTTCCAGGTTTATCACATGACACACAGTAGCCCAAAAAGCATTTTTCCCATACGTAATCAAAAAAGAGGGGGCTGCTGTAAAACAGTATAACAAGCCCCCAGAAAAGAGTATTTATTATCAAAATTTGATCCATTTGGTCCAATAACATTTGAAAAGTCTAGAGGAGCTGAAATTATTTTATCCCTTTCTATGAGCCCAAAAACAAGGAAGCGTTTGGGACATCCAGGTAACTTTTTATGGATGGACACCATAAGCATGAAGAGTTTATTTTAGCGTATGCTTTCATAGGATTGGGACACCATCTTGTAACGCGGTGTCAGTTCTCCCTAATACATCCATGCATAGTGTTGTAAGCCCTACTGGCCACACCCTCATTTGTGATGTCATAGCAGGTGTTTTTTGTTTCAGCTTGTATATCCCCCTGCTGTGACATCACTGATCAGGGCAGAGCCTGAGGGGTAACTCGGTTGAAAGTTTTCAGAGAGATCCTATAGGGAACTGCTCTATAAAGACTGTTTACTTCTTTAAAATCTCCAGGCAGGTTATATTCACCTTTATAAACAATTTTGTCTTCAGCTAGGAGCAGCTGTCAAGTGTAAAAAAAAACATTTTCAAAACCTTTTAAATGGCTTCCGACGCCAAAGAAGAAGGAACAACTTGCTTCCTCAGAGTATTGAGATGTGTTTCAGTTGTCACGCTCTCCCTTTGTTTTTGAAAAAAAAAAAAAAAAAACAGCTGAAAGAAAGAGAGAGTGAATGTCCTCAGCTCAACAAAACCAACCTGACTCATTGTTTCTTTTTTTTTCTGCCAAGAGATTATAGCCAGCTCAGGCAATCAGAGCTGCTGCTGTGTGGTCTGATAGAGCCAGAGCTGCCAATCAGCAACACAACAGACTGGCATTGTCTGTGAGGGGCAGTTTGACAGCAGCTATTCAAAGCAGGTCAGACACACGGTGGGTGAGAACAATGGCTGGAGACGCAGCCGC
This sequence comes from Thunnus albacares, assembly GCF_914725855.1. Lineage (NCBI taxonomy): Eukaryota > Metazoa > Chordata > Actinopteri > Scombriformes > Scombridae > Thunnus > Thunnus albacares. Next base: position 27,630,140 of record NC_058117.1, read on the forward strand.
CGTAGCTTTTCCACTGTGAGATCCAGCTGTCGGCTCAGCCTCACCTCACCTGACTCAGCCCGGGGGGGGGGGGGGGGGGGGCTTTTCATGCTCTCTGAAACTTAGACTGAAAGTGTAGCCGAGCTGACAAGTAGCTCCACCAAAACAGCCGACGCTGCCGGAGACTGAAAGAAACATTTTAATACTCGTGTCTCACACAGAGCAGACAAACCTGTGTAACTCAATGTACCACGACATCATGCATAAATACCAATTATAGCTTTATTTGCAGACATGAGTGGATTACCAAACAGGCCTACAGAAGCCCAGAAGTCTGTTTGAAGAGTCCTGATCTTTTTGTAATTTCATTTTATTTTATATGATGTTTTTTTATTGTTCATGTAATCTCTGTTTTACTTGTAACTTTTATTTTGACAAGTGCTGTATACATACATCTTTACTTTTTTAATACTGAGTGATCATTCTGATTTTTTATTTTTCTTTCTATTCATTTTTTTTTCCTACAACTAGTGTAAATAATGCACACGTGGGCTGCATTAAGCTTATATTAAAGCTAAGCTAACACGACAGTATTTAGTATAATATGAGGGAATTTGGTTTATATATTTATCTCCAATTTGTATTTTTTATATTATTTGCAGTAATTATTATTCTTCCACTGTTAATCACCTTGCATTTGCACTACCTGCATTGGTACATTCTCTATCATAGTGACAGCTCTCTGTAGTAGCTCTGGTGGCTAGACTCACTTACTGTGGTGTTTTTATTCTTTTATTGGTGCTTTGTATGTGTTGTATAAGCTGTACTGGATACCTAAGTTTCCCTCAGGATCGATAAAGTATCTATCTATCTATCGATCTATCTATCTATCTATCTATCTATCTATCTATCTATCTATCTATCTATCTATCTATCTGAGAGGAGTGTTGTAATCATCTGTCTTGCATGTCATCCATCATCTCTCTCCTCTAATTTCCTGAAAGCTCTCTACTGTCGCTGCTTAATAAAGGCAAAAAAAATATCCCCAAAATAGAAAGAAGTGTTGGGGTCTGCTATCTAGACTGAAGGGTGCTGTACATGGTATAAAGAGCAAATGTAAAAACTTATAGGTGAATACATTAAACTAGAGCTGGCTCAAACGAAAATATACACTGAATTCTCAAGCTCTCAAGTAATACTCAGGAAAAATCTGGATAAACTCTCCAATTAAAGTATGTTTTAAGAATATAAGACACAATATTGGCTAATTTATTTCCTCAGGCAGGCTGTTCTAGAGGCACTGACAACGCAAAACATAAAAACTACATTTTCACAATTAATTATTGGTTCTGTGATGTATAATATTCATTGAGAAAAAACAACATTTAAAAGGTGTATCTCCCACCACTCAAAGTCAAATCAAATCAGTGAGAGTAGTGAAGGGGGAAAGTCTGGACAGAGTCCTCCATCACAGCTGGAACATCAGCTGAGGAGAAACAGCACAGCAGCTACTAAACAACCATCCAACTGAGAGCTGAGAGCTTTTTAATGATCTATGGAGCAGCAGAAGCAAAGCACTGAATTGTGTTTACTGCCCCAAAGGCAGTGAAGCAAATAAACACACAAAACTGAAATCTGCAAAAAATGGGAGGAACTTCACTTACGGAGCTGTCATGAAAATAGATGAAATCCTTTTTCTTTTATGTCTTTGCACATTTTTGTTCATTTTTCTACTTTATGTAAATAAATGTCAGCTCTTTTTGCAAACCTTTTTGGTTTTTTTCCCTCCCATTTTTATCATTATGTGAGTTTTTCTTACTGTATGTGTCTGAAACAAGCCTACTTTATTACATGACTTCTCCTCAGGGTGCAGACTCTGTTTACTCTAAAATTACTCTCGTTGCATACAGTATATCTATTTTTATTGGCCAGAGAGGTAAAACTATCCAGTATTTCACAATAAAATGCAACACAGTTAAGAAAAGTCAAATACTTTTTGTGTATGAAACTATATTTTGTCATCTTTTCTATCCTGTTAATCAGCTTGAGACCCAGTAGATTTACTGTATAAATCACCTAAAGGGGTCCAGCCCCCCTCCCCATGATGGTCTCCACACTATCATGGACATAATTCTGGTTGAATAAACAGAAATATTTTGTATTCTGTAGATTTTATGTGCTTTATATGTTTATTTTAGCTAAAAAACACCCTAATTTCAAATATACTACATCAGAATAAACCTCTAGAAAATCTATCACGTGTAATTTGTGTATTGTTGTAGATTGCATACTCCTCCTCGGGTCATTAAAGCCTCCAAACATCCGGAAAACTCATCAGTTTCCTCAGTGGTAACTACTGCCCTGATGGCAGTATGGTTTTGTGTGTTTTGATTTCTAAAACTGCAATGTCACTCCATCTTTTTTTCCTGTACAAACCACCTTTTAGTACGGTTTTCAAAAAATCCCAAAAAGGAGTATAAATAACGAAGGCAGAGGACACAGGTGTAACCAGCAGTGTGGAAATAAAAGTAAAAGCAACAGATACAGACCAACGTAAAAGCAGTCGACACTTCACACCCCTTTTTTTTTTTATATATATCAACATGAAACGAGGTCACCCGAGGCAGTCAAAACACAGACGGAGAGGCAGTCTGAGCTCGGCTAAAAATAAAATTTGCGGTGGCCATAATGATCGTCTCACGGCACTGGATGCATGTTTTCTTTTTTTTTTTCATTCACCTCTCCTCCTCTGTCAGAATTACATTACGGGGGCGCATTTCAAAAGGACACCGCGCGGACAGGAAATGACCGAGTTAATGAATTCAGAACAAACACTCCCTGCCTGAAATAAACACACGTCAGGAAGCGAGTCAGAAAACACCCGACGGCACGGCCACCTGCAGCACCTCCTAACAGACCATTCACATGCTTAATGAGATTACTCTGCAGATTATAGTATTCTGTTATCTCTATTGGCTCTCGGTCTTTTGCCTTTTAAATCCTGCAGACATGTTGATAAGTGACGCCTGCCCTGCACAGCTTAGAGCTTCTCACTAAACCGATAAATGTTATAATCGGGAAGATATAGAAAACAAAAAGGTTACCTTTACAACACATGACTGACCCGGTGGAGTTAAAAGTGCTTCCAAGATTCAAAATATATGCAAATTATTTTCTGTGAGCAACTTTCATGCTTTGAGCTTCTTTTTTTTTGATTCTAGGTTGATTCTCAGTAGGATCTCCTTATTTCCCACGCCACAGGCCAGGAGGGAGTAAGAAAGGCAGACAGAATGAGGGTTTATAATTGTATTTATATGTGGATGTGAGTGTGTGTGTGTGTGTGTGTGTGGGTGTGTAGTTACAAAACACAGCTGTTGATTCTTAAGAGGTTAGAATGAATGAACAAACAACTCAGTGATTTAAATTCTTGTACTTCCTGCATCTCCTGACTGCCTTCATTAATGCAGCGGAGACTGAATATGTTTTGGACGTTATTGTTATTGTACATGTGCCGAGTGAATATAACTTGTTCGGCCTTTAATTAAGCTTTGTATAGTGGCCAAGTCTCCAACAGGCGGAGATGATCTTCCAGTGAACTTCAGAGTTAACTTTCGACCCCTTCTAGACCATTAATGGAAAAACACCAGACAACAAACGGCTCCAAGAAAAACAACTAACTTCATTTCCTCTAGGGATCCTTTACACTCTTAATTGGAGCGTTATATAAAAAGTACTTAGTGCACAGCACATGAAAGGTAAACCGTTTGGACTGCCGCTCTCGAAAATTGTGTTCCTTCACTTTGTAGCAGTCATAAAGGGCATGACCATGTTGTTGATTTAATTGCCTCTGACATGCTACCAAGAGATGACAGCCACTACACATTAAAAACCCTCCAGTAAGAAGATCTGATAATATCTGCAGTGTTTCCCCTAGGTTGATTGCTATGGACTGGCGGGAGAAGGGGGGGGGGGGGGGGGGGGGTCTTAGCCACACATTTCTCCTTTCTCTATTTCTCTGTTTGGCATCTATACCTACTATACTACTTCTACTACTACATCTACTACTCACAATTGTTACCACCACCCCAACAACTACTTTCCTGGAGCTGCTGCTAGTAGTAGTACTGCACTAGTACACTACCTCTTCTACTAAGGCAACTATTACTACTAATAGAGATGTAATCAAGTGTTTTGTAACATCTCTGTCACTCCTGATGTTATTTTGTTGATGATGTTTGAAGAGAAGGTTTCATCCTGTGTTTTACGTGGATGAAGGTTTTCCTGATAAACCGATCCAGTACCAGTCCCTAGTAACAAATATAAATGGTAAGATGTGAATGTAGATAAATGATCATGATCCTACAGCTACAGTAGCAAAAGTTTGTAGCTGGTAGCCTGGCTGTTTTTAAATATACTTGTAATGTAAAGCTGTGTTCATGTGTGTGTTGGATATCTTACCGTTGACACAGATCTCATACGGCGAACACAGCTCATTCTCAAACAGGCAACCTGTTTGCAGAGAAACAACCAAAAAAACAACAACAAACAGGTTAGCAGATTGACATGTAACAAGCTTACACAGACAAGTTTTGAAGCTGAATTACATTCAAATTTCTGTCATGGAATAAAAAACACATACGGTAGTAACCTGAGTAGAAACTGAGAGCTACACTCAGAACAGTGGAAATTGTCTTGTATTTATCCTCCTCTTCTTCAAAACACCATGTCTGATGTTAAGACACATCTTGGTTAACATACAGTGGAACTATTGAGATGGAGTTTCATTTGCGGCGCTCACTTCACTGAACAACTATATTTAAACACCCATGAAACACCACCACAGGTGTTTTCACTGATTTTGCTTGATTAGACCACTCAAGACTGTGTCCATGCTGAGCTTCGCTGACGCTCCTTCATGTTCCTCTTAGTTTTGTTGCATCATGTGGGATGTAACAACGTCATCCTTTATCTTCTTATTAGTAGAGTCGGTGACCTAATTAACATGAATAACTGAAATACTTGTATGTGTGTGTACAGTCATTAAAAGGTTCAACAGTGTCCAGAAGAACTTGCCCGCCTTACTCTGGATAACAGATCTAGCATTTTTTCTATTGGAAGTAGAGCTGCAGCTATTAGTCAATCAATTAGTCGATTGGAAGAAAATTAATCATTTCAGTCACTGTTAAAGCAAAAAAGCCAAACAGGTTTAGTTTGAACTCCATAAACATGAGGAATTGCTGCATTTCTTTGTAATACAGGAGAGTAATACAGATATTGATGGGGCATTTTTCTATATTTTCTGACAATTTACAAACTAAACGATTGGAAGTACTTTTCTAAACCAAAGAAAGTTGTGTGACGCCGCAGGTTCTGTGGATTATCTCGAGTGACTGGTTGCTGAATTTTTTGGTTTGAGGAGCACAAACAAAACTCAATTCACCAAGACATCTCAAAACCAGGGCAAAGAAAACCAAAACTATCTGCATGAGAAGATACCACTAGAGGTGAGTGTTTATTTTAGTTATTATGACATTAAAAGAATAATTATCCACTTAAAGATATGTTTATGCCCTCTAATCACTGTTGGCCCAATTGGGAGGCTTATTAAAGGCTTATTAAAATGTCAAGTCTTCTTTTAGGGAGGTTGTTTTTTTGCACCGTATTGGTACATTTATCAGCCGTAGACAGTAAAGGCTTGCAGTTATCCTGAGTTAACACTGGGCTGAGGGGGAGCAGGATGATGCATCGGATTGGCTCCTTCAGTGCTCCTTTGGGAAAGGAGGGGAGGCAGCCATATTTCATTCTTTTCCACTTACAGGGGATCTGGCCGCCCTTACCGCAGCTTGCAGTTTGTCACAGTTTCCCTCTGTCCGCCTGTCTCTCCATCGCTCATACAAATAGACAAAATAACGAGAAAACAACACTTTCTCTCTGTCTCTAAAACTATCATTTGGATTCAGGTGATAAGCAGTTTTGAACTTTTTGGTCAATTTGTTATAGTATGAATTCATAAAATCAAAATTACACTGAAAATGTAATGAAAAACTGAAAATAAATCCATAACTTCTGATGCCTCCTTCTGCTACTAGCTTCCCTGAATATTGAAATCTTAGGTAAGCCCCCTATGAACTGTTCACAATGAATCACAGGCGCATTGTGCTGCTGTACAATGAGAAAAGCAGACAACAGTTGCTGGAAAGCAGGTGCCAGCAGTGTGTGCTTCCTGCAGCTGCTACACAATTAAAGCCCTCCAGCAAGACAAACCAATAATGTCCGATTGTAGATATAGATGTTGTTACTGGAGGTCGCTGAGGTTAACCCGGGTTTAACTGAGCGTAAACATTGGTCTTGATCTCATACTACTTCTGCTATTACTACATCTATACCCACTGTACTATTTCTACTATTATATCTACTAGCCTCCAGCTAATACTTCTGTAGCGATCACAACTGTTACCACCACTCCTACTGCTGCTACTATCACTACTGGTACAGTACTACTACCACATCTACAACTACTACAGTTACCACTACTGCTAATACTACTACTAGTAATACTGCTACTTCTACTTCCACTACTTCTATTTAGAGCTGCAACTAATGATTATTTTCATTTTTGATGACATAAGAATGTACTAATGATGATAACATAACATCTGACAGCCTACTGTTAATAAAGTGCTATCACAAGTGTTACCACCAGTCCTACGACTATGTCGTTGTTGCTGCTGCTGCTAAAAGTACTGTACTATTACTTCTAGTACAGTACAACAACTACCACTAGGCTAAATACTATATACCAAGCTCCATCTACCACTACTCCACTACTCTATTAACTACTACCTCTAATACTGCTACTACTACAGCTGTATCTGCCACACTACTACTTCTAATACTGCTACAACTACATGTACTAATCTACCACTACTACATCTACTTACTGTAGCTACTACTACTATTGCTGCTGCTGCATCTACTAAGTTACTACAGGTACTACTGCTACTACTACTACTACCACATCTTCATCTATTAATCCGCCACTACTACTTCTTCTGCTATTACTACAATTACCACTACTGCTAATACTACTACTATTGATGCTACCTCAACTGCCACTACTACTACTGGCATTAAATAAAATATCATTTTAAAATATCTATCTATTTAAACATGCACTAATGATGATAACAATCAATTGCATGGCATGTATTTATAATATATGTACTCAGGTGGGTGTAAACACACACACACACACATTAGAGAAATACTCTGGGGACTGCAACAGACAGGCTGCCAGAGCACCGGCTGAAACTACTAAAACAATGGGATGCTGTAACCATGGCAACACTTGCTTGTCACCGAGTGCCTCTCTGCCTTACAGGGATCGAAGAGTGGCAGCAATTACCTCTCCCCATCCTCCACATACACACTCTGTGACCTTCTGTTTTCGTTTTTGTGGTTACATATTTTTTCATCTTTATCTAAGTGAAGGGTTTGCTAAGCATGCACGCTCCGCGTTCAACAATATAATCACACAGCTGCACACATTCACACTTGGGAGCCAACCACAAAAAACTGCTTTTGGGCACCGAGCAGCTCAACTGAAACAGTTTTGGAGCAATTCAAGAGCACCTCAGCGTCAGCAGTTAAGACTACAGCAGAACAGAGCTCATTATTCATCCACTTCTGCTGGACAGATTCCTCCAGCCGATGACTTTTCTGTTACAAAACATGCTGCTGCAGCCCTTAGGATGTAATCACATCTACAAAACTGCTTTCCTTCTTTTTTTTTCCTTTGGTCTGACTCACAGATGGAATTTGTTTGCTTTTTTTTTTGGTACAGACAGCTGCACCAGGGAATGTAAACAAAAGTCACACAGGCTCACAGGTAACTCCTTAAATGCAATTGGCCACCTGTCGTCCTACAGAGAAGTTGAAACAAGTTTACTTTTCAGACTTTTTTCCTCTTTACAATTCTATGAACATATAAAACTCATTGCATTGCCAAATTATTTCAAAAGAAAGCACCATGGATATAGCCTATGTACCAATTGCAGTCAATCCATTTGTTGTTGAGACATTTCAAGTATAGACTAAACAGTTATTTACACTGGTCCTCATGCCAGGAAGAGACAAATAAGATGTGAAAGATCATCATTAAACTTGACACTCCCTAAAAATCTTGATGCTGGCTGTGGTCAGAGGTGAAACAGACTTCAAACTTTCAATCAGAGATGTCAGTGAAACACTGCTTTCAACACAGGAATTAATCTGGTAAATATAGGTTACACATAGCATCCAAAAGAGACAAAGTAAAAAGAGTATAATACATATAGGACTAACAAACAGTAAATAAACAGGTACACAGAATATTGTATTAGCAACACATTAGCCTCAGACAGCTAACCAGCTAACATAATGGTTAGCTTGGTTAGCATTGAACTGATCGCAGAAAAACTAAATTAATAAAAAAAACAAACCAACAATCACTATTCAGCTGTTATAAAAACAATTACCTACATAAAATGCTCCAACAAGGCCATTTGAGGAGCAGGCTAAAGATACCTGGCAATATTTGCTTGGTCACAGATCTGACAAAATGGCGGATGTAACAGTCAGTTAACTGCTATAGAACTGTGCCAGAAGCAGTTACTACTAGCAACAGACTGTTAAACTGAAACCAACTGCTGGTGGCAGAATATCTTACAAGAAACATGAGACAGGATGCATGACTTTTTCAACCAAAATCACAATCTTTTCCAAACTTTAACCATGTGGCTAGCAGATAAAATCCAGCTAGCTAGCTAGCTAACTAATGCTAACTCAGAGAGTTGGTTGAAAACTTTTGCTCCAACTGACTTTTTAATGTTTTTAGCGGTAACAATAACCATATAAGAGTCTTAAATATGCAACATATGTACTGACTTACATATGTACAGTAACATGATATCATGCTAAATCACTGAGACTAAAGATGCATGTACCTAAAAAAAAGTTGGACTGTATCATTACCAAGAGCCAGTTGCACCAGCGATTTGCAAGTTCAAACTTAGCCTAGTTATAAAGTACGTTTTTACCAAGTGCAGATTCACACATTACTAAATTAAAACCACTTGCACCACACAAACTAGTTCTCATGTAGAGATTAGTTGTTACTAAATGTGAACTAACTAACTGCCAGATGTAATGTGAGCTAACTGAATGAACCAACTGACAAAACTAACATTAGCTTGCTAATATCTGACCTGTTTAGACGGAAGAGTAAAAGGGGTAATATATGGTATATGGTCAACATATTTGACTTAACTTCTTGACTTCTGGTGATAGCAGACATGTTTATAAGAAGCAGCATAGCTATTGTCTTGCAGGTTTGAAGCTGTTAGCCCTTGTATTATAGTACAGTATTATAAAATTGAACCAAAATGTTATATGTTCTAACATAACCCTGTTTGGATGCCTAAAACATACTCCTGTAATCATTGGTGGAATCAGAATCTCATTTTTGCTGCACTGCACCACTTCCTTTACAGAAATTATATTGTTTGCTATTATTTTGCTTATAAATCGCCAAAACACATACAGACTCATGCCTCCAACCGATACCAACACTTTCTTTGAGATCTGTACTCGTTTTCAAGCTTTCTGAGCTACATCTTTTGTCACAGCAAACAGTTTTTTTTTTTGTTGTTTCTTTTTTCAGGATGCAATTTGTCTCCAACCGGGACATATCAGAGTGAAGTCATTTGCCATAAGCTGCTGTCATGTTTGCTGGATATTCATTATGCTTCTGTTTTGGTGTAATTAAAGGAAGAATCACCTGGGGTAGTATTTGTTTACATCACCGTGGGAGAAAGAAGCAGTAATCACTGTGGTTTCCAGCAGACGCAGCCTTGTTAAAAGCAATAACATGTAACACAGAAATGCTGTTTACAAAGAGTTGGGGTTTCATTACAGCAGCTTTGGGGCGTTCATGCAGCTTTGGGCCAGTTTCCCCAGAACAAAAATAACAAGAGTAAAGATATAGAACAAGAAAAGCAATACACAGCACCTTACAACTGTGCAACAAGGAAATTAGAATATTTAGAAACAAAATGCTATGTACACATTTTGGCAAAAACATTTCCTGACAATAACTATCTAATAGTTTATGACACAGAAAAACTAATAATTTCATCCTATAACATTATACTGCTCTCTAAGACTCGACGCAGGGGGTGAAGTCAATTAGATTTAGTTTTATTTTAATGCAGCAATTACTTTGTTAGCGTGGTATAATGTAATAAAGCCAGTTATTTAATCATTCATAGATTTTATTTTGCATATTTCATGGCTGTTATTTTTATTATTATTACTTTTACTTTCCTACAATTTATTTTAATGTCCACATCTGTATTGTGTTATTGTTTTATCCAAGCTCTATCGTTTTCTATAAAAGTGCACTGTAACATGTAATTTTAAGCCCTTATCAAGCTCCCCCTTTTTGTGCACAAATCTGAGAAATACATACATATAAGTGAAATGGTTATTTTTTGAAGTATACTATCAAAATGTTTAGTGTAGAATCAGTGTAACTGGTACTACAAATCTAATTTACAGTGGTACAAAAATGTAAGTTTTGGGGGGGGGGGTTTTCTTACCTTTAATGCTTTGTTTTTTAAATTTTACTGTTCAGTTCTGTGCATTGCTGTTACAAAAAACTGTTGCCACAGTGATTGCGGGATCTTAAAATAGTGTAACATGTGTAACATAAAACATGTAGAGATGTGAGACTTTATAGTTCCAAACCTCGTACAGTTTGTCAAAATAGAGAGAGGATTCAACCAGGTGTCATTCCAAATATCCCATACTCTGGCTGCTTTTTATCATGAATGGTGATGATTTTATTATTTTAAATGTATTAGATAAATATAAACAACATTCAGAGGAAGTCGTAGGCACTAAAGTGGAGTACAAGAGTTATGAAGCATGGTTAAAGAATAACAAAGAGATGAGTTGCGAGTTCTTAAGATATTTTTCCCATTTCACCTCTAGATGAGCGCATTCTCCCGCCAGTCAGGGGAGGAGGATATGGAGGATGGCTCTGCGTGCTACTTTTGGACTTTTGCTGCCACCCTGAGTTTTGCTCCCTGGTTTCATCACTCCATGCCAGCAGAGTGTGAAATAGGTTGCAGTATTGCACTGTGGAGCGACGCCAAACCGGCGATGCGGGAGGAGCGGAATTTCAATCAGCTTCACCCTGTGAGCAAAGAGCAGCGTCCAGGCTGTGGCCTTTAATGCCTCCTGGCAGGGCCATTACAAGCTGTGCTCGCTGACAAAAAAGGCACTACATTTCCCACGATGCCATCTGTCTGTTTGCATCAGACACCTGCTGCTCCCGAGGGAGCAAGCCAATGATTAAACTGAGAGCGGTCACCTTGAAAGATAAGAGCAATGATTTAACTGACCATATAAAGTTTTGGGTATTTTCATGTTCCATGTGAATATTAAGTAAGAACTGAAAATTAAACCCATATTCTGTAATCCTTAAAAATGAAAAATACAGTTTTACATCTGTGTTTAGACATTGCACAGCTTCAACAAATGCATGTCCTTCGTTCACATGCTTTTATAAACATCATAAGTAAATATGCCTGCAGTAAGCAAAACAGTCTTTCTTTTTTTATTCAAGATTCATTTTTTCTTCTTTTTTTTGTCTGTGACAGCATATACTGTATATTAAATTCAATTCAATTTTATTTTATTTATATAGCACCAAATCACAATAGAAACCAAAAGGAGAAATTTATATTTTAAATTATTTGATTTCATGATGGCGCCTACTAGTTTGGCATTGATTTGATGAAATACCTTTTCATTACCCGCTTACGTAGCTGGAGACCTTATTCTGATACAGCAAATCAAATCTTGCATAAAGTGATAATGCGTCATACTATCAAAGGCAGAGCAGACGGTCACACTGAGCCTGATTGCATCCTGCTACACAACACAAGAGCCACAGACTCACAAAGAACAAAGAACAGGACGGCCACTAACGTTAGCTTAAACTCTGATATAGTAGCATCCAGGACTAGCTCCCACATAGTGTATGTGTTCTGAACGAAGCTTTTTATAGCGAAACCTGTAACTCCACAAAATAACGTGGTTGGCTGATGGCTTGGAAGTCAATCACTTTGGAAGTAACGGGTTACTACTGTAGGCCAGCTACTTAGCCTGGCATGCTAATGTTAGCGGCTTACATTTGAGCAGGTAAACACACTGTTTAATTTATTTCTTAACTTTTGCTCTAGTGTATTGTTTTTGGAAAGGAGAAAAATGAGACAACGCTCCAAACTCTTTTAAGGTGCCGTCGTAACATCCAACCAGAGACAACACATGAAAATTAGTCTAAATTGCTTACTTTGACAAATTTATAGTTCTTTTTTCTGTTAATCAATGGACATTGTCCCCTTCAAATGAACTAATAACTACTAAATATTGTTTTTAACGCCCCTTGTTAATCAATCAATTTGTTTGTATACTCATATAACATGTAAAAGTAGTCGTGATGTCTCCATCCTTGGCCTCTGCCTCTCTCAGTCTCATTATAAGATAATACAGAAGAGAAGACTTCTGTCTCCATTACAATGACTGACTTACTGTATTTTTCTTCAGCGTTCTCCTCTAACCTTCTCCGCTTTCCACTTCACAATGTTATCTCTGTGTACATGTTTACATCTCGAGACAGTTGATAACGAGTCGGGGTCGCAGACTAAAGGAAAAGGACTGAGCCTTTTAAAAGCTCTTTGAAGTTTTATTTTTAGTTTGTCTACAGGCTTCAGGCTTTTCCCATGGCTGATCAGAAAGGGAGTTCTTAATTAGTTGTCTTTGTGTCGTCTATCTATCTGTGTAGGAGTCATGTGCATGTTTTCTATAGTGTGTTGTGCCTTCACTGTTTCCTTTGTTTATTTTAAGATCCATTTTTTTTTTGGGACTCAGCTCTGAGAGAAATGATAAATCATGACAACATGCCACCTGAAAATTAAGAAGAATACAAAGAGGATGATCTGGAAGCAAAGGCAGCATTTGATCATTTTTATTCTGTCGCAGTAGAGCTGGGGAAATCCATTTCTCAATTAGTAGGTGTGTGTGTGAACAGCCCTGCTTCAATTGGCAGTAATCTCTCTTTGTCTTCCCCCTCCTCTGTCTCCTGTAGCGACAAAACCACCGCCTCCATCACCTCCTCTCTTATCCTTTTATGGCTTTCCTCTCATCCTCCTCTCTTCTTCTCTTCCACTGGTTGTTGAAAGCGGCAGCATTGATCCATCCATCTGGTCGAATGAGGCAGCAGAGCTTTGTGTTTTCAGAGCTCTCCTTTACTGTAGATACTGGCTTCCTTCATTGTACACTGTGTTCTGTGCAGACTGTGGATTATTTCATTTTTCCAACAAACAGCCAAAGTTGCACTCTTCCAGAGCTGCAGTTAATCACCTGAGATCATGAATCATCTGAACATTATATTTGTCCCCTAACAATGTGACCACAGCATGATTTAGAAGAACACACTGATTAAGAAGAGTGCATATCTCTGCCAGATGTGTCAGGGGATATGTATAGTCTCAGTTTTCTTTGAAATGCATAGAATAGTTTGATGGTATTGTAACCGACCTAACTGTATAGCCTAAACGTAATAAAGTAACAATAAACAGGACGATAAGTCCGAACTTCTCAATTTAAACACTTCTCCTAAACAAAGAAGAGTTGAATCTCACTCAGTTGTCCCTCCTGGCTCCCTTACAGTCAAGATGGTGGCAAAGCTAACGAAAACAGGGATTTATTCATCTCACATCGTGCCTAACTTCAGTGAATCATAGCATATCAGGAATGGAATTAATCTGCAGACGCTCCGGTTCAAGATGAGACCAAACTTTTCTATGGAGTTCAGTTTTTGAGCTGCGACAAAGGTCAAAATGTGGCCTGCAACAGAGGTGTTTTTAGCCCGGCTGATTGCCGGAAATGCCTTTAGCTGTGGTTGTTTATTACTGTACTTATTACTGTTTATTACCCCTACTGGCCCAGTTAAGAGGAGTGAGGATTTTGCTAAAAACATATCATTTAATTAAGCTCAGTTCCTATATATATATATATATAATATTTTGAGCTCAGAAGGACACCTTATTGTTTGTATTGTTCTTTTATTGAGTTCCAATGATGAGTCAATTAATTGATTGACAGAAAATTACAGTAATTGCAGTAATTTTCAATTAATCACTTTGAGTAGTTTTTTAAGAAAAAATGTCCAAATTCTCTGATTATAGCTTCTAAAATGTGAATATTCTGGTTTCTGGTTTCTAATGATACTCTTGGTCGGGACAGAACAAGACATTTAAGGATGTCACATTAGGCTCTGGACATTTCTCACCATTTTCTGACATTTCAGACCAAACAACTAATTGATTAATAGAGAAAATAATCTACAGATTAATCGATAATGAAGATTATCTTTAGTTGCAGCCCTGGTTTTCTCAACTCTATCAGTTATGATAACATTATGCACACCTAAATATTTGATGAGATCTGGGAACACGGGTCGGTACGGGCATGTCTCCACTGCAGCAGCTGGAAACTGGGCAACAGACTTGCAACACCAACTGAGCAACTATCCTGCACAGAACTTCGACTCAAGTACAATAATTACAATTTAAATATACTGTATATTATAAATTATTGGCACTTGCATCACAACTACAACAACCAAAGATGGCACCACCATGGAAGGATACATGAAAAGATGGTTATCGGTTTAAAACTAAGGTGATTTGCTTGTAACCAGCAAATGTTTACCCGTTACATACAAGCAGTCACATGTAAAATATGTTTACATACTGCTAGCCATGCATGACTCAAACAAGCTGTTTTATGTTCAAGACTCGACTAGAAGCTCCTGAGTGAATCCAAACAGCACCAGGTGATTCAGCAGGAAGCACTGAAACCCTGCAGGGCCAAACAGACGCATATCAGTAGAGATAAATGCTCAGAACAGATGTGGTTTCACCTGTGCAGTGAGAGGAAACCAGAACAGGAGGAGATATCAATCAACACAGCCAGAAACAACAGCCTGTAGCAGAATCAGGGCAGCATTCAGCTTTTCATTACACTTTCAGTTTCTGAACTCTTTGAACACTTGCAGATGTAGATTGATCAATTTATGGATTAATAACAAGTCAATCCAGTCAAATGACCAATAAAGCCAACACCAATAAATGGGATCCTCTCACAGCACTTTTTTGTGTGATTTCCATCATCACAGAAGAATCCACGCAAGGATGGAAAGGCGCTAGCTAACACGGTCTAAACCCTAGACTGTATATAAATATGGACCGCTATGCAAAAGTTAAGCCAAAGTATCTCGTTTTCAGGAGCTGCTGTCTTGCTTATGTGACGTCATTTAGAGCCAGAGTCTGCACAGTAGATATAGATATAAAAAGATAACTAATTAAAAACATACTTATCAGAAAAAGGAACACTTGAACAAACATCAGCCTGATAAGAACTACCTAAAATGACAGAAACATCTTTGGGAAAAATGTATTTTATTGTACTTTGATTTTTTTGTTTGGCTCATGTTCCATCCATTAACATGGAGGGGGCGAGACTTATGATCTATACTGCAGCCAGCCACCAGGGAGTGATCAAAATATTTTGGCTTCATTTTCGGTGAGCTGTCATGTCGTCCATCTTTATATACAGTCAATGGTCTAAACAGTTCACTTTAGCGTTACAAGTTACATGGCTGCCCTAGCACACACATGCCTCATTAAACTTAACTTCTTATAAGTACATTTATAAATGAAACTGTAAGCTACAAAACACAGTACGTAAATGCGTCCCCAAGCCTAGAACAAAATGATTTAACTTCAGCAAAAGTGCAACACAAATCAATCGCAAAACAATTGCTAAACATTTTTAGCGATTAGGCAAATGTAAAGCTAACGTTAACTTCCCCAAAATCCAGTGAAGAGCAGGACAGAGCCGCTAACGTTAGCAAAAACTCTGATAGCATTAAGGAACACCTTCCACACGGTGGGGAAATACTATGCGGTGGATGTGCTAGCTGTGAATAGGGCATTTTTATTTATGTGACCTGAAACCCCACAAGCTAATGTAACCTAGTTAATAATATGCTCATTGGCTTTGGAAGTAGCGCTGTGTTACTACTGTATGTAGTAAGCTAATTAGCCAGACTGTTTGCAGTGAATCAACACGTGGAGAAATCCAAAGATTGACAGTAATACTGTGCCTACAGTTGCTAAGCTATGATTGGACAATCACTGTTCGAACGAGTGAACAATCAATTTGCAAAATTTTGATTTAAATCACAAATTAGCCAATTAATTTTCTGTCGATTAACTAATCCTTAATCTACTTATCTTTGCAGCTCTAACTAAATCTACAAGATTACCAATCTGATCAGATATTTGATTACATATATGATTATACTTTTTGATAGCTGGTATCAAAAAAGGCATCAAAGATCAGTAAATGTATATGATTTAAATAAGGAAAATAACATTATGGGCTCTACAACTGGAATGTGTTTCTGACCAATCAGATTTCTCCGCTGTTGTGATATAACAGCTTCCATACACCTGCCCCTGTCCATGTCCTATGTCAATACGCATTACAGCACAGTTACAGTTAACCACCTCAGCAGCTCTCAGCCCTTTCCTGACCCATCCAACCAATCAGCATGAATAAAATGTTAATGAGTGTTGCCATGGCTACGGTCACACCAGGCAAACCAGCGGTGACCTTCTCCAGGTCCAGGTTAATGATTAGGAGTCCTGAAGCTGAATACAGTCTGTGGTTCAAATCCCAGGAGAGAAATTCTGGCTCACATGAGAGACACAGAGGCTTTACAAGGAAAACACACTGAAACAATTACAATAATAAAACACAACAAATCACTGTATGGACAAACAGCAGCTGACAAGCCCAGAGAGAGAGAGCAAATGGATCACTAAAGAGCAACTGAAAGTCACTTTATTCATTTATGCATAATATGTGATGCCTGTTGAGTGCAAACTCACTCTATAGAGATGTTATAGCTAAATTAATTTTAATTTTAAAGAAGAAGGCTGTGAAATATACACTTAATGTAAAAATACTCAATACATTAAAGGGTACATATCATGCTTTTTGTGATTTTCTGTTATTTATATACTGTTATGATGTTAGATATCTATGCTAAACATGGTCAGTGCTCGCAAACTTTAGGTTAACGTATGTAGAAATGCTCCCTGCAAGTCAAAAGCCAGGGCCTCAACCTGATCCGAACGCTTTGTTTGTGACAGTTTTTTCTACCATGCCATCGTTGGCTCGTTGCACATGCCTATGAACGGCCATCCATTACGTGGCCTCAGTTGTTAAGGTTGTTGCAAAGGTTTTTCCATGTGTTCTTTTCGTCCGCTCTCATATTTTGGATCAGATTTTGGCTTGAATATGTATGGATGTATTTGAGAAGTTGACATTTCAAGTAAATTACGAGAATAAGTAGTGAAATCCTACTACTATAGTTTCTTGACGTAGCCTCCAGAGCCGGGGGAAGTCTGCTGAGGAGCAGCTTCCATGAGCTGGCCAATCAGAACAAAGTGGGCTCATCAAGAGGCGGGCCTTAAAGAGACAGGAGCTAAAACGGCCTGTTTCACACAGAGGCTGAACTGAGGGGCTGCAAAGACCATTATAAGATAAATAATTAGTTTTTCTTAACTGTAAATAATGCAAAGACATTCCAGTAGAGCCCCAGAATATAAATATAGACCTGGAAATATGCATGATATGTCATCTTTAAGAGAAGTATTAGCAGTAAAATGTACGTCAGTACCCTGGTACATATCAATACATCAATAATGTTTCAAAAACTCAAAGACTGAACATAGTGAAATAATAAAAGTTTCATTAGAATTATGACAATTCCCCATTTGAAGTTATCACACATAAAATGCTGCTTCACATCACGTAAGATATTTGAAAATCACTTGTTTATATAATGTCAATTTATCACATGTGAAACACCTCATAGACCTGATTTTAGAGGAAAAACATTATTAGCAGCCCTTTTGATATCAAAATTTAAAGATTTTGAAATTACATACTGAAAATCCCAAGTAGTATTTAATATTTTATGATTTCATTCTGAATATGAAATCTAACCTAAAAGGTAGCCAGGAACTCCAGCTGTCAGACAACTGTAGCGGAATAAAAAATAAGAAAGAGAAGTAAAGTCAACTCAAAACGGAAATACTCTCATACCAGAACCTCACATGTGTACTGAATTTAAGTGAGTGAATTAACATCTGAATTTGCTCTATAAACAACAGCAATTTCTTATTGGATTCCTATTTTCAGTATAGTTCAAACTGTCCCAAAAATGGACAAAATCACCTTAACGGACATTAACCTTTGAACAACACATGTACTTATGATATAAAATACATTTGAATGTTCAGACTCCAGAGAAGATGACCTCTTATTTTTGCAGTTTGTATCACCTGTTCTACTGAGCCTGTGATTCGCTGCTAAAATACAGCAGAAAACAGAAAAAACTGAAAAACTGAAACCCAAAACCTAAAACCGGGTCACAGAGCTTCATCTGGGCAGCGTTCCTGCAAACTGAGGCTCCCACTTCATCATCCAGCGCAAATATCCAGCATAAAAGAGAAACTAATGTTGATGACGGACGATGTAAGATACAATATTAAAGGCACATCTGAAGTACGGATCTGCAAAAATGTTCCACTTAACTAATTTAGTGTCCTCAAACCGACTTGTAAGCTGAGAAGAAAATAATGACACTAAATTCAGCAAAGGTTCATGAGGAAAATGTGAAATTATCTAACTGTTTGTCACTTTTGGTTTCAAACAACATGATTTTAATCATTATTTAATTAAGACAAACTCAGAATCAGAATTTTCACTTGTAGTTAATTGCACTTTTAAAGATGTTTATCTGTTAAACAAACGTGCTGCTTAGTGTTCACAGATCACAGAGAAATCTGAAAAATGTACAGAATGTTAATGACGTTGTTCTTATAATATCTGTTTATTATAAACAAAGGAAACGCATCACTTCCTGTACACAAGTGAACTTAAGTATCTTAAGCTAAGCTAAGTGCTTTGTTATGTCTTATAGGACTAAAATACATTATAAAACAGTGAATGTGGTCACAGATTTATAATGAAATCTTCAATAACATGTTTAATTTAGCCATCAAATTATCTTTATTATACCTCAGTATTTTGATGTATTATTTTTTATTTAAATTGTGGGTCATGTGATTTTGGATTTCAGGATGTAGTTGTTTAGTTTTATGGTGAATGTCTAGTGTTTCTTGGGACCCTGTTGGAAAATAAGTGTTTTCACTTTAACATGTTATCATCCCTTGGATAATGTTTTGTGTCTGTAATCCATAAATAGATCATATCATATCATAACAAAGACACTGAGAAAAGTCAATATTCTACTGTAACAAAGTCATCTGCTAGAGCTTGATTCAATATTTGATGTAGGAGTTGAGCTTCGCCTCTTTGAAAACAAGCACAAATACTGTGAAGAGTATATATATATATATATATATATATATATATATATATATTTCATAGCCATGAAATGAGTTTGTGCAACCAGCGTGAACTGGACACAAACTGGACATTTTCACATTTACCACAGAAAAACTGTTGTTATTGTTACGTTTCGGTTTTGATTTAAAAACTATAACTCAGAAATTCACCGACTGGCTCCCAGCAGAGTTGACAGCAATCTATTTCTTTCCTTTCCAGTGCTGCTGTTTCTTAATGTCTAACATTAATATAAATCCCAGCATATTTGCATTTTGAGAGCCACATTTGAGCCATTAAAAGATATCACCTGAAATATTCAACAAACAGGACGGAGGACTACATCTGAGTAGAGATATAGTGACAACTACAAGCATTAATACTCTTCTCAGGCAGAACAGAAGTCATTTTGACAATATTTATCATCAAATATGCTAATTATAGCTTCTTATTCTGTTTGTTATTTTGATCTTTTTCCTCTCAGAAAAGTCTCTAGTATAGATCTTATAAATATCTTATAAATCTACGACAAGAATATTGCAGGTGCACAGCAGTAACAGGAGATGAAAAATGTCGAGAAAGTACAACCAGGTCTGTATATTCTCATTACAAAGTGCCATAACGGCTCCCTGAAGGATCATTATAGGAACTGCTTAAATATTGTAAGGACGTTACGTGCACAAAGTCACTATAAAGTCACTTTTGATTAAAAAAATTCTAGCATACCAGTCCCTTAAGGAACACTGTAAAACATTTATGAGGATATTTTCAACAGTGCATCCGTCCAGTCTTGAATGGGCGGAGCGACGCTGTCTCTGCATTTACAAAAATATCCACTTCTTGGCAACAGACACTCAGATACTTATCATGTTATTGATTAAGCAGTATAGACTAAACCCCTATTATACAAAGTACAAGATCCCAAAAACATATGTAGATGTGACCCTGACGTAATGTTTTGAGCTGATTTGTAATATTTTAATGAAGATAAAAGCAATATTATGATTGTCTGAGTAAGTTGTAGCACATTTTTCAATACCATGGTGATATTATAGGTGTGTAGTTATGCAGTAGGAGAGTTAAAGAGCAGTAAATTAACAACATTTGGTCACTAAAGCACAGACATGATATATATATAAGTATATGTGCACATGCTAATAAGCACACAAGCCTATTATAGATGATATTTATGTGATTGTTTTCCTAAAAGAACGCTGTTGTTTCTATTTATAAGTGTCTAAATGGAGACTGAAAGATGCAGCTCGGTGCTCTGTGTTGTTTTGCTGCTGAGTCCGTCGTGGCTGCCATACTCTCTGTATGCTGGTTATGTAATCTGAAGGAGATAGGAGGAGGAGGAGGAGGAGGAGGAGGAGGAGGGTCTGGAAACCCAGCACACACACACACACACACACACATATATACACACACACCCCTCTCTCTCAACACCAGCGTCTTCCTGCTCCTTCCTTCCCTCCTTCCTCTTCTCACCATCTTCCACAACACAATCTCTGCATCAGTCATCGTGCAGACTCCGAATCTCAAATCAGTTGGGGAATATTGGATATCAGCTATTTATAGACGCTCTGCATGAGAGAAATTAATGTTTCTAGTCAACACACACACACACACACACACACACAGAGACAAACACACTTCCATATTTTCAGATCAATATCTGCCTCTATCTGTCAGGAGCGCGGAGCTGGAAACTGGAGAGAGCATGTATGAGCTCATTTTTCATTGCTTCGCACTGATGTTATCGCTGACGGTTGTCGCCGTGTCTTGTTTACAAGAGAGTGTTCACTGACTCAGAGCTGCCAACTGTATTTAATATTTGTTATTGTTAAATGTTATTTAGTATTCTTTTAGTATGTCAGTTCTATTCTCTTTCGTTGTGTTTACTCTTAGATCATTTAAATTATTTATTATTATTTTATTTTAAATTTAATCTATTTATTTCCACTGCACTTCTTTTTAAATTACATAAATATTATAGATATACTAGACATCCTGTTCCTGTATAATCTCTATTTTTGTTGGTATATTTTGTTGGTAAGATGAAAAAAGAAAAGGGAGGTTTGTTATGCTTATGGCTTCAGAGACGGAGGCGCCGAGTTACAGATTGTGTACACGTGGTGAGATACTTTACTTTAATTACTTTACTTTACTTACTTTAGTATTAGTTTTCGCCTGTTAAGTCTCAAATTACCACCACTGAAGTACACATTCTATATATTGTATTTTTCACTTTATCTTGTGTTTTATCTTGTGTTTACTAATATTACCAAGAGGGTTTTTTCTCTATCTTATGTACATTTGTGTTTATTTATGTTTTTATGTTCATTTTTATGTGAGTCACTTGGTGTAAAGCACTTTGAGCTGCATTTTTTGTATGAAAGTTATTATTAGTAGTATTTATATGTAATTATATTGAAGATATTTTAATTTAATGTATTTATGACTTATTTTAAATATCCTAAATTGCTTTATTTAAAGAGATGTTGATTTATGCTTTATTTTATTATTACTCTGTTACAATTTCATTTATGTAATTTGTTAATTAGTATTGAATTTTGTATATTTTTGTTCTGTCTGTATGTAAACAGTGCGTGTTTTAGTCATTTAAAGTAATTCAAATTATTTTTAAAAATATCTTCATACGTTTTTTCTTCACTGTATATATTTATTTCCATTTGAAAATGTTTTTTTAAATATAATAATTCTTATAAACAGTCCTGACTGACACATACGGGCCTGCTTAGTACAATAATGGCTAATTGGAGCTGTAGTGTCTCCGCGGTGCGTCATGGTGCGTTTACGCTGCTTTGATCCGCTTCAATGAGGACTGGTGGGTTTATTCTGCTCAAACATATTACAGGGTCACTGTGTTTGTTTGTCCTCGGCTCAGGTGAATCAGTCCGCCTGCTCCTGACACACAAATAGTCTCCTCTATAGTCTGCAAGATGGCTCTGAGAGCAAGCAGCTCCGGTTATCATCAAGGAAATAATCATCATAATTTACTCACCGAATCTCCTGTCAGCAGACGCGAGGAAGCAGCTTTGGGAAGCGAAGAAGAAGAGGAGGAGGAGGTGGAGGAAGGAAGAAGCCAAAGGATCCATGTCTCTCCTCCTGGTTGTTGTCTCTCAGGTGTTAAAAGGCCATTTCTTTCAGCGGGCTTTGGCTCGTGTTGCTTCCCGGTCAGAGTGGCTCCTCCGCGGCTGCAGGAGCGCAGGAGCGGGTTGGATGGATGTCGGAGGAGAGAGAGGAGAGGATGCAGGGCGTTTCTGCTGCTGCTGCTGCTGCTGCTGCTGGAAGAGGCTCGAGCTCTCTCAACGTCAAGGCACGCGCAGCTAGACACGCTGTTTCCGGAGTGTATTTTCAAAATGAAAGTCTGAAACATACAGTATGTTGCAAAGCTAACTGATTAAAGGACAAGCACACAGTTTTTTTGTCTTTAAAAACAACAGTCAGTTGTAATCATTCCTCCTGTTTATACTGGATATTAAAAGATCCTCTTCAAATGTGCTTTCAATGTAAGTGATGGAGGCCAAAATCCACAGTGTGTCCACACAGTCATTTAGTGCAAAAATGCATTTAAAAGTTGATCTGAAGTTGAAGTTTTCTGTTTCTGTTTTAAGTCTTTGTGTTTCCCTGTTGAGCTGCGGTGGAAGTATAGTAACAAAAAGAGGAACTTTGGCACTAAAAAGACTGTAATGTTGAAAGATATCTACTTGATTTGACTCATTTAGACGACTGAAGCTTCATATTTGCTTCAGATAAACTTTTAAAAACATTTCTGCACAGAAGGAGGACTGTGGAATTGTCACACACACACACACACACACACACACACACACACACACACACACACACACACACACACAGTCACTGCCTGATTTTGTGGTTTCGGTCTCTGAAGTGTCCCCCATCAGACAGTTTGACCTCCAGTGCTGTGGTGTGTTCAGGTTCAGGTCAGGCTGTCAGGACAGGTGTGTCGGTTGTCTGTAGTTTGGTGACACACTGAGATTTGTTTGTTTCTGTTAAATCCAGAGAAGATCCTTTAAGACTGATTGTAAAGTTGCTCTGATTAACTAGCTAAGCTGTCAGTGTTGTTGAAATACTGTAATAATACTACAAGTTCTTTTGTCTAATTTTTATTTCTGTGATGTAATCTAAATTTTTACTCTGCTTGTTTTCTCTTTTTGTTTTTGCCTTTAACAAGGGAACATTTAATAACTGGTTTGATAAGTAAATTATGGAATTAACCTTTTTATAATCATACACTATATGATAAAGTAAAAGTCAGGTAATGCTTTATTTATCTTCAATTGTATGCTTGTCTGTAAACTATTTTTAGTTTGTTGCATGTTCAGCTGACCTGGTGTATTCTGACTGACAGACTCTCTTGGTCAAGTTATAACTTTTTAAACCGTCCTTTCCAAGCTCCTCAAAATTATTCAGATATTACTGACCTGTAAAATAAAGGATTACCAGTAGTGGAAAGTAAGTAAGTACATTTACTCAAGTATCGTATTCAAGTACAGTTTTGAGGTATTTGTACTCTACTTAAATATTGTACTTTCTACTCCACTACATTTATTTGACAGCTTTAGTTACTTTTCAGATGAAGATTTGACACAATGAATAATATAACAAGCTTTTAAAATATTTTTCCCTCTAAACTCCTCACGTTGTTTCATTTCAATAAATGTTCAAATGATCCAATATTTCACCAAAAATCAAAGATTAGAGAAAAAGTCCAAAAACTGAAAACAGATTTGTGAATCAGAACTTTGTTTTTTTCTTCTCTCCTCTCCCATTAATCATCTCACGACCCCTCAGATTTATCTGCTGACCCTTTGGAGGGCCCCGACCCCTAGGTTGGGAACCACTGGACTAAACTAGCTAACTGTATATAAAGTAGTGTAAACTAGCTCCACCTCCAGCAGCTACAACAGTAACATGCTGCTCTAACACTGATGCTTCACTATTAATAATCTAATGATGTCATATATAATAATATATCAGTCAGAGGGACCAAACCACTACTTTTACTGCAATACTTTAACTACAATTAGCTGATATATCTTGATATAATGGAGTATTTTTACATTACTGTATTGATACTTTTACTTAAGTAAAGGATCTGAATACTTCATTCAAGACAGCCAAGTTGTACTTTCAGAAACATAACACTGTTATTCATTCTGTTGCACAAAAGCTGCACCTCCAACATAATAATTATCCCTCCAAAGAGATAAACACAGAAAGAACAGACAGAAACTACACGCTGCTGTACAGCTTCATGCCGCTTAGTCAGCCAAAGCTCTTTATTCATTTAAAAGACATTTAGGATTCTGAAACACGGGAAACATATTATAGCATTTTGTTGGTTCGTCTTACACATAAATGTCTCTGGGTCGTGTGAATTTTAAGGCACAAGATAAATTAAGAAGACGGAGAAGACAAACCCGCCTTTCAGAGGACAAACTTGACCCCAGAGGATCCGCTTTCAAATCTGATGGCTTACAGACAAACTTAATAGTTTCATATAAAATAAATCACATGACAAGCCCGGCAACACAAATAAAAAATATTAAAAGACATTAAATGCGGAACAACACAGTCTACATACGGATGATATAAAATACTTTCTTGATGTGAACACGAGGCAAAGGTCTCTATTTTGTGTTTTGAAGGTCAAAGGTCACACTACTACTTCTTTATCAACACAGAACTGCTGCTCTTTGGCTGTGTAGTGCCGCATACATAATAACTGCATTTATTTAATGAGTTTAATACCAAGAAGTGCACAGTATACATTATGTGTTTGTTACAGATGTAAATCCCATGATTAATACCTTCTGAGCGAGTGCTGTAAAGTCAAAGCAGTGTTTAATATGATGTGCGTGAAAAAAAAAAAAGTGTATGTACACATAAACAAAAACAAAAAAAGGTAAATGTCATTTTCAACACGTGTTTTGCATTCAGGCTTCGCAAACATTTTGTGTGTAATTCCGACAAATTAGACGCATCAACGTGTTGAAAATGACATTTTACAACAAGTTAAGACTAAATGTTGATTCATAAACAAAACGTGACCAACTGATAGTGAGTGTAGCAGTGTTTACCTTGATAACGGCAACAAACACTGTAGGAGCTCCACAAAAAAATGTCCGATTAGTCTGTAAAATTTTCAAAATTCTTCACTTCTTTAAAGCCACAATGTGTAGAATTTTAATATAATTATAATTCAGATTATTCTGATTGCTTTTTTAAAATTTAACTTTAGTTTTAATTTATTGTATGTCTATGTGGTCACAATTTTGATGCGACCACCAGACGGCGCCAAAGTGCACAATTTGAAATTCTACACATGGTGGCTTTACTGTAGATACATGAAAAAGTGGATGATAATTAAATTACATGTTTCAATAGTTTAATTTGATGCAAGGTAATGTTAAAATTGAAGGTGATGTTTCTTATTATTTCTTGACACTTGAATTTTTAATATTTAGTGCTGTAAAAACAGATTTTTTTTTCTAGTTTAGATAAAATTACCCACTAAAACAGACATTTTTTTTTCGTACATTTTAAGCAAATGTTTAAACTAAAATGATCCCCGACAGATTAAAAACACACAGATGTGCAAATATTCAGTTTAAAAAACAAACAGGTAACACTTTACATCGGCCTTATTTCAGTGTAACAACAGGTGTTTTATAGCAAACTAAACAAACTTGGTACTGACATCACATTTAATGAAGTATTTCTGTGTATTTCCGATGTTGTTCAGTTGATTAATACACATTTTGATGCAGTGAAATAAAGCCAGCATGCATTTGTGTTACCGAAACCCCGGAGGGTAAAAAAAAATCAAATACTTTGCGTCTCTTTGGTGGCGTCATCCCCCCTGCGACAGCCTACCTGCTGCTGCACCCGCTTTGCATCAGAAACTTTGTCCAGAATGTTTTTCATTAAAAAAAAAAAAAAAAAAAAAAATTAATCAAATAAAATTACAAACAATCATTTGGCCGAGTAAGAGACCACACCTCTCTCTCTCACGTTTCTAGAATACACCGTCTGTTTTATCCAGCATCATTGTACATATTTACAAAGTTGTACACCGTCGTTCTTTACTCGAGGCAGGAAACTGCTGCAACAGCAAAAAAAAAAATAGATTGTTTTCCTCTACAGCCGTTATAGTTTCTTCTATAAATATGGAATATACACTTCCATCGCAGTACGTTGTGTAATATATAGTACTCTACGTGTTGTTTATACTCCCTTTAGTCTATCAGCCTGTCACTTCTTAAAGGGGAGGTTTGCCTTGCGACTGATGTGATTAAATGAATGTCAAAGCTGCTTCACTGATTCCTTTTTTTTTTTTTTTTTAAAATGATTACAAATAATGAAAATTAAAAAAAAACAAAAAAACATGTACTGTAGAATGAAGTGGAAGTGTATCATGTGGAAGTGTGGTGATATGATGATGATGATGATGATGATGATGATAGTAATGATGATGATGACGTGTCGGTGCCGTCTATAGTTGGTGAGGCTTCGTCGTGCCGTCTTCACTCAGCTCATACCTGCAGGAGCAGAAAGAGAACTTTACTTTAAACGCTTTCAGCTGTTTTACACAACGTTGTATTAATGCAACCAGACTGACTCCCAAAACAACATTTCATTAAAGTCACAGGAGTCACGATGAAGGACTGCGTGCAAGCAAACATCTCACCTGTCTGAACACCAGAACTTTTTTAGGCGACACTGTTACTAAACAAGCACTTGATTTGAAATCTAAACACTGGAGCCAAACCAAATAATCTCTACACATTTAAACTATTCTTGCGTGATGAAAATATGGCGACAACAACGTGACAAAACAGAAATTTAGCCCACGTTTGACTCTTGCTGGAGCCAGATCGGTTTTGTTTCATTCTGTCATAAAAACAACCGACACAGAAAACACTTTTTCCCCACAGTCTCTCCTCTATCTGCACCGTTTTCAAGTGAATCAGTAATAAATCGCAGCCGTGGAAAGCAGCTTCAGGCTACACAATATTTTAATAATGATATAAATCCACGTGACATGACTGGGAATGACTGCTGCTTTTTAAAGATATGATGTAGAACTATTTTAATAATTGATTAGTTGTGTAAATATTTGTTTTGGTAATTGTGAGGCTCGATTATGAGGATTTGCTGCTTTTCTTTGTCTTATGTGACAATAAACTGAATATTTCAGGCTTTTGGAGAATTAATGGGATCAATGGGCAATTACTTGACATCACCTAGAAAATAGTTTTGGACATATTTCACTATTTTTTGACAATCTACAAACCAACCAATTACTAAAAACTCTTTGATCTGCAGATTAAACAGATGAAAATGATCACCAGCTGCAGCTCTGTTATAATGAGGTTAAGTAGATAGTTTTGCAACCTTTTAGATACAAATTTCTGTTTTTCTGTGATTGTGCAGCACTGATGAAAAAGAAACTTTTCTATTATGCATCATTGAACTAAATAAAAACATGATTTATTTTAAAGAGAGATCCAGTTTTCACATATGAAAGTGAACTTTTTGTGATTTGTGGTATCAGATCTTAATAAACGGATCAAACGCTCATTAAAAGTAGGAGATCAAAGACTAACCATTGCGTCCAGCCCTTCGTGATCTCATCGTGGGTCAGATCCACCAGAACCTGATAAGAAAGGGCAACAGAGTGAACGACTGAATCATCACATGAGGACTAATCAACTCCAGTATCTTTAATCAAAAGACTATTTAAGTTTCTAAATGCAGATCATCAAAAGTTCATGAGGATTAATCATGAAACTTCAAACTGGAATAAAATACGTTGATTTCAAGATCATTTCCACTGTTTTAAACAAACATCTAATAACAAGCGACTTCACAGTTTACCTTTCCCAGAAGGCCTTTGTGTTTGGAGAGAAGACCTCCGCCGTTCTTCACCGCAACGTCCAGAGTCCGCCTGTGGAGCTCCACGAGGGAAACACTGAACTCAAACCTGACCGGACAGAGACGAGCAGAACGCCGTAAATTTACAACAGTTACACTCAGCTGATAAAGCTGTTATTTAATTACAGAAGTGGAAAACTAAAGGTATACTGTGCAGGATTTCTTGGTTGGTGTTTCTACCATAGACTGTATAAAAATATGGACGTAGTTACCGTGACGTCACCCGTTGGTTTATAAAGAGCGGTTTTGAAGCTCAAAGTGAGCCACTCCGGCCGTCGCCATCTTGGCAGTACGTGACGCTGCCTAACTCCCAGCCAATCAAAACAAGCCACCTAGTGGCTGGCGGACCTGTCACTCAAAGCAGCCATGTCCTTCGTTATGCATAACTTTACGGCTTAATAAAATTTAAATGGGTGAGTTATTAAAAAATTCACCCCCGTACAGTTGTCATGAAAGGGGAAATTAGCTATAGAGACCAAAACCGTTATTTTGTTCCAGGCTGTAAACATGTTTATTTCTGCTGTAAAGTTGGGCATTTTAACATGGGGGTCTGTGGGGATTGACTCGCTTTTAGAGCCTCAAGTGGCCGTTCAAGGAACTGCGGTTTTTGGCACTTCTGCATTGGCTTCATTTTACAGCCCCAGAGGTTGCTGCTTGGTTAGTACACACCCAGTCTACTGTGACCTCTCTGCTCTGCGTGTGTGTAGCTCAGCAGACACACAGACCTGCTGCTCTTTATACATCCATGACACAGAGACAGAGAGCAGAGCGGAGCAGAGGAGAGAGACGGAGACAGCGATGTAACTTGGTCGTGACCCTACGAGTCAAGACCTCACACCCTGCGCGCTGTTATTGGCTGGAGGCTACACACCCACTGCCCAAAGGCTGACGCCCAGAAGTGTCTCGAACACAGTAAAATAATAAGAAAATACAGACAGAGGGCAGAGTCTCTGCAGATATTAACTCATAAGTGATTGAGAGGGATAACTTTTGCATGAGTCTATATGTTGTTGTTTTTTTTAGGAAAATCCTGCATAGTATGCCTTTAACAGTGGGACTCACGTCTGATCATAAACTGGATTGAGGGTCTTCTTGAACGTGTGAGTTTTCCTCCTGCCTGACCTCCGTTTGTCAGGAAGCAGGTAGAGGCGGACGTAAGGATCTGATCCATGATCAGTGAACGCTATCAGGTTTCTGTGGAGGTAAAGAGAATAAACATCACCTCAGAGTAAACACACTGACCTTATAAAGTGTATTTTTCAAAGAAATGTATCTTTTTTATCGACCCGTACCTGCAGGCGTGGACGACTACGATGAGCTTGTTCCTCTGGGAGCTGTGTCTGACCGTCAGCTGGATCTCACCCAGCGGGAAATGACTGGGGCCAGAACCACTACAAACACACACACAGGAGGGAGAAACCCATCAAAAGCAGCACTTCACTGCAGTTGTAGCTGGACGTGGCTACATGTACATGTGTTTATTTTGTTCTTAAACAGTTCGTCAACCTGGAAATATTTGCAATGTCAAACATCCTCATCGTTTTTAAGCATAACAAGTTCCTTTAATAAACAAAAAATGTTTTGCCTTTGTCACCTTCTAACCTTTAAAGTTTGGTAAGGTCTTGTTCTCTATTGTGTATTAATCCGCCACTACAAATGATCCCCAACAAATGCACTGTTTCCTGCTGTTTGAGTAACTTTTGCTAAAAACTACAGTGATCAGATGTTTTAGGAAATTACTGAAGCTTTTTTGAAAATGAAATTATATTGTATGTGCCAGAGACATAAAGTACTGAGAGATAAACACATTGTTGGTTTTGGTTTTTTCATGGGATTTGTTGAAATTGAAATAAAACTATATATATATATATATATATATATATATATATATATATATATATATATATATATATATATACAGTATAACAGCAGCTTTATCATATGATTTTTCTTTTTTGTATGTGTCAACCACAAATATATAATTAAATATATAAATGTTTTTTTCAGATGAACAAGTTGAAAAAGTCCTTCTGTAGGATGAAGAGCATTTTATAGTTTAATTTACCTGAACTTTAATTGAACTTTAGTTGAAATTTGTCCCCAAACATCTGGTGGGAAATGACTATAAAAGTGCAGTCCCCACTTGTGTATTTGGTGTGAAAACAGGTTATGTTGATTCACAAGTCACAGTTAAGTGGTAATTAAAGCCACAACTATTGATTATTTTCTTCATCAATTAGTCTGCTGATTATTTTCCTGATTAAATGATCTATAAAGATTAAGAACATTGTGAAAAAAATGTCCATCACATTTTTTCCAGAATGATATAAAAACAGACAAAAGCAACAAATCCTCACAAACGAGAAGTTTGAACCAGAGAATAATTGTCACTTTTGCTGAGAATATGACTAAAATGATTATTCAGTTATCAAAATAGTTTCCAATTCATTTTCTCTTGATCGACTATTCGATTTATTGACCAATCGCTGCAGCTCTAGTAGTAATGTAAGTCAATACATGTTTTTCCCTGTAGTTACCTGCATATATGTACTTTAGGTGTTTAAATTATGTGACTGGATCTATGTTTGAGGTTTTCCAGTATGAAAACATACAAATGTATTTCATAGACACTCAGAGGGATCAATGGATGAGAGATAAACTGATAGATGACGGAGTGATAGATACTTTTGCAGCTGCTGAAGTCTCTGCTGCAGCTCCTGAGCAGCGTAGGGGTTGGAGATGTCTGATGCGATGCTGGGCGTCGGCTCTTTGCCTCCGGCCAGGTACTGCTGGGAGCCCGAGATGGCCAGGTTGGAGGTGCTCCTCCCGCTCTCCGCCAGTCCCTGACCTCCTCCTGCTGCTGCTGCTACTGCTCCTCTACCACCTTGCCCCAAGTCTGTGCTTCCCGGGGACCTGGCCATCTCCTCGGTCTCCCTCCGCCGGTTCAGCAGGTCCTGTGCGGACACCGAGGCGGAGCGGGGGATTTCGGAGGTGGAGGCGGGGGCGGGCGGCTTAGGGGACTCGGAGGAGACGGAGGGCCGCGGGGTCGGGTTGGAGGAGCTGGAGGAGCTGGACTTACGGACCTGCACCGAGGATGGGGTGGAGTCTGAGGGCAGGGAGGTGTCCTTGTTCAGGCACAACACCTGAAACACGTACAGGAATAAATGAGAAGGGCTCGAAACACGGTTTGGATTATTAAAATGTTTTAAAAAGCCGGATATATCTTATTCCTCTGTGCCATAAAGCTCTATTTTTGTCCAAAAACTATTCAATCCCACACACACACACCGTCCTGCTGCCAGAAATACTCACTACAGCACCAGATGTGTATCAATGCGCTGCTCAAAATAGTCCCAAATGCACTAAGGCCTTGTTTGAAAATGAAACCATATGTTTTTGAGCTGTTTTTAAAAGATTTATATCTTCTGTAGGAAACAACCAGCTGGAGCTGAGCGCCACAGACAGAGTAGGGACGTTGAAAAGTATTAGGAGACATCTCGGTTCTCATCTTTTCACAGGATTTGTTGACAAGAAGAAAAATATTGGATAATATCAGCCTTTTTTCTTTAAACTATCCACAAAATTAGTTACCAAAGTTCTTGTTTTACGTGTGTTAGTGCAACAACAATTAAATTGTTTCTGATTTTATATTTATATGTGAAAAATACTAATATCAACATAGTGATACTGACTGAAACCACATCATCCAGTGCTTCAGGGAATGTTTTTCAGAGACAACAAGACAAATAAAGAAAAACTCAGCTTGAGTTTTAGTGTTTGCTTGAACCTCACTGTTCAATTTGTTTCGGGCCATCTTTCATCTATTCAAGGTTAAATTTAGGTCTTAAATCTTGTTAGTTTTTCCGTCTTATTTCTTTAATTAAAGTCAGCCATCAACTCTGCTGAGCTGTAATCCTGTTCTGTACGCTCCGACTGATTAGCCACGGTTGTTAGTGTTAGCTTGGGAAATGCTTGGCTAGCGGCGGTTTCCCTGTTTGACACTTTCGGCGTACAACAGATGACGAACGGAAGGGTTTTTTGTGTCTTTGAGATGAAGGTTGGTGTTCTAGGCTGTCAGCACAGATTAAAAGTGTTTACTGTGTGTCTCCACTAGCCTCCCTGATGCTTTCTAACAGAAGGTTTAAGAGCCTGAACTTCCCATTCGTCAAACCACAGAGCCGTTTCCTGCCTGAACTGGGTTATAAAAAAGCTGATAATGGCTTGGAGTTGAAAATGAGCTTGAACATTTTTGGCTAAATGTGACAGAAAAAGGGGGAGCATGTGTTATTTCTCAGATCACTGTCTTCGTACCCGCAGAGCCATCTTCATCTTCAGAGTGCAGCTCGGTCCGGAGTTCTTGAGGGGGAAGCGCTGGTTCAGCGTCATGTCGTTCGCCTCCAGCAGACGACTCAGAGGCAGCGTGAACGTCCCCAGTGAGCACTCGTGTTTCTCGTCCTTCACCTAAAGACACGTGATATTAAAAACACTCAGCGTCAACTGACTTATCTAATATTTTAACTGCTTGTAAAGAGAAGAAGAAGAAGAAGAAGAAGAAGAAACCTCCATACCTCAACCTCCAACTCTTGGCTTTTAGGGTTGTGGATGAGGAAGGTGAAGGCTTCCTCCCACACCGGTTCATTGGTTTTATATCTGGTCTGGAAAAAGACACAACAGAAAGGAGTCAAAGGGAAGAATATTTAATTTAATTACAATAAATCAGGCCTGGCGAAGAGAGACGACACACAGCCAACCAGAAACTGAGCAGCTGAGAAACTGACAATTTGTAGGTAACAGGAAGTCATTTTGAGGACTTTTTATCCAAAATTGAAGTTACAATCTCTTCAGATTGACTGAAGACAGATTAGTCGCCTGCCAAAGAAGCTCTGGCTGGCATTTAGATTATCTTGCAACCAACTTTTCCATCATTACGTTGGCAGCCGACATGATTCTCACTAACAAACTGAACACAGATGGACTCCTGTTAATTCAGACGCTACCACACAAGCTACTGTTTGAAGGTAAAAGCATCAAATGCTTCTGACAATTTTTGTAATTTTCCAAATCTGACAATCACCTCATTTTATGAAGTGATTACCCAGGTGTGAAACTTCTCTCTCAAGCTCCTTTTTCAAGTATTCACACAATCACTTCTGTCATTTTATGTGAGTGCAACACCATCCTAAAGTGTGCACCATTATCCTTATTGGTATGAGTTATTGTGTCTCTATGATATCTGGCTTTTCTCTGCCTGTGAGTGTCAGAACAAGTAAAAACACTATGAAACATACTGGAACCTTTGATATACGTTTTTCTCTTAGTTGAATTTTCTTACTCGTACTGAAAGGACAGATTGTCAGTTTTTAGAAAGGTATGGAGATAAGAAGCTTCATAAGCATTAAGCTGAATGAATGAATGAATGAATGAGTGAATGAATGAATGAATGAATGTGGATTCTGCTTTGGTCTCACCTTGCTGTCGAAGGACTTGTGTCCCACTCTGAACTGGACAAACGGACTGGGATCGCTGGTCACTTTTTTGCCAGACTGCAGAAGAAGAAAAACAGGTTTTACAAACAAACAACAAAGAATTTTAGGGCATCAGCTGTCTATCTATGCATGCAGGTTTGCTAACTCTAAAATACATATTTTTTTTAAATAATTTGAAAAACAAAACTGACAAATGTTTTTTTTTTCTCGTCATGAATGTAAAACACACATACAGGAATATTATTGACATTACTGGGATTAGTTATCCTGATCTTGTGTGTTTTGGGCATTCAATATTCTGCTTTTCAGCTCATACTGCTCATGTGATATCACATCTTTAACAGTGTTACTTATCACATTTTAGCATGTGATGGCAAAATGTGTCACGTTTAATGAACAGGAACTAAGAAGGAAAACCAGGAACACGTCGTATCAGGATGAAAGAAAAGATCAATTAAAAGATTCAGAGTGGAATAAATTTACCTTTTGACGACAACGTTGTTAATTACAACAAACTTTGTTAGACACAATGCACAGTTTTAGTCGACACACATGATTAGTGGAGTTTGTTAATGATTTCACAACAACTAGTTGTGACCAATTCCAGTAACCAGTCTGTTACTGGAATCGGAGCTGTTTCGAATGTTTCAGCAGCACCTACTGGTGGGGATATCACTCAGTGTGCTTTAACTTCTTCACAGCAGGAGACTTTACTCACAACTTTAAGATACACTCAATTTTTTTAATATGAAGTGTTCCCAAATCCCCAAAACTTTCTATCAAATTCAAAGATGTTGTGGTGCGTTTAGCCCTCTAAAAGTTAAAAAGTTAAGTCTATAATGTACTTTTCACAATAAAACCACTGACTGCTTCTTTACTTCCTGTTGTGTTTGAAGGTTTACATCTTTTTTGATATGTTGAGTTAAATGTTATTCACATTTAGGTACTTGAAACCTCTCAGGATACAATCATACAAGACTGTTTAAGAATAACAAAGAGGTCAAAGGTGACACTGACATTTCTTGTTACAACAAAAAGCAGCTACAGGAATTTGAGAAACACTCTGCTGAACTTCTGCACTAAAGCAAATGTTTTTTTTTTCTCCTCTGAGCTTCCTTCAAACTACAGTTTACACAATATGGCCAAAGGTATGTGGACACTTTTGTGTTTCGGTGAAGAGGAAGTGAAATATTAACGCTGCAGCACACTTTGCTGCAGCTATCTGAGAAAACAGTGTGAGTCCAACTTTGTGGCAACAGTTTGATCTTTCCTGTTTCAACATGACTGTGGCTCCTTACACAAGGCTGGCTCAATAAAAAACATTAGAACAATTAGTCGACTGGAAGAAAATTCAACTATTTTGAAATTATTTTGAAAATCAAGCAATCGTTTTTAATGAGACATTTAAACAAAAATGCCAAAGATTTGATGGTTCCAGGTTCTTAAAGGGGACATATTCTGCATATTTTCAGATCTATATTTATATTGATTATATGGGGCTCTATTGGAATATATTTACATGATTTACAGTTAAAAAACCATATTATTTATCTTATACTGGCTCTTTATGCAGCCCTTCAGTTCAGCCTCTGTCTCAAACAGGCCGTTTTAGCTCCTGTCTCTTTAAGGCCCGCCCTCCTGATGAACACACTCTGTTCTGATTAGTCAGCTTCTCAAATACATCCGTACATGTTCGAGCCTGAATCTGAACTGAAATACGTGAACGGACGACGTGAAACAAGGAGGAGGAATGTGTTGTGGGCAGGTGTGAACAGTCTTATCAGTTTGATGGGGAGGTAGAGGTAACTTTGTTTGAAATTTTGACCATGTTTAACATAACACAGCTGATATTATAACAGTATATAAATGACTAGAGTATCACTACAAGCATGATACGTCTCCTTTAAATGTGTTTCATGGTCTTACATTATAGTTAGCTGTATGTCTGACATATTAAGACATCTGATGACGTCACCTTGTGCTCTAGGATACTGTGAAAGACATTTTTCTCTATTTTTGTGGAGATTATTAGATTAATTAAGAAGATTACTGCTCTAAAGCACTGATCTCAACCTCATCCACCACCTCTGGGATGAACTGGAACGCCGACTGCGAGCCGGGCCTCATCATGCTTCAGTTGTCCACATACTTTTGGCCATAAAGTGTGAGTTGAATGTTTTGAGTGTATGATCACTGTGTTCCCTCCTCGGTGTCTGAGCGGTATGGGTGTGCTTTATTACCTTGATGGCCTTATTGACCGAGGCCTTCTTCAGCCCTGCTTGGTTGAACTCTAACGGATTGCGCTTTGATTTTTTCCCCCAGGGACAAGGCAGGAGAGATCAAACAACACACAAACACACCAGCAGGTTATTAGGGGAAAAGGAGGAGCATGCAGGGATGAGGAGGAGGAGGAGGAGGGGAGGAGGAACGAGGAGGACAGAATGATGACACCACACCAACACCGCCGGCGCCGCCGCCGCCCGAACGTCAGTACATGAGACAGACAAAGAGACAACATGGATGATCACATGGTTAATGACATTCCCCAATTAAAACTGGACACAAGGTCAAAACTAGAGCCCGACCAGTACTGGAGTTTTTGAAGCCAATATACTCATAAGTAGCTTTCAGGAATAATCTTTTAAATTTGGCTATTAGAGAGTTGTGACACTGACAAATACTATAAAATAAGAAGATAAAAGTACATTTTCCAATTAACTTCTAATAAATAAGTATAAATTAAAGTAGAAGAGCAACAGATGTATTAAATACGAATATACGAAAAACAGATACGTTTTCAATAAACCAATATGGGTCAGGCTCTAATTAAAATACCAAAACATTAGATGGGACGAGTGATGAGGACGTATGAGGGGCAGCAAAAGGATCAAATGGAAGGAATCATTCTTAATGAGGAGAAGCTGAGATGGTTTTCTGTCGTCATGGTGATTGATTGAGGAACATTCATATTTCGTTTATAGGAAATGAAATCCAGTGAAATTACAATCAACCCCTTCTCTTGTACATCACACTGGCTAGAAAATACTACAAGACATCGTGTTAATAAAACGGATTTGAACATTTCTTGAGGGTCAAAAAGTATCACTGATGTCTCATTTTCTGGTGCCGAGTCACACTTGTGTTTGTCATTTTGATCGTCCTCAGTCAACGTATCCTAGCGTGGTGTGATTATAAACATCTGACTGAAAAGACAAGTGTGACCTCAGCGTTCAACATCGAAAAGGTTTTGGAGAAACTTCAATATGACGGATTAAAATTGTAGAATATCGATGACGAGATATTCTAATAAATATGCAGGTGGAGTGAGATTAAGCTGGTTTGATTTAAATTATATATAACTTCATCTTTTCTACCTTCAGCTTTGATCTAACATGGATAAACTGGTCTGAAGACTCAGGCCTGTTCATGTCAGATCAGTGATGGGCACATTTTTAAAGAATACACAGACTTATTGACAAGTAAGCAGTTTGAATAAGGAGGATTTAACTCGTCAGTGACGCCTACAAACATCCAGAGCTGCAATACTTATTTAAACCTGCAGTAACTCATTTTTTTGGCCACTTGGTGGCAGCAGAAACAAGTAGGGAGCACAACACTGACATATCATCACCTTTCAGCTCTGTTTTTACTCTCTATCAACTCCTGAGGGAAATATCTGGCTCTTTATCTGCTAAATGCTCCACTATGTTCACCAGCTAGTCTACAGCTAACTGTGTCTGTTTGCTGTTTGGTGCTGAGCAGGTAGTGAAAAGTGGCTTTTTAGAGGTTTTTCTCTGAGAACAGCTGTCTGCTGAGGCTGAAAACGACACTATGACACTATAACACTATAATTTAAGTATTCATGTCACCTCAGCGGAGACAGAAGATAACTACTTTGTGTCTCATGTGTTTTCTTTAAAACTACAACAATTTAATCACAGCTTGTTTGCCAAAACGTCCGTGTATTCCTTTAAAATCAATCGAATTTGCCTGATTTTGTCATGCAGCAGTAACCATGTGCTGGCTGCTGGTGAGCAGGACTGTTCACACACACATACATACAGTAATGGGCTTAAACAGGAAGGATGGAGGGGAAGCAATCCACAGAGAATTCACCCTCCCTGCTCTCAGGATCTCTCAATGATCAAAATGCATTCATTCCTCCCACCCAAAAGTTTTCACACTGATTTACAACTTGGACACAGAGTTTAAATGAATAAAGGTCATCGTACTGACGATCAGACAGGAGAGACGTGTACGGCATCTGGATGTTTGTGGATCATTTTGTTGTTTTTTTTACTTTAACAAAAACAAAAACTGTGACCAAATTTCTAAAAAGAGACTAAAATGGAATTTGGAAATATAATCTTCATAAATCACATATAAACACATTTTTGTAGAGGATTTTTTTAAGGAGGAGACAAAACTACGGATATCTTTGTCACAGAACTTTTGAAAAAGCCAAATTCTTAATCATATAAACTGTCATTTTGTGTTCAATTCTTTCAGATTACAATCCGTGAAGTGGATTTTATACTGAAAGCAGGTTGCTGACATTAGCTAAATACTTGGGTCTAACGAAAACTAGATTGAAATTTTCACAATTTATTTATTTTTCGTTAATTTCTTGATGACTAAATCTGAAATGTCTTTTTGAAAAGACTTTTTGTTGACTAAAACACGACTAAAAATAAGGATGACAAAGACGCCATATGAGTAAAATTGAAGGAGAGTAAATAGAAATGACCAAAATCATTTTGTGTTGTTTCATGCGACACCTACAGAACATAAAGTAAAACCTTTTATCTTATATTTGCTCTGCTAAAATGTAACCTGTGTGTCAGTGAGAATACAGAGGAACATTTTATTGGACACAAAGCTGCTGATGTATCTCTGCTTTCCAGACAATAAACTCATCTAACGTCGCTGGATTAACATCATGTAATGTGTCGACTGATCCTGTGAGATGAATAATTCCTCATGAGGAGAATAACAATGAGAATAGTTCTTTTAGGTAGGAGGAAGGATGCTTTTGATGTCCTAAAATATAATAATAAACCCTTGATACTAACTGTCTTTCTGCTCTGCTCCTCAGCTTCGCAATTAGTCAAACTCCAACAAATAACAATCATGACAAATAATGATATTCGGGAATTCAACCCATGCACACTCATTAAACTAGTAGGGATTCATGCTTTTAAGGCAAAACATCTTTGCTAAAAATCAAACACAAGCAACAGAAACAAAAACCTGTCAGGTCATCACACTGTGGCTGAACTAGTCTAGGATGCAGAAAACAGCCATCGGACTCACAAATAAGGTCCGATAGAGAGAGGCGGTGTTCTCGCAAAACACGAGGCCCGCCGCCCGTCTCTCTTTTAAGTAGCCAGAGCCCAAGTTCCCCTCGAAGACGCTCTTCAGAGGGGAGGAGGAGGAGGAGGAAGAGAGGAAGCAGAGAAGAAGAGGAGGCTGAAAAGAGGAAGGTGAAGCCTGCGCTACAGAGTTAAAAGCTCTTAAATCTACGTAATAATGAATAAGACAAGAGAAGGTAGATGTCTGCAGTTAAAGGTTAAAGGTGCCGCGTTAACAGTTTAGTTACCACAAACAAATGAGACTCAACTCTGCTCAAAAAAGGAAAAAGGAAAAGTTCATCTTCTTCAGCATGCAACAGCTTCAATGTAATAATAATACATAATAATAAACTTTTTTTTAATATAGCATCTTTTAAAACAGTGTCACAAAGTGTTTTACATGCTAAAACCCACCAAAATTAAATAAAATCCAGCATATAAAAGGTATAAAATACCCAAAATATATTAACATAAGACAAAAACAGTAAAATAATGGAAACATAACACGTAAAATAAGATTAGCTGGCCGCTATCGTTAGCTATAATCTGACCTATGACTGTTAAATAAAGGCATTAAAGCCCAAAAAACAGTCTCAGTCTCGTTTGTTTATGGTAATTATACCAACGTATTACTATTAATAAGACATTAATGTTTAAAAGTTCCACATTCTTTAAAGAACTGTGTTGTTTTATAGTAAAAGTTTCAACTGTTGCATTAAAGATAACATTCATTTTAAAAGCAGAGAAAAGAGGATTTTGCTATTTTAGTGTTTTTACTGCAGTGAGATGAAAAATTAAAGAAGCAGAAAGATAAAATACTTTGAGACCAAAAAACAACACCTTACATTTCTTTTTTACATTGAATCAATACAAATGCAGCACTAAATACCTTTTTCACTGAAGACATTTTGACATGTCGCAGTAGGAAAAGTGTAAATAATAAAATAATGAATGATGGCTGCTTTATGTTTCAGAGTCAAAGTGTCTGCTGTGAAAAAAAAGGACTATTACAATAAAATCACAATGATTTGATCTGTTAAAGTCTTTCTACTGCAGATGAAGTAGAGCTCAGAAAAGAAGTTCAGAAAGCAGGTAAGCAAGAGACTGAAGTACAAGCAAGCAAATATACTGATGATAAACTCTCAATCAATTCCTGAGAATGTTGTTTTTTGTTCTTATTATCTGCCTGAAACATCAGACGACCTGGAAATCCAATAAATACTCTATACTGGTAAAAATGTTGTCATCTACACAAAAATACAATTAAAAAAAAGACCATTTTTAGCATGAAAGTATAAACACAAACACACAATCTAAGGAGGCCGATTTTCACCAGGAAAAGAAAAATATATATAAAAAGTGAGTTACGATAAAAATAAGAAAACGAAAGTCCAGATTTTTTAGATTTTTCGAGGCTCACCGGCAGGTTTCTGGCTGAATCCAGGAAGACGACGAGCACAGCGGACGACAGGCCGTCGTTGGCGTGACCGCGATCGGCTTTGATGCTCATCAGGGCCTGTGAGGGTAGGTCAGAGGTCAGAGGTCAGGGGTCAGCTACACACTTTATTAGTTCAGCTCTCTGTGTGTGTGTGTGTGTGTTAGCGAAGCCGTATTACTGCACCTGGTCCAGCTTCTCCGGTGTGGGCAGCAGAGACAACCACTCCAGTTTGAGGTGCAGCTTCCCCGTAGCAACATCGTCCATCATAAACCACTGAAGACACAGACATGTTTTAATATAATTTATAATAAATAATTTAATAGTTTCTAGAGACAAGAAAACAAAACGTTCTCATATAAAGCGAAGGAGAGGAAAACTTCTGAAATAATTCTGGCTCAATACTAAATACTAAGCGACTGAAATTATATATTCTGTCTTATAAGACAATGAATCTTTTGGTTTGATATTTATTCTAGTAACTTGTTTTATTAAAGGGGTGAAAGAAAAGTCCTAAAATTAATTCCTGATGTGAGAAAACAAACAGAAACATCAGTCCCTCCACATGTTTTGATTGACAGCTGACCTCTTTTTTTTTTAAGATTGTGTTACTGTTTGTGAAAAAGGTGTCGCACTCTCATGAATTCAGAGCAGAAAAGACGCAGATTACCTCGTCCACCTTCTGTTCCCTCTGGAGCTCGTTCATGTCGATCATCAGACTGAAAAACACAAAAAAAGGAGAATTTCACCGAGAGCTGTTGTGACTCATCACTCCGCCGCATTGACGACAGACAGACAGACCGTCTCTCTCTCTCTCTCACACACAGCGGCGGCGGCGGTGAGTTAATGGGCTCCGGTGGAAATGAAAGTCAAGACGACAAGCGACGACGACGACGCCGCACTCATCAAACACTCGCTGTGAAGTCACGGAGAGAGTCGCCGCGCTCCACTCCGGGGGCCCCGTGTGGTTTGACGGAGCGCCGCTATCAGGTAAATGGAGTGTGAAATCCTATTACGTACAGCACAAACACTTTATAATAAATCCTCTCTTATGGTTTGTAAATTATATGTAAATCATAAACTATAATGCACGCCATTAATCAATAAATTACTAAATCTGTAGCGTACATACATCAGGATACATTACAGCATGTTGTATCAATGCTTCTCTGCTGTTAACATCAGCAAAATGAAGCTTAAATGTTTAATTACTGACGAAGCGAGGACTGTTCATCATGGGTGAGTATTGCGTAATCAATCAATCTTTAATCTTTAACCCTTTCATGCATGAATTATGATAACCTCAGTCAGGATTTTTATTCCCCTTTAGGCATAAAAAAAAATATCTGAACTAAACTAGAGTCCACTGTGTTGGCTGATGTGCAACTATACCATTAAAACCCATGCATATCTAACAAAAACGGCTTTTGAACAGCTGTCCACGATGCATGAAAGGGTTAAAATGACAAAAGAACTGTTTAAAAAAATAGTCCTGTCCAACTACAGTCTGAAACCGAATGTTATTTAATTTATAACGATATAAAATGTACAGAAAACCTATAAAAAAGAGGCAAGTCCTCTAATTTGTGAGGCTAAAAGCAGAAGATGATTTATATTTGACTTGAATGATTACTTCATTATATTACTGTACTGATATACTGATAAAAAAAAAACATTCAAATCTATGTTTTTTGGCATTAATCATCAATAAAAAACAGAGACTGAAGTGTTTTGAGATGTTGACGGCAGGAAGCAGAGCGGACCGGAGGAGAAGCTGAAGTTATAACGAGCATCGAGGATAACGACAGTAAGAAGCAGACGCCGTCGTACCTTCCCAGGAAGTCGTCTTTATCGGTGTCTTCATCAAACAGCTCGATCTCCAGATTCGGTGCCGAGTGTTCGTACACCAGCACCTGAAAATACAAATAATGATCGTCACACACAGGCTGGGTTTTGGGGAGAAACTGGTCCTGGAATGATTATAATCTGTATTTTTGTGTTACCATGCTTTGCTACTAAATGGCCAAAGTGAAATAAAATAAATAAAAATATACAATATATAACCTCAAACGTCCTCCCAGTTTAACTCCCTGCCGCTCACCTCGTACACCTCGTTCCATTTGGGGTTGACGGTCTCGTGCATGACTTTGCTCTGGAAGAGCTGGGTCCCGACCTGGATGACCCCGTACGGGTCTGACTTGCCTTTAATCAGCCCACCCAGGAACTTGTCTTTACCCAGCAGCTCCTGGGCCTCGATGAAGTGGATCCGCAGGACGCCCTGAGGAGAAAAAAATGAGAGACGGAGAGGAGGAAATGAGGAAAAAAGTAGCAAATCATCACATTTCTAGAAGCTAAAACAAGAGAAAGTTTGGCATTTTTGGTTAATAAATGACTTAAAATGTGAGTTTATTATTTAAATTATTGTAAATTCATCTTATATGAATTATAATTGTTTCAGTAATGTTTCAGTACCTTGGGCATCGGGAAGCGGAGTTTGGCCAGCTGGGCTTCTCCCACCAGCGGGATGGTGATGCGGTTTGGCAGGACCAGGTAGCTGTAGATGATGTCCTGGATGATGTTGTCACACAAACCACTGAAACGGATGAAGGAAGAGGAGAAGAAGAAGAAGAATACAGAAAGAGGGAGAATGAGA
Source organism: Thunnus albacares (assembly GCF_914725855.1). Classification (NCBI taxonomy): domain Eukaryota; kingdom Metazoa; phylum Chordata; class Actinopteri; order Scombriformes; family Scombridae; genus Thunnus; species Thunnus albacares. The sequence continues at coordinate 27,673,625 of NC_058117.1, forward strand.
GAGAGAATTAGAATCGTTAGAGTTCGACCTTGTGACGCATAAGAGTGGAACACAGTTAAAGGACAAGTTCGCAATTTTTCAAGTCTGTCTTAAAACAACAGTCAGGTGTTCATATAAACAGTGAAAGAGGTTTTCCTCGCTGTAATCATTCCTCCTGTTCATACTGGATATTAAAAGATCCTTCAAATGTGCTTTCAATGTAAGTGATGGAGGCCAAAATCCACAGTGTGGTTATATGAGGCTTCATCAGTCTGAGTTAATCATATCAAGTGGATATCTGACACGTTTACAGTCTTTACAGCATCAACACATATCGTGCCCAAAGTTTATGGGTTCAAACATCATTGGACGCTTGGCTACTAAATGTTTGTTTGTTTGTTGACGTTAGTTCAGCACAGAAGACACGTGGCTCAGAGTTGATTGTTGCCATTTAGATTGAGGTGGAGCTGTCTGTCAATATGAGGAAAATGTAAACTCCATCAGAGAGATGTCAAAGGTGGTTCGTTTGCCAAAAAAAAAAAATCAATAGTTGGATTCATTCTAAAAAAGCAAAAGCACACAAGAAAACTAGAAGATGGCAAACGAGCCAGTAGACCGAGGAGCGCCGGTCGGAAAATCATTTGCACGGTGGCAGAAAAAGCCATTTATGACCATGACATCATGACCATGACATCATGACCATTACCTCAGGATTCACCACAACATGCAAACCACTGGTGAGCCTCAAAACTGAAAAGCCAGACTGCAGTTCATAAAAATATAATAAAAAAGAAGAAATCCAGTTCTGGAACAAATATCTCAACATCAACATCTATCAACATGATGGAAAGAGGAACATGTGGAGGAAAAAAAAGGAAAAGCTCAGATCACAAAACATCTGAAGCACAACTGTAACTGTCCAAACACTTCCTGTCTGCACTGTGTTAATATAATATAATATCTCAATAATGATTTCAACCATATTACTGATCCACAGTCTCACTGCAGAGAGAAAACATCTGCAGCTGCCGTTCTGTCTGCAGCCCGGCCTCGAACATGTTCAAACACACACACACGTATCAACACGCGTGTTCACACACACACACAGAGACACACTAAGTAAACTCTTCTCCAGTTCCAGTTGTTATTATTAGATTCATGTGTTGATTAACAGGTTGAAACTCAAGTGTTGTGGCTTCTTCACTAATCCGAACAGGAAACAAGAAGCATGTATATTAAGACGACACTAAACCCCGACTGACATAAGATACTGTAGCAGTAGTATGTGTGTGTCTGTGTGTGTGTGTGTGTGTGTGTGTGTGTGTGTGTCAGAGAGTGACTGCGTGTCTAAACATGTCCAATGTAACAGGAGCACCACACACAAAAGGAATCTCACAAATTTGACACCAGTCTGTGATCATCGTGCTGCTGATGAGCGTTTTGTTTCTACGTCATGCTTTCCCAGCACGGGGACGCACCCGCACGCCACAAGCACCACGAGCACAGCGGTGACGTTACACACGACTCTGCTAAATTCTCACTGATGCCTGGAAATACCTGGAAATCAAGAACTCTGCTTCAAACCGGAGAGAGAGCAGTAAACACATTCACATAATTATGTGTTCGTGCAAGTTACTTCAGGTTTGGTTTGATTTAAAGCTGCAACAATTAGTCCATTAATCGATCAATAGAGAGAATAATCATCCATCGTCCATCTTTTGAGTCATTTTTAAAAAGAAACTCAGGTTTTAGCTTCTTAAATGTGAAGAGTTTTTGATTTCTTTCGTCTTTTATGACAGTAAACAACGAGACATTTGAGGACTTGGGCTTTGGGAAACATTTATGAACATTTTTCACCTTTTTCTGACCAAACGACTAAAACTATTATTTAGGAAAATAATTGACAAATTCATTGATAATGACTGTAATCATTAGTTGCGGCTCTGTCTAGTTTTTAAGGTATCTGTCTGTGACTTCTGTTGTTAATAAAGAAAAAGAAACAATACTGAGAGAGAAAGAAAGAGAGAGAGGGGGACATCTTGAAGAGTCTGTTTCATGCACATTTCCAGATCTATAATCTTATTCTGGGGCTCTACTGGAATATCTTTGCATGATTTACAGGTCAAAAACTCTTTATTTATCTTAAACTGGTCCTTTATGCAGCTTCTGTCTGAAACAGGCTGTTTTAGCTCCTGTCTCTTGTCCCGATGAGCTTCACCCTTTCTTTTTCTCAAAATATAAACTTCTCAAACATGTTCAAGCCTGAATCTGATCCGACCGAAATATGTGAGTAGATAAAGTGAACGACGTAAACCAACAGACGGCTGTTTGTGGGCATGTGAGAACAATCTGACGCCATCACGGCTGAGGAGGTAGAGATAACTTTGCAAACAAAGCATTCAGAGCAGGTTGACGCCCTGATTTTTGACTTACAGGAAGGATTTTACACACGTTCACCTCTAGTTTTAGACATTTGACCACGTTTAACATGGACATCTGACATCATAACAGCATAATAATAACAGAAAATCACCAAAAGTATGATAGATGTTACCACTAGAGACTGGTAATATCTTCTGAATACACACAGCTGAGTATGAAGAGAAATTTTAAAACACTGTATGGCCTGTTTTTAACTGATATAAATTAAAATAACATTGGTTTTATACTTCATTCTGTCCATACAGCATGTACAGGATGCACAGATTTCAGTGTAAAGACAACACTCTGACATTACGCCTCATGTCCTCTAGATGGCGCCATCGTCCCGCTCTGAAACACAGCTGCATTGCTTTCCTCCAAATCAAAAAAATCCCCTCCTGAAAGAGCTGCTCCTGGGTCGGTTTTATAGCGGGATTTCATGCAAATGCAAAGTTGATTTTAGAGTTGACACGCTGACTCGTGGTCTGCTCGCTCACCCCAAAAACACATCACTAACTATATCCAGATGAGAGTCGGATGGTGTAATTCTGCTGCCTATCCTGTGATTAAAACGCCCACTCAGGCTTCCACATGTCCCATCATACCTATAAAAGGAGCTTGTTTTTTGGTATTAGGGAGGAAGAAAACTGAACAGTGAGACTGAACAGTTGTGTGTGTCCTGACATCTATAAAATATAGAATATAAACAGAAGATAATGTGTGTGTGTGTGGCTTTACTGGGCGCATTTCAAAAGGAAAACAAAAGTGGATCCAGACTGGTGGTCGCACACTCGCACACAAGTGTTGTGCTGCTATCTTTGTTAGGACGCCGCACTGACTTTAACCAGGACTTCAGACATGACGTTTTACCTCATTAGGACTGAGCTTTGGTCCCCACAAGGTTGGAAAAAGTCCCCATGAGATAACAAGAACACACACACACACGCACACACACACACACACACACACAGCTGGAGGGTCACGTCAGGTTATCCTGCAATTTGATGGCAAAATGCAAATTATCAGTGAGGAAATATGAGTAGTATCTCTCTCTCTCTAACACACACAGGAAGAGAGAGAGTGAGAGAGTGAGAGAGAGAAGGGTGGGGCGAGTGAAGGTCTGCAGCTCGATTGCGGCACACACACAAAGAAACACACACACACACACACACACATACACACACACGCACGCACACAGGTGTTGTCCCACAAACTTGTCGAACAAGGAAAGCTACATTTCACAGGGCGGAGTCTTTAGGAAACCGCAGTGAGTTTCTTTCTCTGCTGAAAACAAACTGTGAAGCAGCAGGAAACAGCACAGCAGGTCAATATGGAGGAGTAACAACACAGTTTAGCGGAGTGGAAACACCGCTCTGCAAGGGGGGGAAGGCGGGGGCGGGAGGAGGTGGGAGGGTTGGGGGGGCGGCTCACCACCTGAACCGGTCACCACCTGTAGGCTGTGTTTTCATTTCAAGCATTGTGGTTCTTGTCGCATGTGTAAAGTGGAATAAAAAATACCTCAAATGTAAATATTTCCTGTGTCTTTAGTCGTCTATGACGGTAAACTGAATATATTTGGGTTGTGGACAAAACATTTGAGGACGTCGCCTCGGGCTTTATGAAACAGTGATTGACATGTTTCACCATTTTATAGATCAAGCAACTAATCGACTAAACGGGAAAATAATCAGATTAATCCATAAAGAAAATAATCGCTAGTTTCAGCCCTGATTAACACTAGTTTTTCCTTAAAAAAAGCACCATGCAGTGCTTCTACCAGGATGTTTATTATGTAGTAAATGAATTTATTTCAAAGACAGCATTGATAAACGTCATTATCATTAAAACATAACATAAATATCTAAAGTCTAGTCAGTGACATGTATCTAAACAAAGCTAAGAAGGGGAGCAGGTGAAGCTACTGATAAGACTCCTGCCTCTTCAACTCTATGACAGAGTGAACAACTAACTTACATACTTATATATGAAATAAAGCCACTGAAGCATTAAAATCATCACTGTTGCATCTTCTTTCAGGTCTAAACAGAAGTCCTGTCTATAGAAACATTTGTCCCCAAATCAGAGCTGTGATCTGCCAGCGTCATCCTTTCATAATCACGTTACTATAAATATCAACACTTAGCGAGGGGAGAAAAAAAAAAAATTAAAGGTCATAATCCATTCTGTGATCTGGTGGTTAATGTAATGGTTTCAGCAGCGGAGGGAGCCTGAGAGCCTGATAGACCCGCTACCGTCTGCGTGTCCGCTGGGAACGTCTACTTCAAAACACTGCCCTTCATTTTCTCATTATAGCGAACGGGAAGGACGTGATTCTGCAGGATCTAAACGACGTGGTTTGAGTTTTTCTACTGTTAAAGGGTTTAGAGTGATCAGATGTGATGCTTTCTGATAAATAACAGCCTTTATTAGATCATATTTCAGTCATTTCACCTTTACTCGGTGTGTAAAAAGCTTCTAATTTGCTGCTCTAATCACTTTTATTATGTTTCCACTGAAATGTTGCACAAGTTTTAAGTGAATTTCAAGCAGATTTATAACAAACTTCAACAAAATACAATGTGTGTGTCTCTAAAACTATCTTTATGCAAACATATTCTAGAAGATGTGACAAGATTACATAATTAAAAAAAGCTCCAGTATCTGATACATGACGGCTCCACGTAAAGGATGTTTAAGTTGCATAAACTCTTTTCATATGTTTTAGGTCTTTCTGGTGGAGTCGACACCTGAAACAGTAACAGTCAGGAGGAAGTACGACCTAAACGATCTGTTTACAGTAGAAGAAGAAGAAGAAGCAGGTAAAAATCTATTTAAAGAAACACATCTTTATTGCATCTTCTCTTTCTCGACAGGCCGACTTTCCCGCCTCAGCCGAGCAAAAAACTTGATTTTTAAAATTATTATTTCTAGCGTTTCCTCTCCATTCTTAAAAACAGGTGGATGTAAATGTAAATAGTGTCTGGCAGCTCTTTCCTGCTGCACAGAAGGGCTGCAACTAACGATTACTTTCACTATTGACTAATCGATGACTCATTTTGTGAATAAAATGTCAGAAAATAGTAAAAAAAAGGCCTATTATAATGTCTTAGAGTCCATAGTGATGTCTTTAAATGTCTTGTTTCGTCTGATCAATAGTCTAAAATCAGTGAAAAGATTGAAATCCTCACATTTGAGAAGCTGCAACCAGCAAAATGTTATAAATGTTAAAAAAAATGACATTTCAGCTTTGTTTGAAACGGACAGAAGAAGAATTGAGCAGTTAGAATAAACAGGAAAAAGGCTAAAATATGGATTTACTGTGAGGACTGGACACTGTGATCACCTAACACACACCTCAAAAACCATTGTGTTTCCTGTGAGAAAGTTAGATAACAGCCGATCATATAAAACCCTCCAGATTTCCTGCCCACAGTCTTACAGACATCTCTGTTACTGTACACAGGTGGTCTACTGGGAAAATGATCTTACGGTTGGAGGAGAGTTTTTTTTTTAGTTGCAGTATTATTTAGTGCCCACCAGGACAAACGAAACTTCTTAAAATGGAAAGAGAACAAAGAAAAAAGGAAGCAAACACTCGTAAAGAGAGTTTATGGCAGTTTTGCTTCAGCAGAGGTATTTTAGGATGGAAACTTGTGGTTTAAGAGAAGTGAAAGAAGATGATTGTATATGACGTATTTCCTATGACTACTATTACTATAGATACACAGACACATATAGCAGCACCATAATAGGAAACATGGAATAAAGCAGTGTAAAGAGAAAACTGAATCTAAGAAAACAAAAACAAAAAGTTGTCTGGCTAGAAATGATGATGTCATTGCTGCTATGAGCTTTTACAGTAAGTACAGCACATACAGAGGAAAAATAGATTAACCTGACAGGTAAGAAATATGTGCAAAATAGCTTGATATGGATAAATATATATAGTAAGTGAGTCAGACATGCAGTCTGCATTATGCAGCGTCTCTGTGTGTCATTTGAATGAGCTCTACAGCCAGCTCCATGACCTCATAATGTGCCCGAGTGTTTGCATTGGAAAGTAGGTTTCAGTTAGAGTCCGATCAGATGAAGCTATAAACCATGAAAATATTTTCATTCAGGGCCACCCCTGAGGTTAAAATAGTCCCACAATGCATTGCTTCGCCTCTGCTTGTTGAGTGAGTGAATTAAAGTTATACGGTAGTACACTTCAGCGGTAAAACGGTCACTGATAAGTGTCCAAAATCTCAATCCGCTGCTCGTTTTTCATTATTATACTCACACCATCTAGATCATAATGAACGGAGCAGTGACCTCAGACGCCACAGCGGGGTCAAAGGTCAAATATAAAGAGGCAGCAGCCTCCTTTGGGCCTTTACAACACTATGTATAACTCTGTATTTTAGTCATCTGTGACCCAAACGGTGCCTGGTGTGTGAGAGCACGTCCACATAGAGACAAAATAGACACAGTTATGACATCATGTCTCGATTGCAAACACACACCGACGCTGACACACACACACACACACACATACACACACACACACACACACACATACAGCTGCTCTCTCTAATAGCCAGCTTGTTTCCTGAGGAGCTGTGTGAAGCCACCTGGTCATCATTATCAAAGGAATCTGTGTGTGTGTGTGTGTGTGTATGTGTGTGTGTGTGTGTGTGTGTGTTCAGGATGCAGCCGTGCGGCGTTTAACATCATAGAAAACAAATTTATTCTAATTAAAACCAGTTAGACCAACAGATGACAGACACACATGCAAATGACTCATTTTCAGATAGAAACACAAACACACACAGTCGTGAGACTTTAAACCTGCTATATTTGATTTATTTTTATAAGAGTTTTATAGCAACACTGACGTATCATCAGTTTTTAAGCTCATATGTTGAACTCGTTAGCAAACAGTTGATTATTTCCACATCCTGCAGCTACGGAGCAACATTATCATTCATCTGGAGTCGTGTTTCTGTCCACCTGGTGAATGTGAGTCCAATATTCTCTCTCTTCTATCTCTGTTTTTGCTCTCTACCAACTCCTGAGGGAAATATCTGGCTCTTTTAGCTGCTAAACGCTCCACTATGTTCACCAGCTAGCCTCCAGCTAACTGTGTCTGTTCACCGTTTGGTGCTGAGCAGGTAGTGATCAGTAGGTTTTTTTTTTTTTACAGCTTTTTCTCTGAAAACAGCTGCCCGCTGCGGCCGAAAACAACACCATGAGAGCTCTGACAGTGAACCAGAACAGTAAAGTTGCAGCTGGACAGATAAACAACGAGCTGAAACTTATTATGAAGCTCGTAAAGCCGAGGGGGAGCTGCAGAGTCATTGATAATTCTCACACACACACCAGCCGACACGTAACACACTGTAAAAACAATTATGAGCCGCTTTAACACGGTCGTATTAAAACACAGACACTTACTTGACACCGGGAATGTCCAGCATGTTTGTGAGTCCTGTCCAGTTGATGTCCAGCGACTGAAAGACAGAGATATAAACATTTAGATTTGAATGAAAAATGACACAAAAAAGATGAAATACACATTTTTAAGTTGTTGTTTCCTGCAGCAGCATTATTTATGAAAGGTAAGTGGTTTCTAGTGAAGACATGTGAGAAATAAACAGAAATTATCCAAAAATATACTGAATTCTTGTGTGTTTCAAGTGTTTGTTTGTTTATTAAGATCTCTATTAGTTTCTGCATAGCACACAGTTTACAAGGTGCACAAACATCATACAACACATCATGATGCAGCTCTACTGTAAATAAAACAATGACAGACTGAGTCCATCAGTGTGATTTGAGGATGTTCAGCTTTTTCGGTCACTTTAGTCAGAAAGAACCTCTAAAGTTTGCATACTTGATGACACTTTTACTACAAATTAAATGATGGGAATTCCTCCCTGGATGCAGCTTAGGCTTTATGATATTTATGAAAGATTTCTATTCGTGTGTGCGTGTGATTTTTTGGTATCTAAACAGCCGAATCTATTAATAAATCTGAAAATATCACCTCAGCCTTCATAAGCCTGAACCATCCGACCCCAAACATGATCTGAGGAGCAATAACTTCTATTATACTATAATATAAAATAAAGCTTTTAGTATAGAAACATTTAAACTCTACAACAATCTCTGTGAGACTAAACTGTTGTGCGAGGTTTTCCCAGACAACAACAACAACAAGCTCTCCTCATCAGCTGCTCCCTGACGTCTCCGTGAGTCAGCAGAAGGGGAGCCGAGGAGCCGAACTCTAATTCGATTTCCCTGATAATCAATACGACAGAGCAGATGATTGGGTTAGTCTTCATACAGACAAGAAGTATATGATGGGTTCACTGCATTCGGCTGTCTGGAAATGACGTTAACATTAAACAAATAAACAGCTGTTAGATAATGACAATAAAATCAGGATTTAAGTTCAAATGAGACACAAAATGTGAAACAGCAGAAGAAGAAATCCGCAGTTAATGAAAAACAATTGTCATGAGACAGAAAACAGAGCTCATGTTCATTAACTTTTAATGAAAAGGAAACAATTTATCAGAAACGGCTCATTTTCCAGTAACTGCTCGGGAAAGAAAAACCACCTGAGTCACCCGTTAGAGCTGGTAGGACTGTAAACTACTCCGGGATTAGACTACGTGGGATTGTTTTATAATCCATTCAGACACATTATGAGTTTGTTTTCCTCCGTTTGAAATCATTTTTTCAGAAAATCTAAAAAAAATCCCTCCTTTGTTTCTTCCTTTTTTCATGTTTAAAGTGTTTGTTTTTGTTGTTGTTGCTGTTGTGTCTTGAATTTTATGATTTTTTTTACTATATAAATACAGTAAAACAGCTCTAATGTGTGTATTTATGCTCATTCCAACAGTCTAAAAAGGCTAAAAAGGGAAACAAATCCAACAAGCTTTTCAGAAAGATTGCGGCCAGATTACAACAATCTTCTAACTCTAATCTGACTGAAATGAGACGGAGCCTTTAAAACAAACCCACTGAATCCACCTTTTCAACGCTTTCACCGTTTCCATTATTTAGGTTAAGCTATCAAACAATGAGCTTTCACAGCGTGTGACTGAAAGAACAGAACGAGCAGTATGAAAAGGACGTAATAATAATAATCCTTACAGGAGGTGTTGTTCTCTTTTTGACGTCAGTACGAGTCACCTATAATTATGTGCAAATCTGAGTTTGAGCACAAATGATGGAAGCAAACAGTGCAGGCGGCGACATGTTTCCTCCGCACGGCTCTCAGACATGTTCACCAGGATTCTTGTATCCAGAATAACCTGGTTTTCTAACCTGGTTATGAGGCTTATATACATTAGGTTAAAACTGGGTTAACTTGTGGAAGTCATATATTAAATGTCACTGAGTTTGTCAGACAGGAATCTTTAAAAAGTCACCGCAGTAATTAACAAGGTTTAACCCGTTGAATCACACTGCTGACACACCCTGATATTAAACGAGGGTTACTGTTGCTGTCAAACCAGGAAGTGCAAACAAGGTCAAGTCAGAAGAAACAACACGTATCTGAAGGGTTTCGTAATCGTTTTAGTCTTTGTTTTTTTAAGCAAAAATGCTGAAAATTTGCAGGTTGTAGCTTCTTGAATGTGAGAATGTGAAGCTTTTCTGTGTCATGACAGTTAACAGTTTGGAGTTTGGATTGATTGTATTTATTTATTGGGGAAGTGTGCAGTTTTAAACATATAACAGCACAATAAACAAACAGTACAAAGCAAAAAAAAAAAACACACAGTACACAAAATACACAGCTTCACACAACAGCTCATCACATACACCCACGATGTCAATTAGAAATTAATCATGTAAAACTTGTCAAATTAAAAGGAAGACTATCTGAGCTAGACTCAGTGGTCACACAGCTGATCAGTCTTTAGTAGATTAGCACTGATCGGACAAAGTGAGACATTTGACAGGTATTTTTCATTAGTTTTTGACATTTTATGAACAAAATGACTCACTGATTTATCAAGAAAATAATTAATAGTTAGTAGCCTTTAGTAGCAATTACATAACTTCTGTCAAAATGACTAATTGAAGTTGTTTAAGTATCAATTTGATTACTTTGTATGTGAATTTCCACCTTTGTAGTAGCTGCTGGTTTAAGCAGAGGTAACAGCAGTTGTATTAGCATTAGCATTAGCATCAGTGGCAGCAGAGTTAGCAGCAGTACAAACAGCAGCTGAACTACCAGAAGTAGTAACTCTGAATCCTGGAGTTAAGGTTTAACGCTCGCTAACATGTTTTGTCAGTAACTAAAGACAGAAAAATCTGGATGGAGCCGAGTTGGGACGAGCCAGAAGCAGCTATCAGGCCTGAGAGAGAGAGGTGGGCTGAGACAGGGAGGCTCTTTGTCCTGATAACAAGGACGATTTGATTTCCAGAGAGGAAACAAATCAATCAGAGGTATTGTATCTAGTTTAAACTATGAATCACTCTCAGCCCGCAGTGTCTCTGCAGCAGATGTGTTCACTCATCATCATCACACACACACACACACACACACACACACACACAGTGTACCGTCCAGTTCATTAGACACCAGACTCATGTTAGGCTCAAAATAACACACTGACCATAAAAGCAGTGTGAGCAGGGAGCCAGTTGTTAAGGTTAACATATAGTATGTGGACTTAATGTGTGAGGGTAATATATATTACAGCCAGAGAGAAACTGTGTGTGTGTGTGTGTGTGTGTGTGTGAGCATCTTTGAGATTAAGGGTGACCCGCAAAGCTTAAAAAAAAAAAAAAAAAGGTTAGAAAAGAGGCTTAAAATGTCAACCGCCGGAAGCTGTTATTAGAGCTAAAACGAATGAAAAACTGATGCATGAAACAGTTGAAATATCTCAGCATATATGCAGGAATGAACCATAAGATGATCAAAAATCAGCGGGCCGCGTGAAAGAAACACTCGCACCAACAGATCCGTTCTTTAAATGCATGTACGAGTGATTTAAGAACATTTGTGGCGTTCGTTAATGATCTCGTACTTGGAGTTTTGTCTCTCTGATTGGTTTTACTATTATAATCTTTAGTTAATTTGCAGTTTAAATATGATACTGAAAAAATTAATACTAAAGCAAACTTAATGCACTTCTGTTTACCATATTATCATCATCATGGCTGCCAATTTACTGCAGGTCTTTTTTTAGATTTTACGATTTTTATTGGCATATTCTGGCTTCTACATCTCAGTCGTTGTTCTCTCACTCCGACAGCTGCCTCCGTCTCTCTCCGCCGGTCTCCCTGTCGAGGATCATCTTGTGTTGCAGCTGACAGCGTAACATCACCTGCAGGCTATAATATTCTCTCCTCTAATATCTCTCCGTCACATCCCTCCACCCACCGCCTCCCATCACGGACGTCTTTATTTCTGTCACAGTGCAGAGCTGCTCTAATAACATATCAGCTGGATTCATATGTTTTTTTTTTTTAATTGTTTTTGGATCTCCTGCTGTCTGTTCTGAAAGCAGGGACTTGAAGCTACGCAGTGTTTTTTACTCTTTGGGAAACTTTTTTTTTTTTTTTTTTTGTGAATGAAACTCGCCCACAAAGTTCAGGCAGTTCAGAGAGTTTGTTGAATCCGACTTGGAACATTTCGTACTAGGAAACCTCACAGAGAGAGAAAAGAGAAAAAGAGTTTCAGTCACAATTAAAAAAAAAAAAAGTTCTTGCATTGCTCACAGATACTAAAAGAAGTTAAATCAAATCATCTGTAAAAAAAAGCCAGTTTTCCACCTACATTTACATTGTAAACATGTATTCTTTACCATGCAGAGAGTAAAGCCTCAGGCAGTATTTATACTTTTACAGCATCTACATTTCTCTCTATTCAGCGTCTCCGCTGTATATAATCAGCTGTCTGTCTCGGCCCTTTTTACAACCGGCAAAAACAACAAATCACTTGTGTTTTTTATTGTTGTTCTTTCACTGTCACTCATGTCTGTAATGATGTGTTTAGAAGCCAAATCTCTATTTAGTGAAGAAGTGCTGCTGCTTGTTTCAAAGAAAGTAAAATTCTGATTAAAAAAAAATCAAATATGCACTAAATGTCAAGAGCTGCGTTTTTTTTTTTTTTAAAGACAAAGCATGACCTTTTGTCTTTTGGCAATGCGGTAAGTCTGCTCTCTGTGATTTATCCCCACATACAATATTTCCTTCCCATTTTTTTTTTCCATCTGCAGTCAAGATATTGCGAGCGGTGGCCGACGTCTGCGTGTGTGTTCACCAAAACAAGTATGTTTGTGTGTGTGAGAGAGAGAAAGTGGAGGAGAACACGGTTGTCTTAGTTCATTTGTATGTGCAAATGATGAAGGAGACTCTGTTTTGACCACATATATATTAGCAGCGGTAGAGTTGGAAATCCTGTTTTTTCTTTGTTGCTGCTTTAGATTTGCTTACTTTAACTGTAAATTTCTTCTTGTCCCGTCAATGCAATCTCTTATTCAGTACTTTTTCTTTTCTTCTTCTGTCTTTCTGAATAAATTAGTTCCTGGAGTTTAATTTCCATATTCTAAGACAGCGCAGCATCCACGACAGCAGCTGCTATCAGGAGGATTTTAACAAAGTTAAACCGATTAATTTGTGAGCGCAGAAAAAAACTACAAGTGCGGCAATATGGTTTTGTCCATATCCATAAAACACTTTTTTCTTAAGTTGTTGCTCTGTCATCGTCTGCTGTTATTACAGACATGTCTCGCCTCTGGGACTCGCCTCTTCTGTCGAGCTGTGACATTTAGCCCACAAATGTCAAGGGGTTTATGGGAAACGGTGTTTCTTAAATGCTACTAAAAACATAAATATTAGATAGCAACTATATTAGTCGGTCAAAAAAAAACTGTTGTCCTTATCTAAACATATAAATCAAGCCACATGTCATACTGTTGAGAGAGGCTCTGATCCAAGGCTGCATTTTTTTGTTATTAGAGTCGTTACAGATGTCAAAAGGGATTTTTGAAAGAGCTTTTCCTACTTCTGGAACAGAACCTGGAAGTTACGGTTTTCAAATCATTCCCAAATCTTGAGCGTTTATTCCTACTGTCTGCCTCCCCTCCTCCCCTCCCCTCCCCTCCCAAAAAAAAAAAAGAGCTTTAACTTGTCCGTTTTGCACAAAACCAGAAGAACTATTGTTCATTTAATGAAATGAGGTCAGCAGGAAAACAAGGCAGTGTCGGAGTTCAGGTTTGTCTGAGAGCTGATGACTTCACAAAAATGATGTGAATGTCCACACATCAGTCAAATTTCCTTTTCGGTCAGATCTACAGGAAACACATTGGGCTTCAGAAAACTTGTTGAATGTGTTGTTTGCTGACTGTGTTGATAAGAGTACTCCTTAAAGCTGGATGGCTCACAAGAGATAAATAAAAAAAAAAAAGAACAGGCAGCAAAGGCAAAAGTATCCTGGTTTTTAGTCCATTATGCTCCAAAAAAAACCCCCCTGATCCTACATTTCCCATAATGAGATTCAGTAATGTCTTTTTGTTAGACCACGGGCTTTCCATTACAAACTTAAGTGATGTCACTTAAGTCATTTTCATAGACTTAGGACAACAACAGTATACACAAACTGAGTAAAACAAACATCTTTATGAGATTAGTGGAATTCCCCTTTATTCCACACATGAGACTTTCCAGTTATGTGACCACTGGCGTGTTTCTGTGTGTTTCTGTGTGTGTGTGTGTGTGTGTGTGTGTGTGTGTGTGTTTGAGCACAGTGAAACGGGGCGTGTGTGTGTCTTTCTGTGGTCTCGTTAGCTGCTCTAGATGCTAGCTCACGGTCAACCACAATACTGTTCTGCTAGCTCAAAACAGGAAGAGAATAATAGCGGTGAAAGGTTTTTCAGCAAAACAACTCATCTTAAAAAACACTGACAAATAAATACAAAACAAGAAGACTTTAAAATACTTTTAGTTTTGACATTAAAAGTACAGATAAACTATGTGAAGAAGAGCGACTGAGGTTCTCCAAAAGCTCTTTGATTATAGTTCTCATTGCATTAAAACTGATCCAGCGGTTGGCAGATTGTTACCTTTAGATATTTGTAGATAGTGTTTATGTTTTTTGGTCTTCTCCTTTCTATCACAGACTGTATATGAAGATTAACGTAGCGAGGTAGTTGCCACTTGCTTTCTATTCAATCTGAGGCTGTTGCTGAGTTTCTGTGACCGACGGAAAAACAACATCAACTAATTTCCGCTTGAAAAGATCTTTTAATACCGCTGTTTTGGAGCGTTTCAGTTCATCTTTCAAGTGTTCGCTGTGGCACTATGAAGTTTTTTTTAGAGAAGCATCAGGGTTACTAACATTATTTTTCATTATTGATTTACTTGCAGATTATTTTCCAGATTGATCGATGAATGGTTTTGTGTATAACATGTCAGATAATACTTTATTTCCTGCAGCGCAACGTAACGTCTTGTTTTAAATGTCTTGTTTTGTCAGAATAGAACTCAAGCATATTCAGTTCATTCATGCACAACAAAGAAAAACATCAAATCTTCACATTAAAAGGAGCTGAAACGAGCAAATTTTTTGTCATTTTCGCTTAAAAAATTACTATTATTTAATTATTTGATAATAGAAAATAGTTGCAGAATAATCTTCTGCTGATCGACTCATCGATTAATCAACTAAATGCTGCGAGTCCTTTGTGACACAGCGATGTCACAACATTTCTAGAAGCTGTGTAACAAAATAATCCTGACTCAAGGTCAGGCTACCAGCTTTTTTTAGATTTTTGGGGAAAAAAAAGAGACAAGAGTTTGCCAAGATGTCATCCAAAAATTAGATGATCTTTATCAGACGCTGATGAAATCCAAGCATTACTCTCTTCACTTATCCTTCTACTAAACAGAGCACATTTTTCATTAAGAGTGAAAGCTCTCTTCTTTGTCCAAACCTCATGTTATTGCTGGCAGCCAGAAAGGCAAAAACATACCAGATAAAACAAGACAATGACTGGAATGAGAGTCTAGTGACATCAACGAATGCCAGAAAGGATCAACAGACCGAGAGAAAAATGCCAAACATTTACAGCTTCTCAAATATGAGGATTTGATGCTTTTCTGCGTCGTACATGATCGTCAACTGAATATCTTTGGATTTTGGACTGTTGATCGGACAAAAAAATAGACATCTGGAGACGTCATCATGAGCTCATCGAATTTTTAACCGGCATTTTTCACTATTCGGACATCTTATAGACAAATAATTAATGATCCTTGGTTGCAGCACTAGTTTTTACAAATGTAACTTTCAGAAAATTCACCACATGAATGAATTGAATTGAAGTTCAACTAAGTTTCAATTAGAAACATGTAAAACCGGCCTGCACACAGCACCAGCTGGAATTTGATGACACATTCAAACGCCAGGAGGCTAAAATGAAAGGAAAGGAAAATATTTGAAGATGAAGGCAACACCAGTTCCAACTGGACTACGAGCACCATTTCATTTTTATCAAACATTCTGTATGAATAGATTGTTTGGGTGGTAATTTATTACCTAAAACATTACGCTGAACGCCACTAGTGAGTCAAACTTCACATGCAAATGTCAGCTGACACAAACCAGCAGGAGCAAAAACACCGATACTGGCTGACACCAATAGTTAACTTCCTGGTGAGTTGCCAGCCTGTAACTAGGCAACCAGCCACAAGATGACGGTTGACCACACGCAGAGACAGGATGGTGAAAATACCGTCATTAACCAGCCAACCGAACACGAGTGACTATAAGCTGTGGTTGATGACTTAGTGGCGGGTAACCACACGGCAGTAAAGACTACTTCCTACTGCTGTCAGGGTGGAGTGTAAAACTGCAACTACTAGTTGATTAACAGGAAATGTATCTGCAACTATTTTGATGATTAATTGATCATTAAAAGTATTTTTTTTAAAGCACAAATGACAAATATTTGATGGATTCAGGTAGTAAATTGAATATCTTTGAGTTTTTGGACTGTTGGTCGGACAAAGTAAGACATTTGATGACATCACCTTGGAGTCTAGGAAACTGTGACGTTTTTTCAGTTTTTAAATGTGTTTTTGGTCAAAAATGAGTCAGAGGATTCATCATACCCCCCTTAGAGGGCTGACATGATGATATACACCATGAGACCATGGAACTTTGTCAACCAGGTAGAGAATAGTGGTGCAACAGATCATAGTTGATCCATGATCCGTATGGATCGCCCCCCCCAACGGTTTGGCACGCATGTGAACCGCGGATTAATTGCAAAATTTAATGTCTCATTAAAGACAATGTAAACAAACTGCTGTAAGTATGTAAGTACAAGTCATGGGCAGACAGCGCGTCGCTAACAGGGGTTTTGAAGAGCAACGACCAAACCAGCATTTAACGGGTCCGCAGCAACGTTTACAGCTACGTTTAGCCGCTGTTTAATGTGCTGCGACTGAGCAGCTAATTAGCTACGTAGCTGCTAACTGACGTTAGCGGTGAATGTTTGTTTGGTAGCTCGTTCAACAAGCTAAGCTGCAGGACGAGACGTGTGTTCATGTTTGTAAGATATTAAGTTTTGATGATGTGGACACAGGCTGTTGTTTCATTCACTACCATCTTTAAAGAAAGGTATCAGGCCTTGTATTGCAATTTAATTTAACAATTGAGCTTTGAAGATTTTATATATTTTAAGATTTTATTTAAACATTGGACATCTTGAATGTTGTTTTCATTTAAGACCATGGGCATTTTTTTTTTGCTGATCCGTAAAATGATCCGATCCATGACTCAAATCCATGATACAATCCGAACCGTGAGTTTTGTGATCCATTGCTTAATCTTTAACATCTCTGGTTGTGTTAGGTCTTGCATAAATGAGCAGAACTGCTTTCTGTAAACATGTTTCACTACTTTTATTTCTCAGGAAGTTTTATTCACTGGAAATACCAGAAAACAACAACAATTCACCTCACAAAACTTCCTAAGAAGCAGTTTATCAGTGAAGTCCATCCAGATTCAGAAGATATAAATCAAAAAAATACCTGACAGACCAGCGAGTTAAAACCATTTTCTAAAAGCTTGGTGGTAAAGGATCACTAATCTAATCACTCATTTTATAGCTTTTATTTGATCATCTATCTATTGATTCATCTCAGCAGACCTGCCTGGGATCTCCACACTTTGCTCCACAGTTGATGATAGTTTTTTTAAAAACAAGCTGCCCAGAATCATGAGTTTTGAGTTTTCTCCCCAGTGTGTTGATGTTGTTATGAATGATTCCTCTGTCTTTCAATTACAGACTGGAACCAGATTGAAGGAGAAGGGACAATTTCACATCTTCTGATGTTGATACTTTTCCTGTGGGTGCCAGTATCAAAGCTGAAATCTGGAAGACATAAATGTGCTGAGGAACAGGAAGGAAGATAGCAGTCAAGGAGAAGGAATCCACTGATAAAAGAGGACGAGTTCAGTAGTGTTTAGGGTGTACTGTAGTACTGTATAAGCAGAGCCATCATCCTTCAAATCCACAGAGGTCAGTGATGGGTGGGAGTACACTACATTTCCACAAGCTATTAGACCAAACGCATGTGTGTTTTTGCAGAAAACTTGAAACAACTCGCCCTCTTTGCATATTACGCAGTATATTTTGGGACAAGATCGTATCTCAGTGTTTATAAATCTTCTGCAGAAGTGTAGAAGTCAGTCAGTAAGACACCCAGTCCCTGTTATCTCCAGAGCCGGGACAGTCACAACAAACACAGATCCACTGTTGATCAGGTTAATTATCTTTTCATAGATTTTTAGTTTAACAATCTAGGAATTTATTGGTGAAAATTGGTGATTTATTGGTGGAAGTCTGCAGAGTTTCTGTAGTTTCAACAACACCGTTGTGGATTTTAAGTGCATTTTGAAATGTTCTCCTGGTAAACAGGCTTACCAGGATTTTAGAGGACTTCCTCGTAAAGTCAAAGTCTGAGCATGAGGTCAGAGGTCAAAGGTCAAAAGGTACTCACCGGTTTCTTGAGGAAAAACACAGACAGGGCTCCGATTAGAGGCATGTCTCCCAGCAGAGGCTCCATCACCACTCTCATCACTCCATGAAGCTGGACAGAAGAGAAAAAAACACACATTATGAAGCATTTAGTGTCTATTATATGTGTTTGTTAACTTTCAGCAGTGTAGCTTCAACCTGACGGTTACCAGGTTACGCTGCTGACTGCAAATTTCAAACATTTATTCAACAAAATTCAACTTTTGTTCACATAATGTAAAGTGTTTGATGCAACAAGCAGAGATGGACACTGTGTCAGATTAGGTGAGAGAAATGTTACTCTACATGTGAAACCCAAAACAATCACAGCTTGTTGTCTTTCTTGATCTGCATGACAATGAAACTGTTGATCTAATTTGGCGAAAGACACCAACGTTCTCAAACCTTTAATGCTGTCTAACCACAAGAAGTATTATAAAAACTTTGCCTGAATAAAACAGTCTAAAAGCGGCAACATTTTAATTTAAATCAGGAACTATTTGATCAAATAAAATTTTGAATCCGACCAACATTTCTTGCCAGTTTTCAATACTCGGCAATTAAACACTCAGCCCTATAATTAGATGTCCTACACACAGAATGGGTTGTCTTCTTCTACGGCTGAAATTAAGGTTTGCTGGTGACACATGAAAACGTCTCCAGTGATATACGCAAATAAGGGCATTATAGATACTGTACAGTAAGTCACAAACACTTGCTTAATATCAACAAAGAGTCAATGAGCCTGATAAAGCTCTGAAATGTGTTTTATAAAAAGGTCCTTGATCACATATCTACAGGTTGAGCACCACAAACAATTTTGAAACTAAAAAGAAAAAGACAGATATACTTAAAACCTGTAGAAATATAAAATAAGAAACATGAAAATGTCTCCAAATGACTCATGTGCATGTTCGCTTATCTGCAGCCCAGAGAAGCTCGTTTCAGCCTTAAAACAATAAAACACAGCGTGTCAGACTGTCCTAACCTGCACTCACCCTTTACACCATTAACAGGCTGATATCATGTAGTCTGATCCCAGCCTCTACAGCCGCCAATTTTCTTTTTTTCTTTCTGGCATTTCTTTTAACAACGCCTAATATTTCATTTAAATGCTCTGTTTTGTAACTTCCTCATTTTATAATGCAATTAAAAAAAAAAAAAACACACAAGGCCAGACTTTTCTCTTCACTTGACATTTGGACGTCTTCACTGTGAAAATGTTACCGTCTGAAACCTTTTTTTTTTTTTTTTTTTCTTCTAAAGAGAGTTATGAGGAGAGAAAAACAGAAAACCAGTGACTTTAATTCAAGACTTGGAATCAATTATGTCTGCAAAAGCGCTGATGCTTACAGAAGAGGCAGAAAAAAAAAAAAAAAAAAAACTGGCAGAGAGGGAGGTTTTAAGTCTTTTATATGTTAAACTAAAACGCAGACGAGGAAAAGTTTTTTGTGAGTAAATGTTTCCCCTCAGAGCTCTTCATTATTAAGAACACTGGCTGGCTGCAGTGACTCAAACCTCAGTTATGTAGACTGCCCGTCTGCAGCACCAAATTTGGTCGTGGCTCTCTCTCTCCGAGCAATCAAATACCAACATTTTGCTCATCAAAATGGGTGTAGTGGAAAGATTGAAGATAGCCTTTTGTTTATGCCAGCAGCTGCCCTCCTGTAGCTCGTTACTGCCCGAGAGGATGCTTTATAAATCATGTGCCACACATAGCCTAATGTCAGTTTGACCGATAGATGGAAGGAAGAAGCTCTGTTTAAATTAAAAAAAATGAGACTAAGTTGAGAAGGAGCTGAGTTGATACACCTTTAATAAACCGTCAGAGAGTATGACTCATCACTCACGATAAGCTCTAAGTTCTTCGGTGTTTGAACTACTTATTTCTTCGACAGCCTATGAAAAGCTGACACACACAGCAGCAGCGGGGGCCGCAGCTATAAAAATTTAAGCCAAACACAAAGGCAAATATTAACTCTGCCTCGTACACGCAGCCGTTTTCCCCTCTCTCTCTCTCTCTCTCTGCAAATCTTTTCCGACTTTTCTCTCTCTTTCTCTCTCTCTCTCTCTCTCCGCTCACACTTTCTCTCCCCCCGTCTGATCTCTGAACAGCAAATATGGGCTGATCCTCTGCGAGCAGCCGAGTGGATAACGTCTCCTTTATCAGTCCTGTGTCAACATATTATGTAAAACTGTCTCTGGAGAGGTCACGGGTTAATACGGGTGGTCATGGCCGAAGTAATGAGGGCTCCCGACGATAAAGGCGCACATCTGTTTTGGGCGCACACATCTGTCTTGAGTGTTTTAATCTTCTTTATCCAAAAAAATTATAAAGATGCGCTTGTTTTTCTGACCCATTAGAGGTGCGGCAGGTGGGTGGGGACTGTCGATGTGTCATGTGGTTCATTGGTTTCACTTAAGTAATTAATCTGGACTCACTGAGCAGATTAAATACACTGATTTGCTGTTTTTAATGGTTTTATTTCATTTTATTTTAGCATTTCCTGCTGCTGAAACATTTATCTAATTAACTGATTTGATGGAAACTGTTTTGATAAATTAAATCTTTCAATTTAACGAGGAAAAAAATCCAAAAATTCTCTTGTTTCAGCTTCTAAATGGGAGGAATTGCTGTTTTTATCTGTTTTATATAATTATAAATTGAGTATCTTTGGGTTCTTGACTGTTAGTCGGATATTTAAAGACGTCATCTTGGCCTCTGGAAGCCTGTGATAGCCATTTTCTTTTACTATTTTCTGATATTTTACAAATAATAGTAAAAAAAAAAAGACCATACAAAGTCTCAAGAGCCCAAGCCGACATCCTCAAATGTCTTGTTTTGTCCAACCAACAGCCCCAAAACCAAAACATTGACACAGAAACACTAGAACCAGAGGATATTTTGCATTTTTGTCTGATAAATCACTTAAAAGAATCATCAGTCTTATCAGAATTGTTAACAGAAAGCACTAGATCACAGTAACAACAACCTTAGCGCTGTTATTACATCTACAATAGTAACACAGCAGGAAAAGAGGGATCTCAGGCATCATAAGACGTGACTTATGACTTCCTAGAGAGCTATTCTTCACTGTATGTGACCGAGAACCAACAGAACATACAATTCAACATCGTACATAACGTGCTGTAAACCCACACTATACTCTCATACCTGTATACTCTTGATTCCAGCTCGGCAATAGTATTTCTTGATGTCCACATCGATCTCTGTATTCCCAACGAAACTGAAACAAACAGCAAAAAGAAGATTAATATTAAAATGTGACAGAGAAGGGAAGTAGATATACATATGTGGGTTCATACAGAGGAAACGACAACAGTAATATTTGTATTTCTTAAAAAGATAAGGCTGGTGTTATTCTACAATCCCATGAACAGACCCAGACTTCCCTAACCTGTCTGTGGCGCTTTGCAGATAAAAAAAATCTTTAGAAACAGCTCATAAAGATATAGTTTCATTTTTTCAGTTTTTAGCAAAAAAATACTCAAACAGGGGGAAATAGTGCATTTGTTGGGACTATTTTCAGTAGCAGAATAATCCACATTTGGTGTTTTACCTATATTATTTTCACAATTTAGTAGGATTAATCTACTACCTGGCTTATCATGACACCGGAGCTAAAGCCAACAGTTTGTGAATGTGAGAAGTTTATTGTGTACCTGATCTGCAGGTCCATGATGACCTGCCTCTTGTCCACGTTCTCTGTGTAAACTTTCACCCCGTTCACTCTCAGCGGCTGCAGAAAAACAAAACAAGTCATCTCAGATGTGCTGCTGCATGATAACCAACACAGTACGTGATTTAAGATGCACAAAGAAGAAGACGACTCAGTCCTAACAGCTCCGATTAAAAAAAACTGTTTCATTTCTGCTGCTTTTGTTCTCCCACCAACAACGCTCTAAATTGAAGACAGAGTAGAAAATTCACAGCGTGCAAATCATAGAAGTTCAAAGGCAACAAAGTAGACAAAAATAGAAACGCTCCAATAAAAGATCCAACCACCACCTACACTGACGGAGGCTACGAGCAGCTACTGTAGAGCTGTGAACATTAAAGGATCACACCAGTACTCGTGCATGTCTTCGCCAATTTAGTGCAAAACATTTAATTGATAATTTTACTACAATGGTTCATATTTCTCAGTCCTGCTTATTTCACTTAGATAATCCATCATAGTGAATGACGTCTGCTTTTATTGTTTCTAAGGTTACATTACTGTAGTGCAGACTTTACACAAAATGTACACAATGTAAAGCTGTTTTCTTTCCTTTGCTTTCTGTTTTCGTTTAAAGTATTGACTAATAAACTTGTGCATAACATGACAGGCCGGTCTCTTACTGGGAATTCACATTAACCCTCCTGTTGTCCTCTCGGGTCAATTTTGACCCAGGAGGACATTATTGGTACCGAAACACCATCTTATCACCTCTTGTGTCAAAGAATTTCAAACGATGCACAGCTGTAATTCAGTAAAAGGTGCTTTTTACCCTCCTGTTGTCCTTTTGACCCGGGAGGACGACAGATGTCATTATGTGCTGTCATCAAAAAAACTGAAATGACTAAACTTACATTTACCAGTCTGCCATAATCCATCAACATATTTTCCTCTGATCTCAACTATAGTTAAAATAATTCATAATTGCTTAGTCAGGATGCTGTTTTGAAACCATTTAAATTTTTTTGATAACAGCACATAATGACACCTGGTCAAAATTGACCCGGGAGGACAAAAGGAGGGTAAAAAGCAGCATCTTTTACCGAACTACAGCTGTGCATCGTTTGAAATTCTTTGACACGAGAGGTGATAAGATGCTGCTTTGGTGCCAATAATGAAACAATACTTTGATCTATAACTCACCTTGAAGAATATGAACATGTTTTTCTTTTCTTTTTTCATTTAAAAAACACAAGATACACAATAAATTCACTAAAATAGTATAAATCTGACCAAAATTGACAGTTTTTGAAACATTTTGGTTGATACCAATAAACTATTGATGTTGGATACCCAGATCTACATAACCTAGACCTAACAGGACTCCTTAGCTGGAATCCACCACCTTCCCCTACTGGTTTACAAGAGTTGGGATCCACATATTCTGGGAATTCCTCCTCCCTAAGTTGCTCTGTTGTTTCCTTTTAAGTTCTCCCAGTCGTCTTCTTTTCTTGTGTTACTTTTGTTTCTGAGCCTTTGTGTTCAAACTGCTGCGCCTACGAGTACGTATTCATATTATCGTCGTAGTTACGGTGTTTTTGTTTTCTGGTCACCTTGTCGCCCATGTCGATCTTGGTGAAGCAGAAGGAGCTGAGGTGCGGGTTGGCGCCCTTCACCGCCGGCTCGATGGTCTCTCTGAACAGCTTGTCCACGAACTGGCAGATAAACGGCCACATTTGTTTCACCGTCTGAGGCAGGAGAGAGAGAGAGAGAGAGAGAGAGAGAGAGAGAGAGAGAGAGAGAGAGAGAGAGAAAGAGAGAGAGAGAAAATGGAGAAAGAAAGAATGAGAAAATTATATCATATCAAAATCCCACACAGGCTCAG
The DNA here is from genome assembly GCF_914725855.1 of Thunnus albacares. Lineage (NCBI taxonomy): Eukaryota > Metazoa > Chordata > Actinopteri > Scombriformes > Scombridae > Thunnus > Thunnus albacares. The sequence goes on from NC_058117.1 coordinate 27,697,621, forward strand.
ACGTGTTTCAGATCACTTTTTACACTCGTTAAGATTGTTAGCAGATACACCTGCAGTCACTGGAGAGGCTCAGTTATACATGTTCTGTATTTGTTGTTTTATTAGATATATGTTTATTGTGTGCTCTTCTATGTTTGACTTGAACTGGACCCTGTACAGACGATGTTTCCTTCAGCTATATACTATTATCTATTGATCTTGAATACACTACATCCTAAAAAACCAGTTTCTATGTTCTTTTTTAATTTGTGGGAGAACAGACAGAATGATCTGCTGTGTCATTGGTTGACATTCATGTGGAAATATTTGGTTATAATATAAAACAGCACATATATTTGCTGTATGTGTTAAGATCAGACAAACTTAAGATATGTTTGAGATCATTTAGAATCTGTGTCGCCTTTTTTTTTTGTCCACAGACAGTTTATTTTTCAACTTTACAATCATTCTTGATCATATCTCGATTACAAGGACCTTTATCAGAAACGTTTGTTTTATCTTAATAATTGGTAATATCTCCTTGACATATTTCCTCAGCTACAGAGTTCAGGCTTTATTTGTTGTTGTTTTTTCTTTGTACTGTTTGTTGTTGTATGTTTTGATTGTAATGGACTGCAGATGCAAATTAGCTTCAAGCTAACTCTGGTGCAGTGCATCGTTTATGCTTAATACTGCACGCTGTCCTGTTCAATAAATCAATCACAGTCATTATAATATACATGTACAATTACAATTACAGCCTCGTATAAAAGCGGCCAAACTACTGATTTTAAATTGAACCGTAACATCTTCCTCGTTGAGACTTTTACTGTGATAAAATTCATTCTTTATCCATGAGCTTAAAATCCTGCAGCCTGTCCAGCAGCTTCCAGAAACTAAATTAGTCTCATTAATTGAGACAATGAGAAGGAGAAAGATCTCAGGAATGCACAAATTAAATCATAATCAACTTCCACATGAATGAACCACGTAGCCGACCGACTGTTGCTGTTTTCACTGTATATGCAAAAGATGACACAGTATAGTGTACACAAGGATTTAGTTTCCTCTAATTAACACATTTAGGTAAATATAGTATCAGCAAAAGATTAGTAAAAGACAACATGTGCAGCTGATTAATAATCATGATCAAGCAACTGCATTGGGGGTTGTTTTTATCTGTTAAATGTGCTGCAGACGCTATTCTGGCTCTGTAGCAGCTTTGAGTTCAAAGCATTTCTCTCCTCAGTCTATCGTCTGCTGCCGAGTGACCCATAAACACCTCCGAAGAATCTTTACAGGCTGAAAGAGGAGACGGGGTGAATACGAGTGAACAGGCAGGAAAATCCTCATCGCTGATCGTCACCTGACGTAGCCGAGGTTCGTTGATCCCGACTTTCAGGCTCATTCACATAATGCATTAACACTTTTTTGTAATGGTGATTACGTTACATTAATTTACATGTGAATCAGTTTTGCTTTCATCAGCTCTGATGTAACTGGATATAAACTGGCTCCCTGAGTATCAGGAAATCATTTCCAACAGATGGATTTTATAACTTCCTGATGGAGAAAGTGACTCAAAAATCTGCAACTAATTATTATCGTCATTGTTTTGTCTATAAAACTTTTAGAAAATAGTGAAAAATAACCAGTCATAATTTCATTCATTGTGACATCTTCAAAATCCAGAAATAGTCAATATTTGTCAGCGTTTTTTCTTAAAAATTATAAATATTGAATGATTATTTTATTATCAAAATAGTTTTCGTTGATGCTCTATAAATCTGAGAGGCAGCAGGAAGAGTTTTTAGTTTGATTTAAAGACCAACGTCGCTCTAAATATTGTCTTTTTACTGTCCAGATGCTAAAAGTCGGACGAGAGAAGAGAGGAGATGATACAAATGTTGATTAGATCATCTGAGTCTTAATTATTTTCATGCACTCACAGCAATAAGCTTTATGAGGAGCAGCGAGTGAATGTCAGACGTATTTTGCCCTGAGTTTTGTCTTTCAGGATGTCTAGCTTGTAGGAGGTTATGAGGGCAGTCTGAGAGGAAGACTGCAGGCTCATCTGTGTGTTTTTCAAGTAAAGAAACAAATATTTAATCTACTGCAGGCCTGGAATTAAGTCATTTTTTGGGCAAAGACACTTTGGCCTTTGATAAATACAAATTTATTGGGACATCGCAGCCAAAATGTAGGGCAACAAGGCCGAAACCAATAGTGCAATAACAATAAGTGATAATTACATTGTATGAAGACAAAACAGTATATAATCAATAATTAGGAGTCAGTGTATTGAAAACATTTTTTTTTTAAATGTGAGCAATGCATTATATTACTTGTTAGTGTTATATTTTAATGATAAAGTCTATAAATGGGTTAAGGGTGATCAAAATCAAGTTTCAACACCTGCGCAACTATTAGCATTTTGAGACTGAGATCATAGGAACAGTCGCAAAAACGACTTAAAACACTTTTTTTTTACATGAGAAACTTCTCAAGGAGAAACTCAGCTGACAGACTCTTAACTGTCTCATCTGATTCTGCACCAAAGTCTAATATATCTAATCTAATCTTAATTGATAATCAAAATAAACATTCTCACACTTTCAAAATGTTGTTATATTAGTTTTATAGTAAAGGTTGAGGTTCTGTTGTCATGACGACGTCTCCAAAAACAACAAAATAATTAGTAAAAAAAAAAACGTATTGTAAATGAGCTCTAATAATATGAATATATGATTAGAGTGGGTAAAAAGGTATTTTGAAAAACCTGGATTTAATTTGATTATTGATAATATCAAAATAAACATATAGTATTAAAATAAACACATGAAATCACAGAAGCAGCCCTGAGAATTTATCATCCATCACTAAACCTTAAAAGGCTTTAAATCCATCGTGGTCGCTCACCGCTCTCCATCCTCAGCTACTTTAAAATGCCAGTCAGGCTGCTGTTATCACTAGTATTGATCCCCTCACTGATGAATGATGGCGTTTCTATGCTTTGAGGATGCATACATCTTTATTACCGCCCCTTTAAATCACATCTGTAAACAACCATAATAGACAAATACGACAAGACTGAAAATACAAACATCACATCAGATCCAGATGAAGCTGTTTCTCTTGTCGTCTACATCCATTAACTCTTTTACTGGAAGTCCAGCTGAGCGTTTCCAGTAAGTGATGCTCTTCCAGGTCCTGGTCCCTCGCTCTGTCTCTCTACATCTTTTCCTCTCTCTCTCTCCTCTCTCTCTCTCTCTCTTCTCTCTCTCTCTCTCTCTCTCTCTCTCTCTCTCTCTCTCTCTCTCTCTCTCTCTCTCTCTCTCTCTCTCTCTCTCTCTCTCTCTCTCTCTCTCTCTCTCTCTCTCTCTCTCTCTCTCTCTCTCTCTCTCTCTCTCTCTCTCTCTCTCTCTCTCTCTCTCTCTCTCTCTCTCTCCTGGGAGGTGGTAACACTGGATCGGGGTCTAGCAGAGCTCCAGATTCAGTTCCTATTTATATAACCTACCTGTCTGCCTCTGCTAGCTAACAGTCTAACTGCACCTGATGTAGAGCGAACCAGGAGATAGAAGTTAAATAAGTGTGTTTATGTGAGTGTACCTTATTCAGCCACTCCACCCGCTCAACATCTGGATAATGGACCTGGAATAAGACACAGAAAGACAAGAGTTAAAAAAAAAACAGTCCAAAACCCAGAAATATTACATTTACTATAACGTTATAACAAGAAAATGCAGCAAATTCTCATATTTGACAATAATAAACAAGAGAATGTTTGGATTCTTACTTTAAAATAGCAGCAGATTCATTGTAATTAATTGATTAATTCTCTGTCAATCGACAGTGTTCACTATAGCTCCTCTGACATCAGTGTAGGGAGGTGGTAGCCCCCCCTCACATGTGTACTCTGCTGCTGGTTTTGGGTCGAGACGGGTCACAGATGGATCATCCATTTCTCAGACAAAGACTTAAATAGGCTACATCTTTATCACATCCAGTTGCATCTAATTCTGTAAACAACTTTCTAACTTTATTAATGACTTTGGAAATGAAATGCTGTTTTCTTGTCCCAGTTAAAGTAAAATTCCCATTAAAACTGACCAACTTCTGCAGAAAGACTTTCCAGACAGACTTTCCCTCTGTGGTATTTGTTTCTAAATATACAAATTGCCCCCAAAATTCACACAGCAGTGGGATGATTCGACTTGATTTACGCTGAACGCTGAAGTAGAACGGCTTATTGCTGTGAGATTAATAACGGGGTAAAGAGCAAGGAGATAAAATGTCAGATCCGTAGTTACAAGACAAAACATGTTAAGAAACATCTTTTTGTCCACAGATTCATTGGGAATCATCCTTTTTCACCCTCACATGTCTTGTTTGCCTGAACTATAGTCTTAACCTTTAAAATATTTAATTTACAATGATATAAAAGCAAAGAAAAGAAGCAAATCAGTACATCAGAGAAGCTAGAACCAGATAATGGTTGACATATCTACTTAAAAAATGACAGTTAATCAAATATTAGTTAATCAAAATAGCTGCCAATTAATTTTCTATCCATTGACGAATTGATTCATCTTCTTATTTCAGCTTTCTGTCATTCACAGACCTCAGTCTTTATCTATCCTTTAAAAAAATAAAAGCACCACTGTGTGTTTCCCTGTGTGTGTGCAGGTATCATTTCCTGTCAAAGGGTAAATATATCTCACTGAGCAACAAATCTCTTTGAGAGCCGAGGCAGAGCGCCGACTATCCGAGAGGACCGAGTCCTCAACGCCGCAGCGGGACGCAGTCTGACAGGATGTCAGTACAGCTGATGCCACAGCAGCATCAAAGCTGTTGTGGAGGTCTGGGAGTCGACTCAGACGGGCCTGTTACATAACTGACACACTGGGAGGATCCTGCAGAAACACTTCAGCCAAGACACACATGAACCCTGAACGAGCACGAGTCAACGAGGACACAACCATAATGTATAGATAAGTATGATGTATAGATTACAGTCAGGTGGACCAGGAAGGCTTTAGTCTACGTAAATAATACATATTTGCCTATTAGTTTGGTCTATAAAATGACAGAAATTGGTGAAAAATGTCCAAAAGTCCAAGATGACGTCAGTCCACAACCCAAAACTATTCAGTTTACTGTCACAGGACACTAAAAAAACATAAAAATATTCAGTTTACTGTCACAGGACACTAAAAAAACACAAATATATTCAGTTTACTGTCACAGGACACTAAAAAAACATAAAAATATTCAGTTTACTGTCACAGGACACTAAAAAAACACAAATATATTCAGTTTACTGTCACAGGACACTAAAAAAACATAAAAATATTCAGTTTACTGTCACAGGACACTAAAAAACACAAAAATATTCAGATTTGAGGAGCTGGAATCAGTGAATTTTTCTTGGAAAATGACTCAAAACATTGTCTAAATTGTCTAAATAGCTGCTGTTTTCTGTCAATCAACAAATCAATTAATCAACTAATCATAGCAGCTTTAGTCACTGCGAGGGTTTTCAATCCATAAACATTTCACTAAAGTCATTTACACTAGAAAAACCAATATGTCCACTGCATATCTCTGATATATTATTGTAATAAATACATTTTTTATTATCTCTGGAAAACAAACAAACATGATATGTACATTTACGTACTTAAATTGAATCAAAAGTGCTCTAAATTCATGTTTTCACAGTTTACCAGCTCAGTTTGAAGAGCACACTCATGGTATTTTGAAATATGTTGATTTATCATCATTAAAAGACACAAACCCACAATACAAAAAGCTGAAGAGCCACTTCTAAATAATGAAAACAGATCAACAAGACACACAGCAGCCACATGTTGTCTGTGTTTCCTCCACAAGGTCACTCTGTCTCACACAAACTTAGCACACGTGTCCCCGTTTGACACATGAAGCCGTCCAGGGAATACATACGACACCACGTGCGCTCGCTGTTGTGCTTCCTAAACATAAACAAACAGGCTCACGCTGATACATGCTGTGTTTTTCTAAGAGTTAAGATTCCATTTTACTATTTTTATAACACTGACAATGAGGTGTTGTTCTGGATTCTGCGAGTGGTGACAGATTTCACTGGATCAATGACCTGTTTATCTGTAAGCAGCTCTTAAGTCTGGGACTGTAGAACAGGTTTAGGGAGGTAGCTGGTTGGGAAGGTGTGGCGTCTCTGTGGGATGTTGGTCGGGAAACAGGAGTGAGGTCATCCTTTCAAGATATTTGTTAAGGATGAAGGTGCAGTTGTACCATCCAGTCGCTACTTGTAGTAGTGGGTGTAACGTTTTATAATAAAACATGTTCACCAAACAAGGAAAAATCACAAGTTATAGTTATATTTTGTCCCATATGTTCCAATAATTCCCTGGAAAGCAGCTGATATGTAACTGTGTATTTAGTGAAACGTTCCTGGGAATAAAGATGTAATTTGATATTTGTAAATGAATCATTTAATGAGTCTTTTAGTGAGCGTACAGCAGGTCAGCTGAACATTAAAAAAGGTTTGTTATAAGTTTGTACAAACATACAATTCATGACTGAATGACTGATGGATGAATATTAGCATAGAAACAGTATTTAAGTTTAAATGGAGCGCTTCTTCGGAGCGGAAATTCCCTTCGTAACTCGACAACTGCTTATAAACACGACTTAAACACAACAGAACTTTGTGTTTGTGTTTTCTTTAATTAGTGCCAAATTACACAGTTCGTTCTGGGAAATGATTAGAGAAATAACACAGACGGAAAATAAAGTGTTCCCAAATTGAGTCCTTCCATCTCATCCAATCAAAGCTGCTAAAATGTAAACTACAAACGTTTATCTGGTGTCTCAGGTTTATTTTTTTTTTACAGCTGTTGTTTAAATACCATTTCTCCATCACCACGACGATACACGACTTACAAGAAATCAAGAAATACTCGTGACACATCACCGTCTCTGTCATGGTGTCGTATCATAGCAACCGCATAAAGCAAACAGATGATGACACATATAACATAATCATCTAGAGAACAGGGATTAGAATTTAGCTAAACATGTAAATACAATAGAAAATTGTTGGTGGTGTATTTTTTTAACAGTGTTTCTGTCCATTTATAAGTTTATTAAAAGGTAGAAGTCAAAGTCGAAGCTACGCCGAAGCAACAGGCAGCATCTGTTGCAACTTCATGGACATCAAAACAAAAACAACAAAAGGAATTCAAGTATTGAGCAATAAAAAGTAGGAAAGAATGACTCATCTGTCTAATAAAACAGGCAGCGACAGCATCACAATTTTCTCCCTTTTTAGGGTAAACAGCGGCCAGTTTTTCAGAGCGAAGGACTAACAGAGAGAAAAACTGAATGCAGGGATCAGAAAGGGAAATATTTAAGATAAAAGCAAGATAAAACTATATATATATATATATGGAAGTATATGGAGTTAACAGTAAGGAAAACAGAAGTGCAGTTAAAACTCAGTAAATGAGAGTCATTGAACGAGTAAACAGGAAACAACACTTAGGTGGTACGGTAATAATGGACCAGCCCACATGACTCAGCATTGGAGACTAAATTGCCAATAAAAGTCAATATAAGCAGAAGAAGAAGAAACAAGCCTGATGCAGAGAGATACAAGAGAAGAAGAGATTCAGGCTGAAAAATGAACAAAAACAGCTGGTAAGAGTTTTGGAGATTGAAACCACACTGCAAAAAAAAAAAAAAAAAAAAAAAAAAGAAAATAAATGATGGAGACGAGTAAAACGTGGGAACAAATTAAGACATGTTATTAGTTCCTATGATGTAAAATTCCCTATAAAAGAAGTCTACAATGTGACAAAGCAAGGAAACTGATTCATTTCCTCATTTCTCTCTTTTGAGAGTAACAATGGCTCCTGCATTTAAAAAGAGCAGAGGAAGGACAAAAGCTTTCGCCGTCAAGACATTCATTCCTTCAACCCGCTGATGATGTCACCGCCAACTCTGAAAGCTCCGATAAAAAGAGCCTCTCGGTGACGGATCGCTGCAGAGATTAGTCGGTTAATCGATTAGTCGACCCACGGGGAATTAATCAGCAGCTGTTTTGATACTTTGGTTAATTGTTTCAGTCATTTTTCCAAGCAAAAAAAAGAAAACATTCTGGTTCCAGCTTCTCAAATGTGATGATTTATTGTCTTTTGTCTCTTAGTAACATTTCAGGCTCTTAATCAAGCAAACAATCAAATTGAAGACATCGCTGTGGCCTCTGAGAAATTGCAAATGCTGTTTTTTCCACTATTTTATATCATTTCATAGACACAATAATTAAAATCGATTACATAAATGGTGTTCTTAGAACAGAGGGAGGGGGTGTTGTGACCACAAAAACAACAGGATACACTGATATAACCTGTTTAAGATGTAATCTTTCCTTTAAAATTATTAATGACGCTTTGGTGAAAGGTCAATAAGGAAGATCTCTCCCCTGGCGTTCTGTCTTTATACCACCGTGGGTGAGTTTTTTATTTCCTCTTGTTCTATTTCTCTCCGTCACTTCCGCTTTCCCACACTTCCAACGTCGCCACCTGACCAACGATCTTCCATGAAGAGGTTCTGGCATCAAAAGAGGTCCAACAAGAACCTGAACTCACAATCAGTTTAGGTCTGCAGCTGATTAATCCGTTGGTTATTTTCTGGATTAATCGTTTAGACTATGAAATGGTAAAAAAAATAATGAATTAACTGCATTCAACGTTTCTCAGAGGCGGCGGTGATGTCTTCAAATATCTTGTTTCGTTCGACCAACAGTCTAAAATGTTAAGATGTTCAATTAACTGTCATGTATATAAAGGAATAAAGGAAAAATGGCAAATCTTCATGTTTAAGAAGCTGCAAACATCAAATATTTGGCATTTTTGCTTGCTTCGATTATCAAAATAGGTACTGATTATCTTTAAACATTACGATAGCTTTCCAAAGGATTTAAATCCTGCCTCATAATATCTAATAAACCTACAGAAGTTATGGATTATTACTTCCTGGATGGCGTTTTATCTGCCTGTAGCAACACAACCGCACCAGCACTGACGTTTGCGATATTAAATATATAATTTCATGCAGTGTTTTCAGTCTGAATCCGCTATGAACCTCAAAAACAGCAAGTGTAACAGATCTGAAGCTCGGACTTGGCTCAGCCTGAGAGCTTTCTGTAAGATTGTTTAGGAACAGGAACCAGTCGGAGATCAGTGTCAAGCTTGGAGCATCTCTTTGAGTGAATCGTGTGTGTGTGTGTGCGCGTCTCTGTGTCAAGGCGAGTCAAGTGGGTGAGACTCACAGGCCAACTATGTAACAGCTGTTTGGAAATCCTAACCTCCCTTTCCAGCCACACCCCCCCCCCCACCGATACAAAGCATGTGTGTGAGTGAAAGGCACGGCGAGAAGGAATAATTACTGTACTGTGCTGTTGGAATTTATAAACTTTAAAGGACCAGTGCGTAGGATTTAGTGGCATCTCACAGTGAGGTTGCAGAACGTATCCCCCCCCCACGTATGGTGGCCACGAAACTTGCAAAAAATGCAAACGGTGTTTGGTTTGTCTGTTCTGGGCTACTGTAGAAAACATGGTGGTGCAACATGATGGGCTCTGTAGAAGAAGACCCGCTCCCCATGTAGATATAAAGGGCTCATTTTAAAGTAATGAAAACACAACAATTCTTATTTTCAGGTGATTATACACTAATTAAAACATACTTTTTCTGCCAAGTCCGTTCCGCTAGAAGCCACTAAATTCTACGCACTGCACCTTTAAAGAGCAATTGACAAAATAAATAAATAAATAAATAAAACTGCATTTCCTGTCATCGTCTTAAACGTACGCTCTGTCACTAAACCTGTTTCTGACGGAGAGGAGAGACCCCCCCCCCTTCCTCTCCGAAAGGTGACAACCGAAACAAGCGAGCAAATCAGCTCAATCAGCTTCCCTTCAAACGGCGGGAGGCGTTGAAAGGTGCAGAAACAGGAGACCCGTATGACGAGACAGTTGCGCCACGCTGACGTCTATATTTAGGCTCAGCGAGAGAGAGAGAGAGCGAGAGAGAGAGAGAGAGAGAGAGAGAGAGAGAGGCTGACTGTCGAGGATATCAGGATAGATTGCATTCAGGAGAGAGATAAGTACAGGAAATCTGAGCGCTCTGTCGTGCTGATGGTGTTATCCGAGACTAGATGTTGACGTTCCATAGATTTTAATATAAAATTCATTTTGTGAACATTTTTCATCAATGAGGGTCAAAGCTGAATGTATATTATTGTCTTTTATATGGTATTATGGCTGCAACTAGCAATTATTTTCATTATCAATCAATCTATTGCTTATTTTTTGACCAATCGAGTATTGTTTTGTCTATAAAATGTCAGAAAATAGTGGAAAACATCCATTATAGTTCCCCACAACCCAAGAAGACATCTTAACATGTCTCATTTTGTCTGACTGACAGTCCAAACCTCAAAGATATTCAGTTTACCATCATGTACGACAAAGAAAAGCATTAAATCATCACTTCAATCATCAATTAAGAACCTGAAACCAGCTAATTTGGGGGCATTTTTACTTTCACCAGTTCAAACTATACAAGCTAATGCTTCTTACTGTTCTCAGTCTATGAAAGGCTTCTCAGTATTAATGTTTTAAGATTAATTTGAAGAAGCAGGATCCTTGTCCAAGAAGTATTGGCAGGCAAAACAAATATCATTAATCTACTTTAGAGTCGTTGCTGCTGGCTGGAGGTGAAATTTAAAAAAAAATCTGTAATAAATCACGTTGTTGAAAACACTTTTTACTCCATTCATTATTTTTGTTGTGTTTTCACTGTAGTGAACAAAATCATTTGAATATATTTGAATGGAAACTAAATATCTGGCAGCATCGTCTCTCTTTTCTCAGCTTCAGAGTGCATGAACAAGAAGAAAAACACTGGATTTTAAAAAAAAAAAAACGCTACCATTAAAAGCTCTGCTGAGTCACTTTAAAAAGTGTATTCTAACTTAAACACATTATAACTGTGATCTCTCTCTGCTAGGAGGAGATACAGGCCTGATATCAACGATTATTTTCATTATCGATTCATTGTTTCATCCACAAAATGACCAAAAAAAATTGTGAAAAATGTCTGTAATAATTTCTTAGAGCTCAAATATCTTGTTTTGTCTAATCAACAGTTTAAAAATGCAAAGAAATTCACTTTACTCTCACATAAATATGACAGAAAAGCTTCAAATCCTCAGATATGAGAAGCAACCAGCAGATTTTTTGGCATTTTGGCTTTAATTAAAATGATTATTCGATAATCAAAATAGTTGCTGATTAATTTTCTGCTCAACAGATGTGAATGTAAACACACTCAAATAAAGACAAATATCAATACTAAATCTAATGGTCATCGACCTTTTTTTTTTTTTTTTTCCCAAACCCGACGCGCCGGCTAACAAAGCGATAAGAAACGTTTTGAGAGTCGAGGTAGAAGCGGAGCGGAGCAGCACAAGGCCTTTCTGTTCCTCCACATTGTTTCCATTCTCGGCCGTGGAGCAGAGCCCCGCCCTTTGGCACATCAAAAAGAAACAGGGAAGCCCCACCCATGCCATGTCATTTGAGTACACAGAGACGAAGAAGAGGAGGAGGAGGAGGAGGAGGAGGAGGAGAAGGAGAGGGAGGAGGAGGAGGGCAACAGTTACACTTTGGTTGTAGTTAGCTTCCATGTCAGTCTTTTGAAAAGCTGATGACAGAGAGACTCGGTTGCTTTAACCTTTAGTTGTGTGAAGGGAAAGGTTTAGCTGCACTTTTTCCTGCACCACCCAGCTACAGTCACACATATACACACCTAGAAATAATAATTTAGTCTATAAAAATGTCAGAAAATAGTGGAAAAAATGCCTATGCTGTAATATCCCAGCCAAGGTGGACGTCTTTTAACCAACAAAGACCAAAAACCCCCAAAGAATAATCAGTTTACTGTAATTAATGACAAAGAAAAGCAAAAAAAACTTCACATTTGAGAAGCTGAAATGTGAAAATACAAAACTACTACTCTAATCCTGTGGCCTTTATCATGCAGCATGTGTCAAACTTCTAGATTATTAAGGTTATCAGTCTAACCTCATTCCTCCTCGTTAAAACTGCTGCTGGAGACATTTCATCATATCCAATAAAAGCAGCCAGCAATGACCTAAGATGACCTTTGTCGCCTTTGGCCTAAATTCCACGTATAAGTTTGTTTCAAAATGACCAAACCGCCGTCTGAAAGAGGTAGCAGAACCCTTGCATGTATTTGCATGACCAGTCAGAAATTTGGACATACTTTCTCTTTCAAGTGAATGTGAAGGTGTGAAACTTTTTACTGGTACTGTATACTGTTTGGAAATTATATAACTTACATTTTTGGTAGCACAGTTTTGTGCCTTTTTTATAGTGTGTGATAAATAAAATGTAACTCTGATATTACTAGAATTCAAGCCAAACAGATACCGGATCGATGAGGCGTATTTCATCTCATTTGAACTTTATATAAACAAATTCTGTTGTGAAAAATCAATTATATTTTAAGTCATGCATTTCTAATCAATTTATGACTTTTAAAAAGGTTACACATTCCTGTGTTGTCTGCTTATCTCCGCTCTGTTCATCACAAACTTTTTTGATTTTCCAGCTTATATGGATCAAAGGATTAGAGAGCAACGGTGTAATCGCAGACGGACACACTGGAGTTACAGACGGCATGAGAACGGAGATTGAAGAGAGCAAGAGTGTGCGGCTCCTTTAAAATGCACACTGACAAAGAAAAGCATGTAATATGATATAACGTTTAAAAAAAAGACCAGGAATTTCTGAAATTTGGTACCAGAAAGTAATCAAATAATATATAAATGGGTCAAAAATGTATTCAAAACAACAGGGGGGGGTCAAAAAAATGTGTTCACATCTCCTGCGATTCTGAATCGATTCACAAATGTCAAAAATCGATTTTCTAAATGTTTATTAATAACAGTGATGTTGACAGAACGGATAAGGCGGAACTCGACTATGAGGGCAGTGTAGCATGAAGACATTTTACAACGAGACTATGAAGCGTACTGTGAACTTTCTTCACCGTCACTCAGAACGTTAGCGGAGCGGAGCAGCGATCAGCGGTAACAACAACGAGAGCAGCTGACCGATGTCCGAGACATGACGTTAATAACACAGCGGAGCACCCCGCTTCCCCCTCGTTTTGTTATTCTCATGCAGGCAGGAGGCTGTAAGATACTTTCATATTAATTCATTAATTAATTAATGCAGTTAAAATAAAAAAGGCTGTGAACCATTTATCTTATCCGCCAGTTGTGTTTCATATTGTATTTCAGTGGATTAAGGACACCAGTGAAGGGTTTTGGCACACAGTATACTGGAGCAAGAGACTGAAAATAGTGCCCTCTAATTGATTCTGAAGCAAACTGGCACCAAAAATATTGTGATAGTAACAGATCGGGAGATAAGCGTATCGACCCAGGGCTACAGAACAAAAAGGATGGGAATTAGGATTTGCTGCTTTTGTTTGTTTGAGCTCTGGGGAATTGTGACGGGCATTTGTGTGAAATTAGAAAATAAAGACATTAATAGACAAAATAATCAATGATGAAATTAATTATTAGTTGCTGCCCTAATATATTTATAATGTAGCTCACAATGCAAGTATTTTAGTGTTTTCTACAAGTCAAACTGCACATAAAACTATTATGTTCAAAGTATTTGTTGTAGTGTTGTGTTATCTACCATATATGCCGTGAAATAAACATAAAACTATTTACTAGACACAAACACACTACATTCACTGAGTAAACAGAGCATTTTAAATTGGTGTCACAAGTGTCTGAAACGCGTCTTTGATTCTAAATGCATATTACTTTATATTAGATGAGATGAAAGTTGGTCATCTGTGACTTTCACGGCCTGTTAATGAGACAGTTCCTCTACTGTATAGCTTTAAATACTCCTGACCTGAATATCAGCAAAACACGAACATTATCCCTTTCCTGTAGACGCATCTTTTTGTGTCTGACAGCACTGAGTTATGCAGCTTGTCCATTTGTCTTCAGAAACATAAAACTGAACCATTACCTCAGGCATTCTTGGCTTGCTAACTCTGAGCTGCTGCCCACGCTGCCCATCAAGCCTCGTTCCAGGCACATTTGCTAAGAGGGCGAGCCAGGAAGAGATTAAAGGTTCACAACCAAAATCTATTTTTCAGTGATTATTTCAGTGATAATTACAGATGCTTCATCGCTTGACAGTGTATTGCATTGTGTTTTGATTTTATAAATTAGATTTATTTGTGTTCTTCTGTCTGTCGTGTCTTGTATTTGCCCATTGAAGTGCAATTCATCAATTGCTCCAGGAATTGCACCCAAAAATGAGACCTATGTTTTATCAGGACAATGAAATTCACTGAAACCACTAGATAAAAATCTACTTGTTGCTTGTTGATTCTGCAGCGCCAAAGTGTGAAATTTTTCACCCTGAAAAAGCAACACCTTTCACCCCTGGCTCCAGCTCCATGGCAGCAAAAAACAAGTGTAATGCTGTAACAATAGTCAATTCATCTATTCAATCTAGAAGTCAAAAATTTAATCGCCAACAAATTTTGCTAACTGAAATCTCATTTAAAGGTCCAGTGTGAAGGATTTAGCGGCATCTAGCAGTGACGTTGCAGATTGCAACCACATGAATACCCCTAACCCTCCCCTTCCAGGCATGTAGGAGAACCTACGGTGGCCGCAAAACCTGCAAAAAACATGAAAGGCCCTCTCTAGAGCCAGTGTTTGGTTTGTCCCTTCTCGTCTACCGTAGAAATATGGCAGACTCCATGGAAGAGGACCTGCTCCCTATGTCGATATAAAGGACTCATTCTAAGTTAACAAAAACACATTTTCAGGTAAATATACTGTAATTACAACATACTTATGAATATTATATTCCATTTCTGCCAAGTCTGATCTGCTAGATGCCAATAAATTCTACACACTGCACCTTTAAATCATTTATCATGCCAAAAATACCAAACATTTTGAGGACTGCAACTTGTTAAATATGACGATTTAGGACTTTTCTCTGATTTATGTTATTGTAAACTGAATATCTCATATCATGACATTTGATATATTAGTGTATATGAAGTATTTTTGGCCTGGCAGGGGTTCTCATTGGCATGGCAGCCCGCCAGACCTGTACTATTATAGGGGAAACACTGCATCCTTCCAAATCCTTCTGAATTTCACAGGTTTTCCGATCATTCCTTCCATCAGTTCTTGATTAGGGCCATATGAATTATTTCATAATCATTTTTCTAAAGAGTAATAGCACAGCAATCAAATTCAATAACTGACACTTGATGTATGTCAGAATATATAATTGCTTCTTAATAATAGGTTTCTAAATTTTCAGAATGTTTGATGTAATTATGAATAATTTCCACACCTAAAAAAAAAAACCCCTGACAATTCATCACTTTTATTTACACAGAAAACTGATGCCTCTGTGATGAAGAGGCTTCATTACTGCAATCATATTTTCTGTTTACGACGATGATGATGATGATGATGATGATGATGCCAGGAAACTGTGAGAGGATGAGTGAATGGCAGGACTCCAACCGGACACAAACCCATCCCCTTTCTCATCACAGGGCATCACATCATCGCATCCATTATCTCAAAGACCTTGAGGAAAAACAGTGCTCAGCAACATCCCTGGTACCCCGAAGTAAAAAAAGCTTTTCTGTAAGCAGGGACACTCTGGTTGAAAGCAGCTGTCATGTTTGCTGTGTTGTGAGTCAGAAACCTTCTCTCTTTTGTCTTAAATGCTGCTTGTTTGACGCAGCCTTTGTCACAGATGTTGTAACTCACAACAACGTGGCTAATGACATTTTGGATGTGTAAACCAAACACTGTTGATTGACAGCTCTTTGTTTGCCTGATTAAAGGGAAATTCGGGAACCAGTGAAAGGATGCCAAATGATTTGCATATCCTACTGATAATGAGCAACAATCTGCAATGAACTTTGACCCCTAAAAAGACTCTCAGTCTGTCCTTGTTTTCATAGAAGATACTTTATCTGCTTCACCTCTGTCACACTAACCACAAAACTCAATGATAAGAAGATCACTGAAAAGACCCTGAGTCATCGTGGTGCAGTTTCTAACTAAATCAAAACTCTGTTGAAGTGTTCACACATTATTAGGAGCCCTGTTGTATTAAAAGTGAATCCTGAGACAAGGAATGATACCCTGGGGGGGAACCTTTTTCTTTTCAGTTACAGATAAATCCCAAATTTTTTAGTCTTTTTAGACAAGAATCAGATCTCTACATGATGGTTAAAGCTCAGCTAATCTTCCCAAACAAGAGTCCCATGATCAGCCTGATGTCCACTCATAACCACCATGTTATAATCAACCTAATGTGGTATTCAGCAAATATTCAGTAAACCTCAGTGTGGAAATTCATTTTTGATCTCCTTGACAGAAAGAAAAAAAAAACCCTAATGTTCCACTTGCTTTCTAGCATGTCTCACAGTCTTCTTCAGTTGATGAAATTTGTTCAGTCGATGAGAACGTGAAGACAAGGGACGCATTTAAGGATGAGTCTACACAAACAGCCAGTCAAAGCGACAGATTTAAGGCTGTATTCCTAATGTCGTGACACATAAATAGATTCTGATCTATTTGTGGATTTCATAATGCTTGGAAATTAGAAATGGGAGAGTGGAAGTGAAGTTTCCCTGCTCTGAAAAGGTTTCAAGGAGAAGTGGATCTGCGCCACAACAGGCCGAAGGGAACCAGTCTGCCGACAGCGAATGATACCGGTTCGCTCATATACTGCTCATCCTGTGTTCACACGCCCCAATGTTCAATGTCCATTCCTAGCATGCTGGCAACTAGAAAGGTTGCCTAAAGAGCTTGTCATTATGTCAGGAGTGCAGTGTGAGCAGACAGAGAGAAGAATGACAGCTATGTGGAAGGTGTGTGTGTGTGGCCAGCCTGCTTCCTCCTCCTCCTCCTCCTCCTCCTCCTTCTCCACACCGGTGTCTCATTGAAGAACAGGAAATCCTGACTGCACACTGACAAGCAACCGCGCCGAGAGGAGATGACTACCGAACGTGAAAATTAGAGCAGGGTTTGATAACTCTCCTCTGCTTTAGCAAAGCCATCCTCGGGAGCCCCGTAGGCCCCGTAGGCTCAGAGGCCATGTGTAAATTATTTATGGATGACTCCATTTCAAGAGCCCAACGCAGATTAGATCATGGAACCGATGACGAGCTTTTGCGCCTTCAGCAAACGGTGCAGAATGTGTGACATTTCCAACGGCTATTTATGAGACCCTCATTAACAGGCAACAAAGTTTGATTCGTCCTGTGGACTAAAATGAAAGTGTCGCAGTATCAAGTGTCAAGAGACGTTGCTCTGTTTATCCCTGGCTGCTGTGATTGTCACCATACTGGCCTTCCTCATCCAAAAACCAGCGGAAAAATCTGATGTAGATTATTAATTAAAAACAAATTTAGTGATACAAGGTAAATCTTCTTGGGCCTCACATTGCTGGATATTCTTAATATTGAACTACCAAAAACGTCATTTTCTCTGTTTTGTTGCCAGCTACATTGCCCCAAAATGACTTGTTTCATAAACTCACATGAGAAAATGAAAGTTAGTAATACATTTTCATATGCTGCATTTCTCAAAACACAGTGACATGTCTCTTGGCATGTCTTAAGTCTCCTCTCAACACCTCACATGCAGGAGGATGTGTGCTGGGATGTTCAGTCTGCAGTGTTTTAAGAAGAGAAACTGAACAAAATCAGTGGGAAGACAAACTAAGGTTGGATTTTGGCCATGGCAGGGAAGTTATCTCTGTCAGTCAGTTTGGCAGGCAACCAGTCAATGTTGACGTCCTTTACTTGTTGCTGGCTGGGAACACACCCAAGGGAATGTTGAGGCTTGAAACAGAGTCAAAATACATAGCAACAAGACAGTGATAATAACAGAATAGTACTCCAGAACTCACCCATGGTGGCAGCTCAGTAGTAGGAACACTTTGCCTCGCTGATTTATCCTCATGGTCCAGGAATGCTAAGGCACGGTTTATCCTGTAGTCTTTATTGCCGTGGTTCTTCCTCCAATAGAACAACATGGCGAGTCCGATCAGAACCCAGCTGAAGCTGAACTCAAAGTATCCCAAGATGTAGATGGGGAAGATGATGGCAAAAGTCTTGGCAAATTTAATCCACATTTGGGTGACATCTGTCAGAGATGACTGCGGCTCATCGTCCAGCTCGTCCGGGGACAGAGGCGGGCTCACGTTAGAGCTCACCATGCTGTTGGGCGCTCCGGCTGGCCCGTTCTCCTTAATAGCTGGTCCCGCCGAACCTTCCGTCCTGGTCCCGGCACTGCTACTCATTTCCTCTCTGGAAAGACAGACATTTACATTTCTTGTCACTGTAAATAGAGGCCTCATTCAGCAAGACTTTTATCCGCATAGGTCAAAGGTCAAAAAATAATACCACACATGTGCTGTAGTTATACCCTCGGGAGTAAAACAACATTAAGCATGACAAAATCACAACAAGATAACTACTGAGTCCCACAAATGTACCATAAGATTTAGTGTAACCTATTACTAGTTATTTGCATTAGTGCTTACACTGAATACAAGTGTACTGACAGCACACTGCTCTGAGAAATGTGTTTGTTTTTCTTCCTGTGCACCAAAGAGCCGAATATCAACCACCAGGGTTGTTATGCCCCAAACTGTAACCGCAAATATTCTGAAAAATAACAAAAGTTGAATAACATTGTCATAAAATTTGGTAGGAAGCAACCCACATATCACTGCAAACCTTATTAAAATATTATTGTATAGCCCATGTAAAATATTAAAGGTGCAATATACAACATTCAGCCCCACTAAATGTCAGCAAACAACTATTTGCTATGTAAAGATATAGTGGATATAGTGGTAGTCCGTTTTCAAAATGGTGGCCGGGTCACAAATTTTCTCACATTACAGCTAAACAATACACTAAAATATGTTTCTGAAAACATGTGAGGTGAGAAACAGGCAATACAGTAACAGAATCTTGAACCATATTTGATCAGCACTGTTTAGTTTGACGGTTTGTTTGGGTTTTACGCGTTTGTTTTGGTCTGAGATGCTGATGCTCTAGCGTGACATCTAGTGGGACTGAATGCCACCTTTAACATAACCTGACGCGCCAGACGGTCTGGTTCGGAAAAGGGCGGCCACTTTCAAAAAATACTTGGCAGGTGACTGGATGACCATCTGTCCATCACCGTCTTACCTTGTGTGGCAGCTGGATTCACAAGATCACGAGATAATGTGAGAATCCCCATAGGACGCTGATTGGTCCGAACCACCGGTGGTTCGGACACAAGCTCATAACTTGACGAGATGGATTCTTGCGTGATCTTGTGATGGTGTGATCTTGCAAATCCAGCTGACTCACAAGCTAACCTTTAATAATTAATCAAAAATTGATTCCACACGTAATAGTGTTTATAAGGCTACTAACATTACGACAAAGAAGTCCACAAAAGTTGGTAACATGCAAATTAAGTTACTGATTATATGAACTAAATTCTCAAACAGAGACAATATTAGACAAGTTTTTTTTTTTTTTTAACAATTGTATCTGTTGACACAAAAAATTCTAGTTACAAAAAATATGTTCACACCCTACATTGCATATCAATACAGTCTGCAGTCTGAGCTGTCATTCCAGTGGCTGCCCTCCTGCGTGGAGAGGATTTCGTACAAAACTCCTTTATAAAAATGTCATTTTTTTTTGTTACATCAATTCCTGGGAAACGTGGCATCGTTACGTATCAAACTTAATATATACTGCGAAATATTTAGGACTTATCTTCAATTCGGCATTCATCCAATACCCCTACAAACTGTTTTTTCATTAGTGTTTTAACTTTGAAAAGTGCCTCCACCGCTGTCGCCGCAATCTTCTGTCACCAAAACCAGCAGCCGCAGATAGCGACTACAAGTGTGAAGAGACTATGAAAAATTGACGTTTTACTGTAACAAGTGTCGTTTACTTTGGTCGTATGTATGCCGAATAGAAGAACACCGACTATTGAATCCAAAATAAATGTCAGTCAATGCTTACAGTAGGTACAAATCTATCTTTAAGCAAAGAAACGCTTAAATTTCTTATTTTTTGAACGGACTCAGCCGTGACGTCCTCTCCACAAACTGACACGTATCCAGCACTGCGTAACCCAAACACCAGCGAGAAAAAAAAAAAATTAACTTCTTCCTCTACGCTTCTCGCGACATACTCACCGGTATTAGTCTGCGACATTCGCTCTTCCCTGGAAAATAAACTAAAATTCACTCGACAAGCCTAGTCCTCTGCATGGCGACCAGTTAAACTCAGATTACCCTCTTTCCCCTTCAGTACATCCTGCTGTGAAGACGACCAGTCCGTCTCTCAGCCAGACTGCAGGAAACTGTCATCGCGGGAAAGAGGTCAGCCTCCGACAGAGAGGACGGCCAATTATTTTCCCTAGGACGGCGAAGTCATGTCCCGCCCTACTCTGCCTCTGATTGGATAGTACTCATTGCCTTCGTTGGTTAGGTTTAGGCATGATGAATGAGATTGGTTAAGGTTAGGGTAAGAATATCAGGGTAAGCCAATAAGAGGCAGAGTAGGGCGGGTCATGACTTTGCCATCCTAGGAAAAAAATAAAACACGAACATAACGGTAGACCTGGGCGCCATCTTGCGGCGGTAAAACAGTCAGGGAAAGTTTTTATCCTTAAATTTCTATTCCACTATACTGTCAATGTCTCACAAATCTAATTTTAAACTATCTTTTAAACCTCCATACTAATATAGTCCAGGTGTGACAAGTCCAAGTAACGGTTACAGCGTATTTTTAGTTAAATCATGTCTGGATGGAGGCAATTAGCAGTTAACAGATTAAAGGACAATTCACAACACAGTCTGTCTTAAAACAATAGTTTTGGTATGGGGTATACACATTACATAAACATTTTTTGACAATCATTAAAATCAACTCTCCAATATATTTACAGGCTTTTCCCATTAATGTAAAGGGTTTACTTTATATAAACATTATTTGACAGTAATTGCAAGCAACTCCCCAATAGGCTATATCTACAGACATTTCACATTAATGTATGGGGTTCTGAATGTACAAAAACCAGAAGGTGTATGTAAAAGTATGGGTAATGTGTGAGATTTCAAGATGTTTAATAACCAGAATGTATCATAAAATTACCTTTTACTACTTGCTTTACAAAGTAATTCACTAATTTTACAGTGTTATCCTTAAAGTTTCAGAATCAATAAACCAATAAATGGCCATATTCAATTATAATGTGGGTCTGAAGCTGATCAACGCAATGAGAGCTCAAACAGAATACTTTACTAGAATGTATTTATTTTTTCCTCATTCAAATTACTTCAACAGACATCAATGGAAGCAAAAACAGTGTTGTACATTGTGTGAGTACAATGTCCCATCCCATCCCATGCTCTGAGATGGTTCAAAATGTATGCGAACATGAACAAATCTCTCCCAAATCCAAAAATTTTTTTGCTAAAATTCAAATTTGTGATGTCATCTGATAACGTTTGGAGCTTTTCCAAAAACAATAAATTGAAATGTTATAGGTGACACTGAGAACACCCAGGGGGATGTTCTGAGTATATGGTAGGGTTGTTCCGATGGGCGATGCCATCGTCCAACACCAATGGCTGAGAGTCATCAACCACTGAGCCTCTACCATCATAACATCATGATTTAAAAGCCCCCCCTCTCCTCTGCTCCGCTCAGAAGACACACACTCACACATGCACAGATCGATCAGCCCTGATCTGTACATGTGAATCAAATCAAAAATCAAATCAACTACAATTTGGAATGACAACATTCAGAAGAAGAAGAAGACAACAAGAAAAAGAAGACGACGACGACAAGAAGAAGACAACGATGACAACAAGAAGATGACGACGACAAGAAGAAGACGAAGAACAAGAAGAAGACGATGACAAAAAGACAAAGCAGAAGACGACGATGAAAACAAGAAGATGACTACAAGAAGACGATGACAACAAGAAGAAGAACAAGATGACGACGACAAGAAGACAAAGAAGAAGACAACGATGACAACAAGAAGACGACGATGAGGAGAAGACGACAAGAAGACGAAGATGACGACGTCAAGAAGAAGACGACTATTTCTTCTTCTTCTATTTTTTCTGCTTCTGTTTCTTCTTCTTCTGTTTCTCCTTCTGTTTCTTCTTCTTCTTCTGTTTTTTCTATTTCTTCTTCTATTTCTTCTTCTGTTTCTTCTTTTTTTCTTCTTTTGTTTCTTCTATTTCTTCTTCTTCCATTTCTTCTTCTCTTTCTTCTATTTCTTCTTCTTCTGCTTTTTCTTCTGCTTCTTTTTCTTCTTCTGTTTCCACTTCTATCTTCTAGAAGAAGAAGACGACGACAAGAAGAAAAAATAGAAGAAGAAATAGAAGAAAAAGAAGAAATAGAAGAAGAAATAGAAGATGAAATAGAAGAAGAGGAAGAAGAAATAGAAGAAGAAATAGAGGAAGAAATAGAAGAGGAGGAAGAAGAAATAGAAGAAGAGGAAGAAGAAATAGAAGAAGAAAAAGAAATAGAAGAACATGAAATAGGAGAAGAAATAGAAGTAGAAGACGAAGAAGACGACGAGAAGAAGAACAACAAGAAGACGAAGAAGAAGACAACGACGAGAAGAACAACAAGAAGACGAAGAAGACGACGATGACAACAAGAAGATGACAACAAGAAGACAACGACGACAAGAAGAAGAAGAAAAAGAAGAAGACGACGAGAAGAAGACGACGAGAAGAAAAAGACAACAACGACGATGAGAAGACGAAGATGACGACAACAAGCAGAAGAAGACGACTATTTCTTCCTCTTCTATTTCTTCCTCTTCTATTTCTTCCTCTTCTATTTCTTCTGCTTCTGTTTCTTCTTCTGTTTCTTCTTCTGTTTCTTCTCCTTCTGTTTCTTCTATTTCTTCTCTTTTTTTCTTCTTTTGTTTCTTCTTTTGTTTCTTCTTTTTTTCTTCTTCTGTTTCTTCTTTTGTTTCTTCTTTTGTTTCTTCTTCTGTTTCTTCTTCTATGTCTTCTCCTGTTTCCACTTCTATCTTCTAGAAGAAGAAGACGACAATGATCGGAAGAAGACGATGACGACAAGAAGAAGATAATAAGAAAAAGACAACAACAACAAGAAGACGAAGAAGAGGAAGATGACGACGACAAGCAGAAGAAGAAGACGACGATGATAAGGAGAAGATGACGTTGTTTCTTCTGCTTCTTTTTCTTCTTCTGTTTCCACTTCTATCTTCTAGAAGAAGAAGACGACAATGATCGG
Source organism: Thunnus albacares (assembly GCF_914725855.1). Taxonomy (NCBI): domain Eukaryota; kingdom Metazoa; phylum Chordata; class Actinopteri; order Scombriformes; family Scombridae; genus Thunnus; species Thunnus albacares. The sequence continues at coordinate 27,721,089 of NC_058117.1, forward strand.
AAGAAGAAGATGACGACGACAAGAAGAAGATAAGAAGACAACAACAACAAGACGAAGAAGAGGAAGACAATGACGACACAAAGACGTAGAAGACGACGACGACAAGAAGACGAAGAAGAAGACGACGACAACAAGAAGAAGACGACGACGACAAAGAGAAGATGACGACAAGCAGAAGAAGACGACGACGACAAGGAGATGACGACTATTTCTTCTTCTATTTCTTCTGCTGTTTCTTCTGCTTCTTTTTCTTCTTCTGTTTCCACTTCTATCTTCTAGAAGAAGAAGACGACAATGTGCGGAAGAAGAAGAAGAAGACGACGACAAGAAGAAGATAAGAAGAAGACGACAACAAGAAGACGAAGAAGAGGAAGACGAGGACGAGAAGAAGAAAAAGACAACAACAATGACGAGAAGACGAAGATGACGTCAGGAAGAAGACCACTATTTCTTCCTCTTCTATTTCTTCTGCTTCTTCTATTTCATCTTCTATTTCTTCTCCTGTTTCTTCTTCTGTTTCTTCTCCTTCTTTCTTCTTTTTCTTCTTTTTTTCTTCCTTTATTTCTTCTTTTTTCCTTCTGTTTATTCTTTTTTCTTTTGTTTCTTTTGTTTCTTCTGCTTCTTTGTCTTCTTCTGTTTCTTCTTCTATTCCTTCTCCTGTTTCCACTTCTATCTTCTAGAAGAAGACAAGAATGACCGGAAGAAGACGAAGACGACGACGACAAGAAGACAAAGATGACGACGACAACAAGAAGAGGACGAGGAGGAGGAGGAGAAGAAGACGACGAGGACGACAAAGAGAAGATGATGACGACAAGCAGAAGATGAAGAAGACCACTATTTCTTCTTCTATTTCTTCTTCTGTTTCTTCTTTTTTTTCTTCTTTTTCTCTTCTTTTTTTCTTCTTCTGTTTCTTTTTCCACTTCTATCTTCTAGAAGAAGACAAGATGACCGGAAGAAGAAGAAGACGACGACAAGAGGGAGATAATAAGAAGACGACAACAAGAAGACGAAGAAGAGGAAGACGACGACGAGAAGGAGAAGATGACATCAAGAAGAAGACGACTATTTCTTCCTCTTCTATTTCTTCTTCTTCTGTTTCTTCTTCTGTTTCTTCTTCTTTCTTCTTCTGTTTCTTCTATTTCATCTTCAATTTATTCTTCTGTTTCTTCTTCTTTTGTTTCTTCTTCTATTTCGACGACGACAGAGAAGATGACGACGACAAGCAGAAGAAGATGAAGAAGACGACTATTTCTTCTTCTATTTCTTCTTTTGTTTCTTCTTTTTTTTCTTCTTTTGTTTCTTCTTTTGTTTCTTCTTTTTTTTCTTCTTCTGTTTCTTCTTTTGTTTCTTCTTCTGCCTCTTTTTCTTCTTCTGAGGAAGAAGAAAAGAAGAAGAAAGAAAGAAGAAGAAGAGGACAATGATCGGAAGAAGAAGAAGACGACGACAAGAAGAAGATAAGACAACAACAACAAGAAGACGAAGAAGAGGAAGACGACAACGACACAGACGTAGAAGATGACGACAACAAAGAGAAGATGACGACGACAAGCAGAAGAAGAAGACGACGACGATTAGGAGAAGATGACGTTGTTTCTTCTGCTTCTTTTTCTTCTTCTGTTTCCACTTCTATCTTCTAGAAGAAGACAAGAGTGACCGGAAGAAGAAGAAGATGAAGACGACGACAAGAAGACGAAGAGGAGGAAGACGACGACGACACAAAGACGTAGAAGACGATGACGACAAGAAGACAAAGAAGAAGACGACGATGACAACAAGAAGAAGACGACGACAAGCAGAAGAAGATGAAGAAGACGACTATTTATTCTTCTATTTCTTCTTCTGTTTCTTTTTCTTCTTCTGTGTCTTCTCCTGTTTCCACTTCTATCCTCTAGAAGAAGACGAGATGACCGGAAGAAGAAGACGACGACAAGAGGGAGATAATAAGAAGACAACGACAACAAGAAGACGAAGAAGAGGAAGACGACGACGAGAAGGAGAAGATGACATCAAGAAGAAGACGACTATTTCTTCCTCTTCTATTTCTTCTGCTTCTGTTTTTCTTCTGTTTCTTCTTCTGTTTCTTCTATTTCATCTTCAATTTATTCTTCTGTTTCTCCTTCTTTTGTTTCTTCTCCTTCTGTTTCTTCTATTTCTCCTTCTTCTGCTTCTTTCTTCTTCCGTTTCTTCTTCTATTTCCTCCTCCTCTCATATTTTTGCCGTAACCTGCAATTAGTTGTCTTTAATTGAGTACTTCAGGACCTTGCACTGCTTGGTGGGACAGTTTCTGTCTCAATGAACTTACTAAGCACCATCCTGCTGGCAAGATTATTGATTATTGCAACTGTTCTGGTGACTGTTGCATCTCCCTAACCTTCTGTTTGTTTGTTCCACAAGCACATGAGCGTCCCAGCTCTCTTCTCTCCCTATTTTCTCCTCCTGTCCTCTCTTGTCTCTCAGGCATCTCTTGCTGGACCAGCACCCCTCCTGGAACCGCTCTGCTTCCCTGGCTGTTGGTGCCATTTCATGAGGTTTTGGATCTGATTCTCTATCCTGCAGGAGCTCAGCCTCACCTCATGTCTCTCTCTTTAAACAATGTGTTTTTCCTTCTGTCTCTCTCTGCTGTGTTAATAATGTCTTTTCTTGTCTCCTCTCCTCTGTGTGTGTGTGTGTGAACGGTGAGATGTGAGTCTCTCCTGTGGACATGTGTGGTCTCTCCTCCTGCCAGGTCTCCATGGTGATGGAGGTTGTGTGGCTCAGGTCCTATTCTGTTCTGGTGGCACCCAGAAGATGCTTGGCATCCTCTTCATCACATTCTTCATATATATATTATAAATCCATTATAATTTTGTTATTGTGGTCAATGCTCTGTTGCTCTTCATTAGGTTTCCTTCCTCTTAAAGGGTTTTTTTCTTATTCGAATTAAGGATCTGAGGACAGAGGATGTTGTACTGCTATACAGACTGTAAAGCACCTTTAGGCTAATTTGTGATTTGTGATATTGGGCTATATCAATAAAACTGACTTGACTTGATAATCAGGTTTGAAACTGCTACTACTATGATATGAAACCTTTTTTTCAGGAAGGCTTTTTCATCTTAACTCTTGTTATTTTTGTTATGTTATATGTTTTTAACACCGTAGCACTTTGAGATTCACTGCATGAAAAGTACAGTACAAATTAAATGCATTATTATTATTATTATCTCTTATTCAGTTACTTGTTTAATTATATGTATATCTGTACATTTGATCTCCCTACTGCATGGTCTACAAGCTTCTTCACACTCTAATTATACACTAAAATGATATTTATTGTATTGTATTGTCCTGGGAGTATTCAAATTTAAATATACTTACTCTTAAAATACTGGAATGAGTCTGTAAGACAGGCTACTAGTCATTTAGTAGAACATAAAGTATATTTTTCTCCTTTTTTGATATATTTTTCTTTCCTAAAACACAACTTTATTAATGCAGATGCAGTATGATGCAAAAAACTGCATTAAACTATCTGGTCTAGTGAAAATGATCATTGACATTATACAGCATACAGCGAATAGTCGTCTTCTTCCACCACTCGGCCAGTTCCTTTGACCTTTGACCTCTCTGACCACAATCTACTTGTTGCCTGTAAAGGTCAGAGCTTAATCTACTGTTGACCTAAATGTTATTTATACCAGATAAGAGACTCAGCCAGTGTTTTAAGTAAATAATATGCCGTGTGAGATCCACAGTGAACACGAATAAAAGAGGAACAGAGTATTTAGAAGTGATAAATTAAAGCTGTGTGCAGATCATCACGGTTCAGTGTGCAGCTGATACGCAGCAGCACGCTGTTTCTCCACTAGATGTCATGATAGTGTTTGTAAAGTGAAGCATCACAACAGATACATCCAGACTGAAGACAGTGGTTTAAGATTTTGAGGAAAAAAAGGGGGGGACAGTCCATTTCAGTTGATAAAGTCACTCACTTTTATAAAAAAAAATAGTTTTCTATTGAAAGCACTTCAGAAAATGCAACTTTCTGCACAATGAATCAGCAATAAACAGTCCTATACTTAGAGTAGCATCCAGAATAATCCTTTTTTCACATAAAAGTGAACTAAAATTATAGAGTTATTGATGTACCAGTAAACACTTGCAGTATTAATAGTGTAGTTTAAACTTACAGCTATGTGTCCTTCTTCGCTTTACTCATTACAGTTTGTATTGATGGGGTTCATGACTCTCCATGCATCCGAGCTTTTATTCATGTTATTCATTCTGTTGAACGATGCAGAGCTTTTGAATAAAGATGAAATCTGCTGTTTTTGTGTCACATCTGGTTGCTTCTACTATCACCCTGTCTCTTTATGTCTAACGCTGCTGGGAAACCGTCCCGTTTCCTTATTAGTTACTTGACATTCATGTGACAGAGAAGACAGTGAAGTCAAGTGATTAATTACGAGAAAAACAATCAGCGTCTGCACAGGTGTGAAAAAGACGGGAAAGACAAAAGAAAAAGGTTAATTAAAAAAAACAGAGATAAACTTTAATGAACTGACAGAAGACGGTGGGTTTAAGTTGTGTAGTTAGATGTTCTTTTTGCACTAAATTTAGGTGTGAAAATTAAATATTTTCCCTCTTTTTTATCCTTTAATTTATTTTTATATCAAAGACCAGTCTATATGCGTTAGACAAAACTCCACTGTTACATTCTGAAGTATTATTGTAGTTACTTTAGTTGGATTTTTAAGTTTTATATAGTTGACGTGGATGACAAATTGAACTTTCAGGCACATTTTAATTGTTGCTATATTGGAAATGTATATAAGAGCTAGAAAATGTACTAGAGCTTAACTGAACTGTGAATTCTGTAAATTATTAAGTTGACCTCACTGTGACTTTTAGTAATATGTGTTGAGCGAAAATAGTTTCTTCACTGTTATTCCCTCTAGACATGATAATAATCAAGCCTAATGCCTGTGATGGTGCATCTAATATGGAATAGTTAGCTTAATAAATATTAAATCGCAATAAATAAAAAAAAATGTTTGTCTGTAGGCATTTCTTGCAGCCCAGCTGACATTACTATCATGTAATATCTTCGCCCACATTTCTTTACCCGCCCACTGCTTGTTATTCATGAAAACCCTGTGGGTTAATTAGATTAGCTTGGTGTCGTTGCTGATCTCACTGTCCGACTCCCTCCGGTACTTTGATGTTTGATTTGTACGATTCCTTCCCAAACTAAAAGTAAACACAGTTAATTATGGCAAGAATAACGACAAAAGGGTCAAAAGAGTATCTTGTAGGAAGAACGCAGCCCGTAACGCTCCCGTGCTTATTATGCTCACTTCATTTTCTCTCCTCCGTGAAACTGTGCGGAGTAATGACAGAGCGAGAGATGATGAGACGGAGGAACAATGTGCTTCCTAATACGAGTGCTGGAGAAGAGCAATTTGCAAAGCCACAGCACTGAGGCAATAAAGATCTCTTGGTTTTCCAGACTGTTCAGGTAATGAAATACAGTACAGAGCTGAGGTTGAAAAGCCAGGGTTTTATTTTAATCTCAAAGCCACATGACACCTGAAACAGATATATTTTAAAGGACTGTGAAAATACTCTTTTTTTTGTTTAATTAGACACTGCAAACTTTCATTTCTAATAGGCAGCAGTTCACCTAACTTTAACCCAAACCGTCATCTTTCCCTAAACCTAACCAGACTTCAACCACAGCGTTATCACATCATAAAACATCATTATTTTTTAACAGTGACGGTTTTGCAAAGCATAGACAAACACTCCTATGTGTTGTTCTGGAGTCACATGATCAACATACAGCATTCACCCATTTAATTCGAAGGATTTGTTGAATAATTCGACACAACTCGATGCAGTCAGTGTGTGTGTGTGTGTGTGTGTTGCCCTGAAAACATGGCGTTTCAGTGCCAGCCGTGAAAAATATCGGTTCAGGCCACAAGACAAAAGAAATGATGCACTTTACCATAATGCAGTTGAACTGAATCAGGCCACAGTCAGACCAACATTAGCTCTGCCTTAAAAAATTCAGCCCCCTCAGTCATTTGAATGAAGCTGCTGTGTTGACGCAGTGAGGGTGCCAACGCAGAGGGCTCCAGCACAAAAAAAAAAGCTAAAGGTTGTCCGTTAAAAAGAATCTCACTCCACTTTTACCACAATGCAATTCAGCAACAACCTTGCGAGATAAGCTGTTGCTACAAATGATAAAATGGTTGTCTTCATTTTAAAACCTTGTCTCGTAGTATTATAAACAGCTGTGCAGTGTTTTGGTTTTTTTTTTGGCATCTGATAGGACTTCAGCCTCATGGATCTATTACTCAAACTTGACTCCCTTGATCATATTTAATAGTGTCACAGGTATCTGAAACAATGCATCGCTTATTATTCAGTCCGTGTCTTGGCGGTGAGGTGTGTGTGTGTGTGTGTGTGTGTGTGTGTGTGTTGGCAGGGATTGTGCCAACTGTTCTTTTGACCTTTTTGCGAGTCACTTTAATTTAAAAACTGAAAAATGAGGAAAACATTATCTTTGCCCTCTGCTTTCATGCCAGAGTGGGCTACAATGATTCATTTACATGTTAAAATGTTTCAAAATTGCCTACTGGGGATCAGTTTCGGGAATGTCACTTTTTTTTTTTTTTATCCCACTTCAGTTTGCAGGCCTAAAAAAATATTTTGTCCAAATGATTTTTTTCCCACAAAAAGTTCAATGAGCTACTGAAAAAGGCTGAAAAGCACATTTAGCCCTTCTGTACTAAAAATTCTATAAATATGCAAATGTATTGGGTTAAACCACTGAATGCAAGCTTTCTCAAGGCTAGTCCATTCTCAGTGTATGCGATTAAGTTGGAGGTTTCACGTTTCCACTTCACTCGGGTGTAATTTGCATCGGACTGCGATTGGCTTCGACGTATATGCTCATCTCAATTCAGATCTGAGTGAAGCACAGAGAAAGTTTCAGCAGAGTAATGTGAAAACAGCTTTTTCATGACTCTTCACATTGTGTATATAAATTGTTATGGTCAAAATCTAACATCCAAGGGAAGTAACTGTAAGAAAAACTATTTTAATATTCTTTAAAACATTTCTAAAATTCAGGTCTTTAAAATTGACATGCAAGTGACGTGCAGGTCTCCAGCATGGACCTGACAAACCAGAAGGAGAGGCCAGTTACTCTGGTTAACTTTGAGAGCCAGACCCTGGACTAGATCCGGATTGGCTACCTTCCCTGACTTAAGAGTTACTGACACCTATCCAATCAGAGCACTTATCCACAGAACAGATTTACCTCAATTACATTAGGTGAGCTACTAATGTCAGCCAATCACGGTCCAGTATTGTGAGGACTGAACTAAATGTGTAAAACACTGTGAAGGACATTATATGCAGGCAAGGTAAAGAAGGTAATCATGAGTTTATATAGGGCACGATAGGTTCGCATTATATACATACTGACCCGTTACTTGTAACAACTTGACTGAAGACAGTTCGGTGAGCTCAAACACACAAACGAAATGTCATTCTAGCCCACCCTGCGCCTCCATTGTTGGGTTGGCAGCACGACTTTCAGAGGTCAATACCTCAAAACTTCAGCACATATGACTAAAACCAACAACATGGCTGTAATTTGGAATATTATCATTTGTAATACTGCGATGTGTTTGGAACTAAACATAGCACAAAAAGTAAGAAAATTTGTGTTTGGTAGATTATTTCTTTGTTGTAATAATGCTCCTTGGCAATAAATCTTATGCTATTATATTATATCGGAAAGCCTGTTTATTTCCCTTTTAAATGGTGCCACATTTGTAAGGAACATGCATTTGTAGGATGAGCAGCAGAGCTGAGTACGTGGGTTGCGCCCATGAAAAATTTGCCAAATCTTCTCTGCCAATGCCAAACAGCTTATTCTGCCATTGACTCTAGTTTGGTGTTTGGTGAATTGGATGATTGAAGTTGGAAGAAACAAGACTTATTGGCAATTTAACAATTTATTCATTTAACAAACAGGAGCCTCAGTAGCATGTGGAAGAACCATACACAGGCAAAACAGCCTGGCACCTCCTCCTCATGCTGGTCACCAGCCTGGTCACACACTGCTGTGGGATGGCATCCCATTCTTCAACCAGCATTTATCGTAAGTCAGCCAACGTGGTTGTGTCGATCACTCTGGCATGAACAGCACGCCCAAGCTGATCCCACAAGTGTTCTTATACTACAATAAATGCATTTGTAGGATGAGCAGCAGAGCTGAGTATGTGGGTTGCGCCCATGAAAAATTTGCCAAATCTTCTTTGCCAATGCCAAACAGCTTATTCTGCCATTGACTCTTGTTTAGTGTTTGGTGGATTGGATGATTGAAGTTGGAAGAAACAAGACAATTTATTCATTTAACAAACAGGAGCCTCAGTAGTGTGTGGAAGAACCATACACAGCCATTAACAGCCTGGCACCTCCTCCTCATGCTGGTCACCAGCCTGGTCACACACTGCTGTGGGATGGCATCCCATTCTTCAACCAGCATTTATCGTAAGTCAGCCAACGTGGTTGTGTCGGTCACTCTGGCACGAACAGCACGCCCAAGCTGATCCCACAAGTGTTCTTATACTACAATAAATCTTATGCTATTATATTATATCGGAAAGCCTGTTTATTTCCCTTTTAAATGGTGCCACATTTGTAAGGAACATGCATTTGTGGGATGAGCAGCAGAGCTGAGTATGTGGGTTGCGCCCATGAAAAATTTGCCAAATCTTCTTTGCCAATGCCAAACAGCTTATTCTGCCATTGACTCTTGTTTAGTGTTTGGTGGATTGGATGATTGAAGTTTGAAGAAACAAGACAATTTATTCATTTAACAAACAGGAGCCTCAGTAGTGTGTGGAAGAACCATACACAGCCATTAACAGCCTGGCAGCTCCTCCTCATGCTGGTCACCAGCCTGGTCACACACTGCTGTGGGATGGCATCCCATTCTTCAACCAGCATCTGTTGCAAGTCAGCCAATGTGGTTGTGTTGGTCACTCTGGCAAGAACAGCACGCCCAAGTTGATCCCACAAGTGTTCGATGGGGTTGAGGTCAGGACTGCTGGCAGGCCGTTCCATCCTCTCCACTCCCAAAAAAGCTGTTAAAAGGGAAATAAACAGGCTTTCCAACAGGATAAGATTTATTGCCAAGAAGCATTGTTACAAATTTCCTTACTTTTTGTGCTAAGTTTATATAGGAGTCATTTGGAAAATATGTTTTTTTGGTATGTGAGTGTACCTTTAATCTGTGGGCAGTAATGGGGGGGAGGGGGCAACAGAATTAAGACCAGTTGATTAGGGACGTCTTGTGCGCAATTGGGGACAAAAGCTGTGTCCCCATCACTGATTTTTGGGTCAGTGGTTAGAATAAGTCTCCAAGATATGAATGTTAGTCTCTGTAAATACCACACAAAAGTGACTTAAGTAAACCTGTGTGTGTGTCTGTGTGTGTGTGACAGGTCATATTATGACATAAACATCACACAAACAACTCAGCATTCAGTTGTGAATCTATCAGCACAAAAACAGCGTCTGAGAGTTAAACCTATACATATTCAACCACAGTACAGAGTCTCTGTGTGTGATTCAGCTTCTGAAAAGATTAGAAATAGGTTATTTGCACATCAGCTCTTTATCTTGAATCTTTTTCAATTCTCTTCACAGTTTTGTGGGACGCTCTGACTGAACAAAGTAGAAGGGCAAACATCCACAACAGAGATGATCTCTCATAAACATAATCACTGTTTTCTATGAGAAAACACGTTTTTGAGAGAGGTTAATAATTCTCTTATCGACGTTAAGTTTTTGAAATGTTTAGCAGAGGTTGGGTATCATTGTTGATTTACTAAAACTGTAGAGGAGATCTTTATAAGGTTTAATAAGATGTGAAGAATGAGGAATAGATGGGTTGGTTTTTGCCTTCACTGATAAAAAAAGGAAATCATATTCACATGCACTGAAAACACAGCGAGGATTTTACAGGCTTCAAGGTCAAAGAGGCACAAAACTGATAAATACTAGGGCTGTAGTCTCCTTGTCAACTAGTCGATTAGTTGGTCGATATGCCCTCGTCTGACCAAATTCTCATTGTTCGAATAATCTCCGTGTTACTTTCATAAAGAGAAAAGTGCTACATCAACAGCTTTCCAGGATTAATCCATTATTTCTTGCGGCGGGAGGGACAGACTAACAAATTACCTGAATATTCAAAACACCCCCGTTGTTTTCACAACTTTGAACTCGCCCAACCCAATGGAGACTGCTTGGTCTAACTGTACTCAAAGTTTACTGAACATTTACTGAATCAGTGTATCTCCTATAATTCTAACAATGTGAACCCCCGCCAGGCCAAAAAGAATGCCAAAAATAACGCCAAATATCCATGCATTCGGAAATCAATAGTGTTTGGGAGCCTCTGTGCAGCGCTGTTCCGAAACATGAGTCAACCTCTGCGTTGTTACCTCGGAAACTACTGGTAGTGTAACTCCGTTTAGGAATAGGGCATTGCGTAGTATGTTTGTGTATCGAGTAGGGAAAGAGCGATCGGTAGGAGAGTGACGGTGGATGCGAGCGGAGCAGAGGAAAAGGTTAGCAGTAAGTTGTCAGTCTGGCAGTAAATGTACAGCACAGACTACAGTGTAACAGTTAATAAATGCTAAAAAGTCACATCTGTTGTTTCCCCAAGTGATGGAAAAGTGAATGGGGTTAGCTCCAAAGGTAGCAACAATAGGTTAGCCTAATCAAACCATGATCTTTCCCTAACCCTAACCAAGTGGTCTTTGTGCCTAAACCTAACCAGACCTTAACCACGGCGTTGTCACACCATAAAACTTCATTATTCAACAGGTAGAAATGTTAATATGCTACATTTGTAGAAATGTTGATATGATACGTGTTACATGTGTTGAAACGTAGATATTCGTTTTTGTGGTTTGCAGAAACTTTCAATGCCAGCGTTTTCTTCTGGCGACTGGGTTGCTAATCGTTGTATTTAAACATCTGCATGTTGGAGAAATCTATGAGTCAAGTGAATAATCAGATGTGACAGTGATATTATAACTCATACATCTCTGCAAAAGCAAAATATTTACAGAACACATGTGCTTCCTTTTATACATTACACTGTAAACTAAACATGTTGAATTCTTGTTTTCACATGAGACGTATTTTGATGACACATGTGAAGTCCACTTGTGCATGTATGTGATTTTTTCACATGTGAAAACACAAATGGGAAAGAAAATAAGTTTTTCTGCGATCTAGACGAACTGGTTAGACAGCCCAAACTGATTAAACGCCACAGATTCACACCATATAAATTGAAACAGAGAGCAGTGAAGAGAATTAAACAAGGTTAATCAAATCAAGACCGTTTTCATTAAATAGCGGCTCCTCCTTTCATACGATCAAGTCTGTTTTAATCAAGGCTTTAATGTCTCTTCAATCAAGTTAAAATTAAAGAGCAAACTTATCAATTCAATCATACTTTCATTAACCGTTATCATCATTTTTGTTCAGTTCCAGCGCTCGCTGGTCCGAGGGTCGCAGGTATTCTCCCTCCAAAGAAGTTCAAGTAAGTTTTAAGGCTCAGTGAAATGAAAAAATATTTATAACAAAAATGATAAATAATAAAACAAAAAAGGGAATTAAAAATAAATAAAATTAAAGTGCAGAATAAAATTAAAATAAGTCAATAAAAATGAAAAAAAACCCAAAAAAGTAAATAATTAAAAAGAAATTAAAAATTAAAGAGCAGAATAAAATACAATAAAAACAACAAATGAAAAAAAGAAGTAAAAATAAATACAAAAATTAAAGAGTAAATGTATCAATTCAATCATACTTTACTTTTATTAACTGTTAATTCTCATCAGTGGTTCACAGTAGATATTCTTCCTCCATATAAATCCAAGTAAATGTTATGGCTATGTGAAATGAAAGATAAATCAAATATTGTGGAAAAAATAAATGAGACAACTACAATATTAAAGATTAGATCATACTTTCCTTCCCTCGTTTGTATCAGGATCGGTCGGCTCTGTTTAAGAGTCTGCTCTCTAGAACGCACTGTTTAAAACAGTTTACACACAAGTCATAAAGCACTTGAAGTAGTCGCATGGATGGCGACAGCTTTACGTTTTTCTGTCGGCACATTTTAATGCAGTGTTGATACTTTCGCCCGCAGCTGATGGTCTCTGGCTTTGTGTAAATACAGGACACTTCATCGTCGCTCCACTTTCACAAGTTTACTGTGCGAGACAGAAACCATGTACACAGCTGAGAGAGTGGGCATAATGGAGCCGGGGGGGGGGGGGGGGGGGGGGGGGGGGGGGGTCTGTTCTGCTATTTTTTCCTGTATCCTATTATTGTCTCTGTTTTTTCAGGTTAGTTTTGATGCTGCAACGGCTTAATTTCCCCGCTGATTCAAGAAGTTTTGTCTTGGGGGTTTGAAGTGACATATTTGCCGATGACCTGACATACATTTTATCAGGGCCGTTCGCTTTATTTGATGTTCAAAGACACACTTTCTATAATCTCAAACCATAACTGAACTTCTGAAAGACTCACTGCAGTGAAAAACACAAAGAAGAACCTGACACCAAAGCCTCAAAACGCTCTTTAATTATCAAACTGATATTACAATGGATTTTTCCCAAGAAATCAGCGTATAGACTGTATATCTTTGGCTGAAACCTACAAAGACCGGACAGATCACACATAAAGATTGTTTCCACCAACTTGCACAGATTTTCCAGTCTTTGACACACAGACAACACATTAAACGACTGGTCAGTAACCAGTAGATGACCTGCAAATCCTGTGAGAACACCAACTGCTGAATGTTCTTGTACTAAAACAAACAAGGATCAACAACCAGCAGCTTGTACTGTTTATATGCAGTTCAATTTGCACCCAAAAGGCCCAAAAAAGGAAGAAAAAAAGCACAGAGTTTAGGTGAGATCCTGGATGAATAAGCGTCGGGAATTTGGACTGCAACTGGGAGGTGAGTGAAGTTTGTAAACCAAAACTAACTTCAAGTTCTGGTCAGCTGTGATGGTCTTTAATTATTATTATGTAGAGACATTTGTTCTCCAAAAGCTCGATGAGCCTTTCCTCCATTTCGGCTTGTCATTTCCCCTCTCTCTTTTATTTATTTACTGGTTTATTTATGTCCTTTGGGTGACACACAAGTGAGGTCATCAGTGAAAAATTAAACGTTTTAAAAAATCTTGGCCCCCAGCTTTTGCTATAGATCAAATTTAAACAGTTTTGACCTCTAGTCCTTTCCGTCTTTAACTACGGTGTTGGTTTGGTGTTGTCAAAACATAACATTTCCAATAAATCCTAATCAACAAAACACGTTGTTTGTCTTTGCCTTACAAAACTACTTATGAGTCTCAAGCATTTGACTAAAGCATCTCAAGTTCCTCCCAAGAAAAACGACACAGTAGGACGTAATGTCAGTCGCCCAAAAACGACTTATAGATACGAATCAGTGTGACAGACGCCATCTAGCATCCGTAGTAATTATGACCCGGACCAGTGTCACTATTCGGATGATGCATAAACTGCATATTAGGGATGTGCAGAGAGCCCAGTATTTGTATTTGTATCAGTATTTGTTGAGGCGGCAAAATGATTTATATTTGTATTCGAATAAAAGCGGACAGAGGCTTAAAAATCCTGTTTTTGTTTTTATTACGCTTTTAATTTTAGAAAATTAAAGTGTTACAGTAAGTGTTCTTGAAGTGTTCCCTTTGGGAGCATTTCATTTGTGTCAGTAGTTCAGCTTTATCTCTGGGGAACACCCCCAACTCCGGGAGTGATGTCCAAATTAGGAAATGTGCGTCATGCAGCAGGTGGATGTGACTCCCCTCGTTGAGACCTGCTGATAGACGTGACAGTGGAGCAGAGGAGAGAGACTGAGATAGTGATGTAACCGACCTGTGCGCTGGTATTTAATACAAATCATTTTAAAAATGTTTGTATGAAACAAATATTCGTAAAAAAAAAACAACACTATTTTTGCTTTGCCGAATAACCAAATAAGCATTTGTATTAGGGCACACCCCTAGTACTGCATATATTGACAAATTTCCTCATTCAGTGGTGGAGGAGAGGCGGATGGAGGCATTAACCCAACAGTGGACTTTGCCACAGGAGTTTTAAAAAAAAAAACGTAACTATGATCGTCCCCTAACCTTAACCCTGTAGTTGTTACTGTAGAAAGAACGATGAAGATCGCCTGAACTGGAGGTCAAATCTGTTAAAACTTGATCTAGAAAATGATAGACGCTTCACTGAAATGACAAAAAAACTTCAACAATAACCCAAAATAGCCACATGGGTTCAAATTGATCAGGTTCTTCCCCCCACAGGAATACAAAAACACACAATTAAACACAACACTGTCTAGACGAAAGAATCAGGGACTTTATTGTTTGAGGTATAACTTATTCTGTGCTCCAGTATTTAGACAGTCCTGAGAGCAGTAGAGGGTTTGGACAACATCAGTAGACAATTATTCAGTCTTTGCACAGCGGTGTTGGTATTTCAGACCAATTTAATGGTGCACACTGAGAAGAAACAGGCTACACACACAAAAAAAAATTGACAGGCTTTGAATTGTAGACGTGTGTCGGTGTAACACATCTGCTTAGTTCATTGTCCGTGTTCTGTATTTACTTTCATTTAAAACCTTCATTCTTTCAGTCATTCTCAATTTGTTCTGGTGTGAGATTACTCCCACAGCAATTTCCTAAACAGTCAAGTCAATTTTCTAAAAAGAACATTGAGGCCTTCGGATAACAAAAGAATCGTTCAAGTTTGTGTTTTAGTCCGACTGTATGAAAGTTAATTTCTATAATTTCTCCTCTTTTAGCAGCAACAGTTGTTCCGTGTGCAATAGAGGAGATGTTCTTGACTTTAAAGTGGCACTGTGTAGTTTGAAACTCTGAATATATAATAAGAAGTAAAACACACTTCTGCCGATTCATTACCCTCAGGAAAATATGCAGCTCAGTGGCATCTGCTTTACACAGAACTACTCTCCGGAGACTGGAAATGTGATTATTGTTATTACTCTTTGCAGCTGTTTTGGCAGCGATTGTCTTCATGGTGAAGGAACGTGTCCCTCAGTGCAGCAGTGTGGCTCAATGACGTGTTTTTAAATTGTTTTTTTGGACAATAACGGAGGTTTTACGGCACAGAGGAATAAGATACACACACAATACTTGTAAGTAGATCAATTCATTGTTGGTTTGGCTCCTAACGTGAGATTTGTTGACAATAAGAGAAATATGGTCCCATTTCTTGTCTTTTTTCCACATTCATATTGTTTTTTTTTTATTTGTTCTCTGTGTAATGCTGATGTGCTTTTATGCAAATTTTATTTAGTCTATTCTATATTTTTTATTTGTTGTCTTTTAATCCCCATAATTCTGTCTGTGTTTTTTTTTTATTTGTAATTCTCTTGTAATCTCTCTGTAAAGCACTTTGGTCAACATTTGTTGTTTTCAAATGTGTTCTGTAAATTGACTTGACAATTTTAATACCATTTCCCAAAAAAGACAGGAAGCCACTGCCAAAGATGCAAAAAATATTTTTACTTTACTTATTTGTGTTGTGGCAGCAGCATTTTATTCAGTCTAAATGCTAATGCCTCTTAAGTAAATTAAATCAGGTTAAATTTTTTCTAAATTGGTTGTTTCTATAAAAGTAAACTTAAAAAACTGCCTCTTTAGCCTGGCTTTTGATTTGATTCAAGGACATTAGTTATTTTTTAAAATTTATTATCATTATTTTATTCATTTATTTATTTTATTTATGTTGTAAAAGACTATTTTATCTCATCTTTGTATTATATATATATATATATATATATATATATATATATATATATATATATATATATATATATTCCTCTCTTATCGGTTTTATGTGTCTTTGTTTTTTTAATCTATTTTATCTATTTGTTTAGTAAGTTTTTATTTCATTACCTCCATTATTATTATTATAGCTTTTACATCTATTTTTCTAGTTCAGTTCTAGTTCTGTCTTATTATTATTGACTTGTCAGTCATGTGTGAAGCACTGTGAGTTGCACTAACCTGAATGAACGGTGCGATAAAATTATTAATTAATTCAAATGCTTGATTGATAACGTTTTATTTTGAAAGGCAGTACCGGAAGTGTGTGTGCTCACAGTTGAAAGCTTGACAGCTGCAGTCAGATGCAGGGAGCTGATCTCAGTGCACATTCTGCTCTGTGCAAGCCACCAGTGCGGATACAGGACATCACCGGCTGGCTTCTCTCTTCCTCTTTTTATGTGCTTCTTTTTTTTTTTTTTTTAATTTTTTTTTTTTTTTTTTTTTTAAACCACATTCATGGAATTAAAGAAATATTCAGAGCCTGTTAGCAGGATGAGAAACTCTCAGCTGGAGTTTAAATGAAGTGTGGACTTCTGTTGTAACCAGAGTTTCTCTCGTCAGGACAGGTGACTTCTACCTGCAGGAGGAAAGATGAAGAAAAGTTTGCTCTTCGTCACCTTGTGTTTCTCGACGTGTCCGCTCATGGTGAGTCTAATTCTGGTTCAGTATTTACAGTCATGTTTGGGACGAATGAGTGACTAAACAACAAACTTATACTGTATATTAATTATGTTTTCTAGTATTATTATTAAAAAGCTGTGATGCCACAAAGCTGAATTTAAACGAGACTACTCATCAGTGAAGATGCACATTTTCAAGTTTAGGACACATAATGAGGAATCAACCAGATTAGTGAAGCTAAATATAATCCTCCTCCTACAATGTAGAACATTAAATGAAATAAGGAACATTTACTTGAACAAGTTCAGCTCTGTAATTTCAGATTTCAAAGAGCTTAAAGACCTCTAGAAATTAAAAAATATTCCCAGGAGAAGGAGACGAGGCGTCTGTTGCTGCCCGATATGTATCAGCATGTCACAACCAGAGAGACAGTCAATGACCAGACACGCACACACACACACACACACACACAAATACATGCATAGGATATATTATACTATATTCATATTATTGTCATTTTGTACTGTCCAGATATTTGGATGCTTTGGAAACATGGTTCTCAAAACTTTAATGCCAATAAAACCCATTAAATTGAATTTTACTGAACTGAAACATCCCATTAATATTAATATTATTATATCAAGAATGTAATATATAGGCTTCACCTCTGTGTGGAGAGTTATAGTTTCTGTTATTTAGTTTTCTGCCTGTATCTGAGTGATATATCCCCACAGTATAAGAATAATCTGGAGGGTATTAAGGCTTGTAATGATTAATTAAAGGGCTGAGACTCATTATTTTCATTATCAATTGATCTGCTCTTTATTTTCTTGATTAATTGAATGTCAAAAATTGTGATAAATACCCATCACAGGTAGCATCTTTAAATAGCTTGTTACTGCTAAATGATTAATTGACAGACAATCTCAACTCATTTGTGAATTAATTAATCATTTAAGCCATTTTTAAGCAAAAATACCTCAAAATGTCCTGTTTTCTATTTGAATATTGGTTGTTTTTCCTCAGTCTCCTGATATTTAACTGAGTATCTTTACTGTGAATATGTAAATTTGAGCTTTGGGAATTGTGATGGACCTTTTTTTTTTTTTTTTACATTTGTCTGTCATTTTATAGACCAGTGATGATTAATTTCTGAATCATTTAATCAATAATGAAAATACTAGTCGATTGCAGTGTTTTTTAAGCAAATGTGCCAAAAGATTTGCAGGTTAAAGCTTCTCAGATGTGATGATGCAATGCTTTTCACTGTCATTCATGATAATATGTTGATTATCTTTGGGGTTTGGGACTGTTGGTCAGACTAAAAACTTCCACCTTTCACTATTTTCTGTCATTTTATAGACAAACCAGATAATCGTTTAATCAACAAAATAATCAGCAGATTAATCGATAAGGAAAATAATCATTAGTTGCACCTCTACAACAGTCCAAAACCCAAAAGGTGTTCAATTTACTATCCTAAAAGACTTAGAAAAACACCAAATATTCACATTTTAGGAGTTCGAACCACAGAAATTTCCAGCTTATTTGCCTAAAAAATGTGTAATTGATTATCAGAATTGTTGCCAAATACTTCTGTCAAGTTGGAAATCTGTCTTTGTGTATCAAAATCCTATTTACAGTCAATTTACTCTGCAGCTGAAATTCATTATGCAGCAATTTTGATGATCAATTTATAATTTTTCAACCAAAAATGCCAAACGTTCCCTCATTCCAGCTTCTCACTTGGGAAGATTTGCTGCTTTTTTTGGATTTATGTGATTATGTGAGTAAACTGAGTATATATTTGGATTTTAGACTGTATATTCAGACACTTATTTGAGAAAAACATCTGCCTCAATAATAAATATAACCATAAGCTGCAGCCCTGAAGTATTTACGAAGAGATAGTTTGTTTCTGTAGATCATAAACATGAGTGGCAGCTGAAACTGTCTTCCAGCATTTCTCTTTTCCTTAATTAACATCATTTGTTGAAATAATCTCTCTTTTTTTTTGTTTTTTTTTGGTTGTTCTTTTCAAGCCACCCTCCAGCTATTAACCCACTTTTATTTCCAGTCCCCTCACACATGATCTGCCCTTTTCTGTGTTGATCCACCACCTCACAGGATAAACAGTGGAAGTGCTCCCTCTCCCCCCTTCTCTCTCTCTCTCTCTCTCTCTCTGTCTGTGTCTCTCTGTCTTTCATAAGCCTTTGACTAAAACCAGACTGGGCTGTCAAACTGTTCACATCACCCAAACAAATGTGAGGATTTAATTATCGAGCTGATGAAGACTGATGTCCCGAGTGCGTAAAAACCCTTTCACTGATTCTTTGGCAGTCCTTCTTGCCAACTTCTCAGTCTCTGGTCGGGATTCAGTGTCTCTTTTGCTCAAGGGCACTTCAGGATGGAGGGACAGATACAAACTGGATCATTTTGGTTTGGTCTGTTGACCTTATTAATTCCCATTTAGGTCAATTCAGTTTAAAAAAAGCTCAACTGGAAATTAGAGGCAAGCAAGTTTGCAAACAAAGAATTCATCACATACAGAGACAAAGAGTTAAAATACACAAGAATCTAGAGCTGCAACGATTAGTTTCCTACTATTAAATTAAATTAGCAACTATTTTTATAATCATTTCATCGTTTTGAGTCATTTTTTTAGGAGGAAAATTTCCAAATTCTTTGATTCCAGCTTCCTAAATGTGAATGTTTAGTCCTCTGTGATAGTAAACTGAATATCTTCAGGTTGTCTGTTGGTCGGGACAAAAAGTAGACATTTGAGGACGTCACCTTGAGCTCTGGGAAACAGTGATTGACATTTTTCACCATTTTATGACATTATATGAATCAAACAACTTATCCATTAAACAAGAAAATAATCAACACAATAATAAATGATTAAAATAATGAAGGATTAATGGTGGTGGTTGCTCTAAAGTGCATTTATCAGTCTATACACGAGGTGAACTGAGCATTTCTTGGTTGTTTACAAGTCTAATGGCTTCTGAAATAAAATCAAACCTACTTCTGTTTGTTTTATACATACAGGTCATCTAAAATTAAAATAATCAAAGAGGATGTCATGTGTGAGGTCATTGATAATCTTGATAATCTAAGACTTGTTCAGTATTAAGCTGTAAGAGAGATCTTTGAGCTTAGGTAACAACAACTCTCAATCTGTTAATTTCCTTTTGACAAAGGGATGTAAACCAGCAAACAAATGAAAACGTTACAATAATTCCAATAACAGAGGAATAAAACATTTATCCTCTACTCCGAAAGAGACGCTGTTGAGACGTTTTGACAGTAACGTCGTCTCTATTCTCACTAAATCTCAAACACAGTCCCAAGTATCTGTATTTCTGGACAATCTCAACACTTAAGTCTTGAACGACTATCGGAAGACTGACTGTGTGTTTTTGGAGAGATTATCGTTTCTTTACTTTTGGATACATTAAAATCTAAAAAGGATCTGCTGCTTCAGTCCACTAATAACTGTAGATAGAGTTTAAACAGAGTCTGGTCTTAATTCTTGATACATTCTTGGACGAGGCTTTTCCTGAAACGAGCTAAGAGTTCAGATGAACGTAGCCTGGATCTGTAAATGAGATGATATATTAACGGGGATGGGTGATGTGATTATATATCCATTTAATATCTCATTGCAGGAAGTAAATCAATGATAAATTTACAGCAATACTGGATTTTAAGAAGTTTTGCATCCATGTGAGGGAGTAGATTTCTCAGTATTAAAGGATTTGGGTGACGATTTTCTATACTTCTCAACAAATCTCATGTTTGGAGCCAAATCAACAATGAACTGATCTACTTACAAGTATTATGTGTGTATCCAAAGCCTGATATATCTTATTCCTCTGTGCTATAAACCTCTGTTGTCGTCCAAAAACTATTAAAAACATGTCAGTGAGCCACACGGCTGCACTGGGTGACACGTTAAGTTTGGTCAGTTTGTTTAGAAATGGCTCCAAACACCAATAACAACAATCATATTTTCAGTCTTTGTCTTATTTCCGTGTCTGGAGGAGCTGCACGTGCGAGGACGCAGAAAACAATCACATTTTTTGATACTTGTCATATTGATCAAGTGAAAATTCGATGGTTGTTATTAGTCTTTGGAGCCGTTTCTAAACAAACTAAAATAACCACACTCTTCTGGGACAATGATCGTGTTATCCAGTGCGGCGATGTGGCTCACTGATGTGTTTTTAATAGCTTTTGGACAACAACGGAGGTCTACGGCACAGAGGAATAAGATATATCAGGCTTTGGATACACACACACACACACAAATAATACTTGTAAGTAGGATTGATTCACTGTTGGTTTGGTTCTACACATGAGATTTGTTAAGAAAAGAAAAATAGCAAATCACCAACCTTATCCTTTAAAACTCTCTGGATTCACCAAAGAAAAGAGTCTCATTTTTATCAGTAAACTGTTTTTGAACAGAATTTCCAGATTATTGCTCATATCATATGTAGTAGATTTGGGAATCTCATGATTTGATTTGTTTTAATTCATTCAATTAGATTTTTTAGTGCCACAACTGAAATGATTCTTGATTCAATAAATAGAAAAGGATTATCTATTTTCTTGCACTTTGTGCCAATTTAAATATGAAGCTATGTTAGTTTTAAGCTAACAGGTATTTCTTAAGGTCACTGTGTGGAAGTACGTAGTGAAACTGCTTTAATTTGAAACAATCTTACAGTCTTTTGCCTGAATAACAATAATACAATGAAAGTGTAATTTACTGACCAACACTGCTGGCTGAGTGTCTTGGTTCTTCTTGTTCTACTGACGTTCTGTCTCCAGCAGTAGAGAACAGCCTATTAACCCCTGTTTGTCCACAACGCTGTGTGGGTCCAGGTCTTCAGATGAGTTATTTTCTTCTAAAGCAAATTATAAAGTTAAGTGAATCAAATACTTGCCCTCGAACGCATACATATGACATCACATAAAATTACATATATATTGAAAAAAAATCTGTATTACAAACTCTTATACAGTACAATACTTTCTTTTAAACAAATGCAGTGTCTGCACTGACAGAAAAATGATCATCAACAATTATTTAACAGGAAAAATACAAAACATTTACTGTTTCCAGCCTCTCAAATGTAAAGATTTTTTCTCTTTTCTTGTTTTATATCATATGAATTGAATGTCTTTGGACTGTTATTTGGACAAAACAAGCAATGTAAAGACATCAACCTTTTTCACAATTTGTTGGTATTATGTAGACTTGATTATGAATTGATTTCACTTTAGATGAAGCAGTTGCAGCTTAAAATTAAAGTCTATTTTTGCGACGAAAGCTTTTCTCTTTCTGAGTATAAAACACTGTTTCTTTGACAACAGACGGGTGACAAATTGAAGGAAAAACCTGAATAAATGAGTAGAGAAACATGCAGATGCTCCTACAGGTGAACTGCATCCAGTTATGCTCTGTGGCGTGTTTAAAAATGCTGATCAGGCCCAGTTGATTTTGTATGAAGATGAGACGCAAAAAGATCTACGTGACTTTGAAAGAAGGTTCATTGTTGGGGCACAGTGATTAAAGTGACATCTGCATTTAGATGTAAGGCAGAGACGTCAGTAAATAGGGTCGGGAATTGTGGTCGACAGCGTAGATTTGATGAACGTGACGCTTAGTGCGTTTGTGTGATATGTAAGGAAAAACAGAAGAGCAGCTCCTCCTCAGGTGACAGAGAATGTCAACGCAGGACGTGATCAGACTGTTTCAGCAAGAACAATCTGTCAACAATTACATAGAGATGGATATTATAGTAGGGTGGCACTGCATAAACCCCTTATTACAAAGATGAATGCACATTTGTGAGTTCAGTGGTGCAAAAACAATAAGCACCGGAGATGTGAGATGTGTAAAAAAAAGTGATATGGTTAGATGAGTCATCCTTCACCATATCCTCGACACGTGGGCGAGTACATGCGTGGAGTACACCAAGAGAATGGTACAGGCCTGAACACTTGACCCCTACAGTGAGGGGCTCTGGTATGTTGTGGGGGCATTTTTCTGGCATGGTTTGGGTCCACTTGTCCCCTTAGAGGGAAGGGTCACTACAAATCAATACAAAGTTGTTCTGAGTGATCACCTTTATCCTATGATGAAGCATTTCTATCCTGATGGGAGTGGTCCAGGATGACAACGTCTCCATCCATAGGGCACGAGGGGTCATTGAATGGTTGGATGACAATGAAAATGATGTGAGTCATATGCTATGACCTTCACAGTCACCAGATCTCAACCCAATTAAACACCTATGGGAGATTTTGGACTGACAGTGTTAGACAGGGCTCTCCACCACCATCATCAAAACACCAAATGAGGGAATATCTTTAGGAAGAATGATGTTCATCCCTTCAGAAGAGTTCAGAGACTTGTGGAATCAATGCCAAGGTGCACTGAAGCTGATCTGGTGGCATGTGGTGGCCCAACACCTCACTAAGACACTCTATGTTGGTTGGGAGCAGCTGTGGCTCCGGAGGCAGACAAAGTCATCCACTAATCAGAAGATCAGTGGTTTGATTCCCGGCTCCTCCAGTCCACATGTCGAAGTATCCTTGGGCAAGATACTGAACCTCAAATTGCTTGTGTCAATGATTATCCTATTGGCAGCCCCTCCCGTCAGTGTGTGAATGGGTGAATGTGGCTTGTAGTGTAAAAGCACTTTGACTGGTCGGAAGACTAGAAAGACGCTATATAACTGCTATAAAAGTCCATTTTTTCCTTTAATTTGTCACCCGTCTTGTATATTTTTGCTGTATGTGCGGTGTGCGTAGATGTGCAGGTGTGTAGAAGGCAGAGCTTCATTCATAAAGTGAATTAAGATGGATGGACAGATAAACCGGGACGTGTGTAATGTGATAACAGAGGAAAAAAAAGAGAAGACCTCTACATGCTCTGCATTGCATGTTGCACAAGAAAACTGTAATCTAATATGCATTCCCTGGAAACATACGTCTAATAAAAGAAAAACCACCTTCACGGAAAATTTAAGGTGATAATTAAGAGTTTAAGAGGTTATTCACCTCTGCGCCGAACGTGTCCCTCGTGTATGTTCCAGTTCGTGCATATTTTCTGCTGCCTCAGTGCACCAGACGACAACAGGGACTCAGGTGTGAACAGACTCTCGGCCACAGTGGTATATTAAGCTCATCCGTCTGAACATTGTAGGCAGGATAAATCCAAGCCAACATTTGAGGCTCATGTCGAAATCTTGCACGCTGCCGACATTCTGATGATAGGTCATCTGCGTTGATTTTGTCTGATATTTTTTTGGCAGAACAGAAGGTACCGGATGCCTGGATTCAGATAGACAGATAACAGTGTTACCACACATCTGCTAACAATGAGTTTTCATTCCGGAAAGGTTAAAAGAAATCCTACTTTTCATTATATTTGTGTGCTTTTGAAGTGCGTAACAGTTGGCAAGAGCCAGATGTTCACTGAGTTTCACATTTCAGTGAGGTATTTTCCGTCAACATAAGTGACATGAAAAGATATTGTTGGATGTGTTGTAATAAGACAACAATGATAAATAGTAAAACTGCAAAAAAAAAGATAAAATCGGTTAGATCACAAAATAAAATGGCATCACAAAACATACAAAACACAACAGCGGGCAACATGCAAGACAGTCACAAATGAAAATATAGATAATTAATCATCTGTGTTCAATAACATAAGTAAATCTGGCTTTCCAGGTTTGTTTTTTTTAAAAAAAATAAAAGAACTATGTGAGCAGTAACAGACACCGACCTCAGAAGTCTTGTATAGAGCTGAATATTGTGGCAGAGTTACAGCGTTTTCAAACCTGCGTTGTTTAATCCGGTTCTGGTTCGTTTTCCGCCTTGCTGTGATTTGTTTGGGCGGATCTGAACACTGCAGTCGTACACAGAAGAAGACCAAAACAACCCCACCAAGAGCCTTTGAGGAAGAGGTCTCAAACAAACCCTGCATCCAACCCGACTACAAGGCTTACTCTGAAAGATAAATGGCTCCCGTAGCCAGGTGCAGCTTTGCATGCTGGGATATGGAAGAGTGGAAGAGAAAGAAACCAAAACATGGAGAAAACCACAAAGTTTACCAACTCATCCACTGATTCAGACTGATTATGGGTTTTAAAAAGGCTGATAAGAGTTTAAACTGACATGTGCCTCCTCAAAACTGTAAGTTCTGATGCTGGTAGAGACTGTTGAGAGTGAAAACATGAACATGAACATGAAGCAAGTTGAAAAAAGGCTCAGTTATCTTCTCCTGATACATAACATACATCCATCAAAGACACCTGCACTGCAAACCTTCTTATATCAGTAGTGAATGTAATGACACGAACACTGCGAGGGCACGGCAGTCGTCTCATATTCACTGATGAAACATGGCAGACCTTCCCACTGTCACTCGTATCACAAAGTGAATAAAAGATTATAAACGCAGTTACTTTCGGGAATATTATTAAAGAATGACACATCTGTTTACCGCTGCGGTGGTGATACTATGAATCAAAACCTACACCTCAAGTATCTACGGCGGGAATCTCATGCGTCGACTATAAATCAGGCTTTAGTGTCACAATCGCGTGAGAGACACAACATTTAATGAATATGAACACATTCAAAATCACAAACGACTGAATGCTAATACAGGAGGAGGCTTGGGGGCTGAACTCAGTGTAAGCAGACTGAATGAACGCCAATTGTTTATGCATTTTGTGAGAGGTATGTTATAGACTGGAGGGTGTATGTGACTATAAACTGACCTCTGTGCCTGCTGGAATAAAGTGGAAATATTGAGCATTGCAGCTTTATCCTACAATTTTTTTTGGATGTTAAAAAAAAGGAGGGTTTCAGACTCTGTTAGATGATCTGACAAGCACTTCGTTTTAAGAATAATGCCTGTATGATACTGTAACAACTAAAAAAAACTCCTCTGTGGCCTAAAAAACATTTTCTCCATAGACCGCAATTATAAAAGAGACGTGTAAAAATGTTTTCAGGACGCCTCAAACTACAAACAAGGTACATTTTTTTTACTTTATTTGAATTATGAAACTTTCAAATCATCAACAAAACTTAGTCAGAGCTCAGAACAGCTCATTCTTTTGTTTGTATGATGTTGTTTGAGTGTATGAGCACTTGTCCACGGTCTCAGTTTTGCACAAAAAATAACCCAAGGGGGGGGGAAGAAAAAAAACTTCTGGCATATGCGCTGGATGAGTAACTTACATTTAAATAAATAGGCGATCATTCATCCACACTATATCCAGCTCTAATACACTCATACTATCCGCAGAAAATCCGTGTAAGACCACATCAAAGCCTTCACTCGTTTGATTGACAGGTGATGTCTGGAGCAATTTAGCAACGCCGATAAAGACCTGGAGATAAAAAAAAAAAAAAAAAAAAAAAAAATTAAAAAATTAAAGAATATCACAGGTTTCCATTTTCGGATAATCTCTTGATGCCAGTTAAAGAAAATACAGCACACAGGAAAACAGTCTCAGATGTGTGCAGCATGTATAATCCCCTTTATATGTGCTTTAGGTTAAGTTACTTTGCACATAACATCAATTCATTCATTAATTCGTTCCCGTGTAACCCAGAGGTTTATAAAGTCTGTTTTAGCCCACATTTGTTTACATTTTTGGCAAATTGGCATGATTAAAAATATGCCTAATTAGCAGTTAGCAGCTCCTGTTTGCAGTGTACCCGTGGACGTACAGACAACTATCACTGGATTACTTTGATACTGAAGAAAAGTTAAGAGTTCGATGATTCTCAGGCAAGTTCTGGGGTTATAAAGGAGAATTTTGTTTCCTATGATTTCTAAGCCGATTTATGGATGTTTATTCATGATGGAAATTGCAGATAATAATGCTCAGAACGTGTAGATCACACTGACCTTAAAAAATATGTTAATCATGTCTGTGTATTAAATTTTAGGCAAATTGCAGCAATCAGGCTCTTAGGGCTTTTAAAGTTAGTTGGCTGTATGAGCTGTGTGTCAATGTCACTGCTGCATAAGAAGTTAAATGAAACTACAATAACTGATTTCCAGTATTTTCAGGCTTTTTTTCACCTCACGCAGCATGTTTGCCTCAGGTCTCCTCCGCGGGAAACATGTGCTGTAACTTCAACAACTCAAACATGTTCTTTGACCAAAAAGGGAGAAGGAAGAAAAACATTATCTCCCAAAAAAGAAGACATGGAATTAAAATGAACTATAAACAAGGGAGGAAAACATAATCTTCCATCCAGTAGGATGTGTTATTTTTTCAGCATTCTGAAAAATGCACAACTCAGCTGAGAATTGAATTTCTTCTTCTCTTGTTTATAAGAAGCTCATTTTAAAACACTGGAAAAAAAAACAGAGGCTCCTACTTTACAGATTTGGAAAGAATTGGTGAGATATTATTTGACCATAGAAAAGACATTATCTGAATATAGAAGCAATTCAATGAGGTATAGATGTACATTTATGATGCCCTATAAGACTTAAAGGACCAGTGTGTAAGATTTAATGGCATCTAGCGGTGAGGTTGCAACCAACTGAATATCCCTCCCCTCCCTTTCCAAGCATGTAGGAGAACCTGTGGTGGCTGCAAAACTAGAGGTCCTCTCTAGAGCCAGTGTTTGGTTTTTCCGTTCTGGGCAACTGTAGAAACATGGCGGTGCAACATGGTGGGCTCCGTGGAAGAGGACCTGCTCTTGATGTAGATATAAACGGCTCATTCTTATTTTCAGGTGATTTTACACTAATTAAAACATACTTATGAAAATTATATTACATTTCTGCCAAGTCCGTTCTACGAGATGCCACTAAATTCCACAGACTGCACCTTTAAAAAAGGTGGCAGTGGTGGGGAAGGGAAGGGGGGACTCCGGTGGAGAACACAGGACAGAGAATTAATGTGAGGTGTGTATATGTGTGTGTGTGTGTGTGTGCGTGTGTGTGTTATGTTTGCAGAGAGTAGGGGGTCACGGTGAGAGGTGTTAAGTGTAAGATGAATGAATTGGACATATGAGTGTACATGTGTCTTGTGTCTTATGTATGTGAATGTATTATTGTTTCATGTTATCCTGACATCATCCTATTATATTACATACTATCTTATACATCAAAGTAGTATTATATATGATAGTAAGAGACTGTAAGATTTCAAAAACCTCATGGTGAAAAACATGAAATTAAATAAAGATAATTATTCAAAAATGTAATCAAAATTAAATGAACTTGATCAAAGAGAAAGTCAAATAAACTATACAGACTGAGAAACCCCAAAGCTCTTGTCAAAACATCTCCCCCCGGTCCTGCTAACAGCGTTCACTGAGCTGCTCTGATCTACATGTCGATAGAGAGGTTTTACTCTCTCGCTCTCTCTCTCTCCTCTCATGACTGACGTAAAGGCGCAAAGCCTCTGAAACTCATAAGTCAGTGGTTCTGCTGCGATTTTCATTTCAACTTTTAATACTGTAAAAACGCACTCTGCCTGATTTAAAACTTGTTTTGAATGCTGACAAAACAAAAACTCGTGATGTTTTCAAAATGCTAAATCTAAGCCACTGTTCAGGGCTCTGAGATTGAGTCTGTTTCTCGATACAAGTATCTTGGAATTATAATTGATGATTTTCTCTCATTTAAGCCTCACATTCAGCAGCTGGTGGAAAAAAACGAAGTTGAAAGTGGGTTTTTATTTTAAGAACAAGACTTACTTTTCCCTTAAAGCCAAAGGAGATTTGTTGCTGCCACCTTTACGTCTGTGCTGGACTATGACGATGTTATATACATGTCTACACACACACTGCACACTGTCTACCATGGAGCACTGAGAGTTATTACAAATCTCAGTAACACTTTCTATGAGGTCCATGTCTATTATGCATTATAAACATACTCATAAAGTGTTATAATCTGTTTATAGCAGATGCTGGGGAGCGCTTGGATGAAGCGCTTGTGTGGTGAGAAAATCAAAAAGTTGTGTCAAGTTGGAGAACTCAATTTCTGTTCTGACCCGTTACACATATAAATTAATTGTACAACATTTTGTGTGTTGTTCTTGCATAGTGTCACAGTGCAGGTCCGTGCCCTCTAGAGAGTAACGACCACGGATGACTAGACGTGCTGGTCATTAGCCTACGGCTTCATTCTTTGGTTGACTGGTTGACGTAGCCGTCTGGGAGACCAGGGATCGAGACCCGGTGTGGGAACCCTCCTTCACTACATGTAGATTTAATGATATTTTTCTCACTTTACTTAAAACACCAAATGATCACTTAGAGTAACTTATAATCACATTATAATGCATTATAAAATGATTATAATGATTACAGCTATGAGAGTTTTAATACACTATGATCCACGCAAAAAAATGTCAAGTGACCAGCAATTATGAATTATTATGATACTTGACCCTTATAATTCATTATAAATTGCTTTATCTTTCCTTTTAAATTGTTATGTTTTTATATCTGCAACCGTATTATTTGTGCTGCTGCCCGTCTTGGCAAAGACACTTTATTTCACTCCTGGTGAAATAAAGGTAAAAAAAAAAAAAAAAAAGTCAAATTTATTGTTACACTGTGGATTTAGAACAGTGATAAATTGGAAAATGGAGAAAACAAAAGAGAAAAAAAACCCAAAATGAGGTATTGACTGAAAAGGCTGTTCATTGTTTAGCAAAATAATGGATTTAGACGCCAAAAATCAATGGCATACCAAGTATGTGTGGTGAAGGCCAACTCTTTTCACCCTGCTCGTCTTCCCATCTTATAATTTGCTGAATGGCTTCCAGTTGTGGACGTCTTCAATTCTTACTGCATGTTTCTAGGATATCATATTGAGATTAAATTTGGCTTTTAAGAGGCAAAAGTAGATGCAACACAGTGCTGATGTATAATGAGGAGGGAGGGCCAGTTTGTACGCTGTAGAAATGTCCCATTGCAGGGGTTGTACAGTGATGGAGAGAGTAGGGCTGGGTGATAAAACGATACAGGATCACAATAAAAGTTAGGTCGATAACGATGATAAACTTCAGACATTTTTTACTCGACAGAAATAAATTGTTTGAGCTATCGGTGAAGAAAGCAGATGTCCTCTGGAAAAGAGAAAAAAACATGAGTGGAACCGAGGGGCATGAAAGTGATATGATGATATCGCAGCATCCTCAGATTAGCCTCTATGTTGGAGTCTGTCCTCGGGTAAACAGTGAACCCAGGCTGGCAAAGAGGGACAAGCTCCGCCACATCTGCTGACGAGGCTACGCTAGTGCTATCATTAGCAGGGCTGCAGCTGGAGCGCCTGTCACCTGTCGCAGCTAAAGTAGCCAAAAAGCCATAAAAAGCGGCTCTAACTCACAAACACTTTTCTCTAGTAGAGACACTCTGCCTGCAACTGCTGAACAGTCATCACACATCATTGTTTTAACGAGACTGCTTTGACTGTGGATTCGCAAAGCTAACTGCTAAGCTAGGCTAAGCACAAAGCTAAGTAAACAGAGTAGCAACGTAAGGCCAGTTACCCACTAACACTAGCGTTGTTTCATAAAGAAAACTAGCGAATCTAGTGATATGTGAACTAAGCACAGAAAATAATGTAGTCAGTACGATAAATGAAGGTTTATATATATATATATATTATATGTATACACACACACACACACACACACACACACACACACATATATACACACACAGTAGGTTCCAAACATCTGAGACCACTTTCCCAATAGGACTTGTATTGTTTTCTTAGGCAGATAAAGCATGTTTGCAAAGTTAGATGTTTACATTATATTATTCTATTTTCATGTTAATAAACTAGTCTAAGGTGTAACTAATGACCCCTCTGGTTCCTTCAGGCTTCAGTCATTATCAGGATACTCTTTAAACTGGCAGCATTATCGAATTATATATCGTGATAAATATCAATATTGATCAATATGGAAGAAATTATCGTGATCATATTTTTTGCCATATCGCCCAGCCCTAGCAGAGGGTCAAAGCTACTGCGGGCATAAAATGAACAAACAAATCCAAAGTGCTGATTCATTTGAGGGTTTGATAAATATCCGGTCTGTATCGGTACGTACTGCCTCTGGGAAGTAGCCATATACTCACACGCTAACAAAAGCCCTCACTGTCTCCGCTTTAATATGTCACCAGACAAGCTGCCAATGATAAAAAAATGGAAGCATTACAACCTTAAACTGTATTAAAATCTTACTTGAGTACTGCATGTCGACGTTTAGAGGCTTTAAGCAGGTGGTGACTGACTTAGATGTTTGTCCCTCAGGTATTACCGTAGTTGGATACTCACTGCTGCAGTTTGGTTGATACAATAGTTAGACTACTTTAGTGCATCTTAATTGTTTTGAATTTTGATTGAAATGTTGCCATTTTCTCCAGGTCATTTCTTATTTTGTCATGATACAAATACGAGTCGGTATTTTTCTTTATTTGCTGTATGAATAATACATTTGTAGCATCAACACAAGCTTTATTTAGTATACATCCTAATATTTTGAGGGGATAATGAAGCATAAATGTATTTACTACCACTTGATACACACATCTGGTTGGAGTACCCTGCATTATGATCAATTCTTTTATATGAACTCCTGATTCCATGTAAACAAGATCTGGCTGCTAACAGCACTGAAAACTGGAAACAGTTCAGAAACGTCTGTTCTTCGGCTACAGTTCAGAGTTTTTCTATTTTTTAACAAGCATATCGAATACATGTTTGCGGCTCATTTAGATCTATATGCTTTGTGGCTTTAACTTTTGAAGATGACAACTCTTTGTCGCCTCCAGTTTTCTCTGCGATCACTCATTTCAAATGTCAATGCAGCTAATCTCACGGCACAGCTGCTGTCATTAACCTGTATTTGTGTTCATTTTGTCAGAGGATGTAGTCATCATAAAGGAAGGATTCTATCTGCAGCGAAACAGCTTGCTAATGACTGCTGGTTCAGGTAGTATTTATGAGCTGTGATCACATTTCACACCACTTTCAATGCTCGACAACAGAAAAAAAAAAAATGTAAATGACAACAACTATATCATGAGTTTGTCGGCATTAAAACAGCATATGTGACAACAGAGCAGGAGCAGTTTGAGCTGAAGTTCTCTGTCTAATTACAAACTATTTTTGCTGTATATGTGTTAAGACAAAGTCAGGAAGAAAAGAATTGCATAATTAAGAATTCATTTCAAACTGTCAATAAATACAGGCAGTTATATAATTTGCAAGTGAATTTTACACTCCAGAGATGTGAGCCCTTCCGGCAAAAAATGAGCCCGGCATAAAGATGGAGCGGGGAAAAGAGCCGGTCTGGTGGACACACACACACACACACACACACACACACACACACACACACACACACGGCTGGTCTCTATGCGTGGATGCCTCCTTTTCAGTCGACAGAAGAAACAAACCTGGGTCCAGATTGATTTAAGTTGGATAAAATTTGGTTCATTTGGTCTGAATCAAGGGGGGGAAAAAAAACAAAGAAAAAAATCTTAATTGCGATTTAATTCTGGTCCATTTCATGTTCACACTGACTGACTACAAACACACCGCAAGCAGTAAACATGAAATCATGCTATGGGGGAAAATTAAACTGGGGAGTCTCACAGCAAATTAAACTGTACTTTACTGCACTCAGTGTGTTAATTTATCTTCTTTAATATCAAGAATCTCACCAACAAATTATTCAAGACTCAGCTGGACCTCATGTGAGTAAGAGACTTTAAAACCAGAGACGTGTTGAGCTTATGTCCTACTGCGTGCATTTTGGCAAGTCTCATTAAAAAAGTAATAAAACTGTCACCAGACAGTAGAATTTAGTACGAGATGCCTTTTTAAATTATTCATGGCACCGGCTATGAAGTCCAGTCACAGTCTTGTCTAATAACGCTCATAATTCATTATTTCTTGGTGAGTTCTTTGTGACGCCAGAGAGGATAAATAAACACATGAGGTTCAGTAAAACATTAAAACTGTCCAATGAATAAGTTACCCGTCAATCTGTACCTGCATGACTTCATGTTTACAGCTCTTGGTTTGTTTGTAATAAGTCAGTGTGGACACAAAGTGGACCAGAACAACAAAAAACCTGTGGAAACGCCAAAAATTGTTGTTGTTTTTATGCTATGGTGAGGTAGAAAAGTTGGTGCATCAACAGAAAATGTGACAAAAAGCCGAGACTAGCTTAGAGAACTAGTCGTGACGTACATGAAGCATGTGACTTAAGGTCTTTGCACATCAAGTCCGTTTTTTTTCATACGATATTATCGCATGTTAAAAAATAAATACGACGTCACGTTGTGTCAATCACGTTTACGCACCAACTCCGAAAGTTTCTTCCGTCATTAAAGTTTTCGGAGCAGGTTCGATTTTCTGCGTTTTTTTTTACATCCGTCAAAAGCCTGTACAGAGTTATTTGACCACTCAGAGCCACCGTACACGCAAACAACACAGCCTGGAAACACTGATACTAATCAGCTCCAGCAGAGAAGTTATACACAGACTGATCACAGGACAACTATTGATCATGATCTTGTCTGTATGTTGCAGCGTTTTGAGGCTGTGCTCTGAATATCTGCGGATCCCGTCGACAGGCTGATCACCTGTGATCAGGTGTGTGTGTGTGTGTGTGTGTGTGCTGCCAGCCGCTGTTCAGGATCAATTGAATCGTGGATATCGGTGGTCTTCTTTTTACTGTGTGGTTCTTTCTTTTTCTTTCAAGAATTTAGAGGACCACAAAATCATCCTCACTGCTTGACGACTCCATTTTGCCTCATATTGTGAATTTTCACAAAGAATATAGTAATAAAAACACATCGAACTCAGTGTGCAAGGTTTCTGTGGGTATATGACGGGTTAAAAAAACGTATTCAAAAGAAACAGACTTGGTGTGCAAAGACTATTAAAGTAAACGCCAATCAAGCCTCCACCGGAGAGACGAAAACATCAGATGTGCGTGGAGCGGTGAGCAGACTGTAACGTTCCTGAGATAATACACAAAACAAACAGAAACGTCTTATTTCCATCATGTTGTTCACAAGGTTTTCCCATTGTTTGAGCTTTGACTGCTGCTCTTTTAATGACGTCATCTCGTTGTGTCCTCTTCTTCTGATGAGTCAACAAGCATTCATTCGCAGTATCTGATTTTCTGGAAGCATGGTTAAAATTACACCCAGAGAATAAGTGAGGACCTTTACTGGTGAAGAAGTTGTTCCTAGATGTTCATTGGGCTCATTTTGCCTTTTTTTTTTTAAACACTACAGGATCTGTTGTAACCATCTCCTGTTGTATTAAATCATAAAGAGCACCCACATAGAGAGCTGGCAGGGCTGATAGAGGACAGAGGGGCGGATGAGAGCAGGTATGTCCACCTCCAGAAGGATCAACAGGAAGCTCTGACATCCACAAAAACCTACAGCACACCCACACTGTCATGCTCGCAGTGCAGTCAGGCGGTAATTCATCAAATTATTTGCTTACATTATCCCAGCTGTGTAACGTCCCTTTCAACTACGAGGCACGAGTGGCACAAAAGTATATTAAATCTCGACTCCCACTGCAGCAGTGATCATGCCTACACACACCTTCTTTAAAAGAGAAACAAGAAAAAGAGCTCTAAAGCGAGACTGAGATTCTGCTTCAAAAGGAAATGTAGGCTCATTTCCCCAAATAGACATAAAATCTAGGCGATACTTTGAAGTTTTATCACCGTAACATATCACTAAAATATGTGTAACGCTGAAAAAGAAACAGCTTCATAGACTTTTAGATATGTAAACCCACTTTATGGCAGCAAACACAACTGATGTTCAAATGATGGTCACACACACACACACACACACACACACACACACACATCTTTTCCCGCCGCCACATATCACACTTTGTAGAAAAAGGATGGACACTAAGTGAAACAGTATCAACAAAGCTGGAATTATCAAAGCAAGTGAGTCTGTTAAATCCATCGGAGACCTTGATGTGGTTCTGGACAGCGAGCAGCAGGTAATGCTTTGAGTTGCACCTTAATTAAGGCTGCCGGGTGATAATTGTGGCGTTTGTGGTGGTGGATCATATAGCAGAGGGAACAGAAAGCCGCAGCCTTTCGTCTCTCTTGTATGGAAATGTCTCGATCATTACTGCCGGGCTGTGTGCTGATAAAGGCTCCTGTAGTTGGTTTACTGATGTGTTTAAAAAAAAAAAAAACAAACTTCAACATGTTTCACCTCCCTTGAACAGCATTTTTTCCTCTGTTGGTTGACAAAGTTTTCTACCACTGTTAAAATGTCAAAACTCAATCTAACGCTGCATGGTAGTTAAGATAAAAATAAAGCTGCTTGTTTAAAAAGGTGTTATATGGTGACATTGTGTTAATAAGTAGCGACTTAGGGGGCGTTCAGACCGACATCAGGTCTGTGTGAAGAAATGCAGCCCTTTCATGCCATCCAGCAAAGAAGAAGTTGAACTGTAATCACGTACATGCAAGCGCACGTTCCTGGTGGATTACTTTATAACATGAGAGCGTATCTAAGCGTTTACCTCACGATCAGCGTTGCCAGGTGGGAAATGTTTGTACTATCTAGTATTGTACTAGAGACTTAAAATTATCATACACGAATAGAAAATACAGTCTGCTGCAGCTGCAACACGTGCTGCGTTCAAGGACACACCATAAAGTCCCACTTTGAAGATGCACAGTCACAAATATGACTCAAAAAACATTTCTAAATTACAAATGTAAAATATCTTATCAAAGGAGGCATATCTGAGAAAAAAAAAAACATGCATGTTAGAAGCAGTGTTGCGTCTTTCCTCTGTGCTGTAGATGTGAGTTTTTAATTTCCCACAGCACATTATGGGACTTTTGACATTATTGATTGTACTTTGTGCAGAGAGCAAAATAATCGTACAAATACGATAATTATTGTACATCTGGCAAAGCTGCTTGCGATTGTCATGATGAAAGATAAAACAGTTGCTGCCTTAGCAGAGCTGTAAAATCCTGTCTGTAAGTGTTTTGGCTTCTGATGAGCCTTCAAATGCATTAATCTGTAGCTTCAACTGGACTTTATGGATTGTTTTTCATTGTCTCCCCAGGACCTTAAACAACACACCACCGCAGTCCCTTTACTGTTTTAACGTGGGGCTGATTTTGGTCTGAATGCTGCCTTAAAAAGGACAGCTTCACAATTTTTCAAGTCATCTTAAAACAACAGTGAGGTGTCCGTATGAACAGTGAAAGAGGTTTTCCTCGCTGTAATCATTCCTCCTGTTCATACTGGCTATTAAAAGATCCCTTTCAAATGTGCTTTCAATGTAAGTGACGGGGGGCAAAATCCACAGTGTGTCCACACAGTCATTTAGTGCAAGAAATGCAGTTAAAAGTTTTCACCCAGTTTTAACAACGAAACCTCAGAGATTGTCTTCAGTCTCTATGAGCGAAGCGTTTAGAGATGTCACGATGAGTAGCAGGAATGGACCCAAATGCAGAGACAGAAGGCAAAGCAGCTCTGAAGAAAACTCTTTATTTGGAGCGAGCAGCATAAACAAAAGCTGACGGAACAGCAAACAGAAGTGTGTGCAGACATCTAAACAGAACAAATGATCCAACCAAGACTGAACAGAAAAACCAGGACTTAAAAACTAACTGAAGTAACGAGGAGATGAGGTGCAGGTGGGGAGATGGGTGGAGAACTCAGGAGAGAGGAGTGAGGTAACAGGGATCCGATTGGCTGGGGACAGACTGGGAGCAGGGCAGGGCTGACGAGTCTAGATGCAGGGCAGGTGTGGAGAGAAAAACAGGCCAGGGGTGTTTGCGCCAAAACCTAGAAAACACAAACTCTCAGCACAACCTACACTAAACCGTCCAAGAATAACCAACAAATCCACCACCCAAATCATATCAACAAGCAAAACCATATGACCAAAAGGACTGGACAACAGAAGTGTAACACAGGAAAACCCTAAAGAGGGTCAAGAGACTGACCTGTGAGTCTAACCTGAAGCTTATATGAGGCTGAGTTAGTCATATCAAGTGGATATCTGCCACATTTACGGGCTTGAAGCTTCATATTAGCTTCAGATAAACTTTTAAATACATTTTTGCACAGAAGGAGGACTGTGGATTATGAAGGATCTTCTAATGGTCAGTATGAACAGGAGGAATGATTACAGCAAGAAAAACATGTTTTAATGTTCATTTGGGCTCCTGACTGTTGTTTTAAGACAGACTAGAAAAACTGTGAATCTGTGCAACACAACTGTTACACCCAACATAATAACACACACACACACCAGAGATGTGTTAAAGGTGCTTAAACCTTTCTGGCCACTTACACCAACCAGACACTGTACAGATCATTACTATGAGTGATGTTACACACCATTTAATTGCCTTGTTGCCTTTATTTGAGTCAGTTTAGAGAGACAGGAATCATAGTGAGAGAGACGGGTAAATAACTCTCCCATGGCTTTAGATTTAAACCAAGGTCGTCAGTGTTGAAGGTAAATGTCTTTTCATTTCTGAACTCTGATACAAAACAAAACCCCACAAAATGTTTGATCTGTGACGTGTTTGAAGTTAGAAAATCCAAATTTGAGCTTCACGCTGTTCACGAGTTCTGAGTGCTCATGCGGTATCTTTGCATTAATAATTCATAGTAAATCAATCAATCAGCAGTAGTTAGTTAAGACCTTTCTGTACTGTACGTATACAGTATATAATTGATTACTGTCAGTTATAAAAGTTAGAATCCACATTTTCCATTACATGTTCCTCCACATCACATGTTCATTTATATTTTGTCTGCTGATCAATTGGATGAAATAATGAATTAAATAAGACTTATACCTGGATAGAATACAAGATTGAGAGGTTTCGGTTAAAAATCAATACTTATAATACCAAAGAACATTCAGAAATAGCTGCCTTTTTCATCTCCCAGTAGCTAAAATCTCACTCCTGAAAGCTCTTTGTGCAACAAACCTTGTAAGTTGCACATATCTCATATATATTTTATTTAAATTTTCGTTAGAGGTGGTGTTTTTTCAAAAAAAAAGGAAATCTGATTTTCTAAAGCTGTTTGTTGTCTTTGTATTTAGGCCACAGAAAGCAGCGAGGCGTAACCCATTATGATTAAGCATACTGCCACGATTCCTCATGTGCAGTTGCTCACCAATTGCTTTTGTGCCGTAAGCATGAACATTAACACAATGAGATGAAACACTCACTTCCATTATATGCAGCCGGCACACAACAGAGAAGAGTATAATAGAGGCACTAAATGGATTAAAAGCTCAGTTTGGTGTTGGTGTGTTGTACTTCTCTTAATCTGGTTTAAATTTAGTTTTATTCCACTGATGAACTCATTGTTCTGTAAATCACACTCGAGAAGAGCATCAGCTAAAAAGACCCAAATGGGATTTATACTTTATTATCCCAACTGCTCTTGTGTACACTGTTTTATGATCTGAAAATGTAATCTAAGAGCAGAACTAGGATGTTACAGATGACATCAGAATATAAACAATCCCAATATTAAATTTCTAACCTGGTATCTCTGTTCTCGCCTTCTTATTAAAGTTTCTGTATCAGAGAATTGTTTTGCATATCTCGGAGTTAACAAAATTAACTTTCCACACCGTACTAAGTCAATGTCATGAGTTTTCCAAGCAGTCAACATCCCATTTCACCTCATCCCAAAGGTTACTTTTATTCCTCGACACACCTGGGTAGTCGCTGTGTAACGTGAGCTGTTCCACATCTTGTCGGAAAAAAAAAAACATTGCAAACAAAGCGTTCAGGGCAGGCCGAAGCTCAGGATTTTGACTTGCAGGAAGCATTTTTACATACATGTTCACCTCAAGTTTTGGAACTTTGACCATGTTTAACATCAAATGTCATAAAGGCCAATTCATGCTTTCTGCATCTGCATGGTCCATGCAGTCCACACTTTCATAAATTTTGGGCTGCACATGGATGTCTGCAGAGTTGTCTGTATGCTGTTTGCATAGCAAGCGCGCCGACTGCACATGTGCTAGAAAAGCAAACAGGAATGCCTGTCTCATCTACTGTATATATTGAGGATGTGCAGAGAGCCCAGTATTTGTATTTGTATTTGTATCTGTATTTGTTGAGGCAGCAAAATTATTTGTATTTGAATAAAGGTGGACAGAGGCTTAAAAATCCTGTTTTTGTTTTTATTCGGCTTTTAATTTTAGAAAATTAAAGTGTTACAATAAGTGTTCATGAAGCGTGTGTCAGTAGTTCAGCTTTATCTCTGGGGAACACCCCCAACTCTGGGAGTGATGTCCAAATTAGGAAATGTGCGTCATGTAGCAGGTGGATGTAACTCCCCTCGTTGAGACCTGCTGATAGACGTAACAGTGGAGCAGATGAGAGACACTGATGACCTGAACTGAGACCAATGTAACCGACCTGCGCGCTGGTATTTGATATGTTTTTTTGTTTTTTTTCCCCCGAAAACAAATAATTTTAAAAAATATTTGTATGAAACAAATATTTGTGCTTTGCTGAATAACGTATTTGTATTCGGGCACACCCCTAGTATGCATGTACTGTATTCCTATTCTCATTAAGCTCTCACTTTTCTTTTTCTGACTTTCTTTTTAAGCAAAATACAGGAATTCCTCAGCTGCCTTCAGACTGAAAACAGTCCTGTGTAAAACAATACAAGGGGCCGTGTTGGTGTGGGCGTGTTGTTTAAACTGCCAGTGAGACAATGAAATATGATCCAGCAATTAGAGTAACAGATTATTGCGTTTAAAGGCTGATCAGAAAAACACAGTAGACGATTATCTTTCTCTATCTTTAAAACTATAAAAATGATAACATTTCTAGCAGATATTGTGCTGCAAGATCAGATATTTTGGTGGGGAAGAAAGAACTATGTAGTCTCTGAACAGTTCACTCATACATTCAGTATCAACAACTTGCCAGATATGGTAATTAACAAGATTTTCTCATTATGTTGACAGAAAACATCATTCAGACAGCATTACGCTTCTAGTGAAACTTATTTGCTGTTGCAATTTAATCATACATGAATGTAATTTCTAGGAGACAGAGTTGTTCTGTGCTCACCTTAAATCTGAGTATAAAGATCCCCCCCAGATATGTTTTAACACATATAAAAATACTGTGCCTGGAACAATAACGTATGTATGATATGGTTTTTCCATAAATTACAACATTTAAATCCTCAACTCCTCATTTAAGTCATCTACTCCTTCTTCCTCATTAGAAATTCCAGAATCGCTGAATATGTAAATATATTTCATTTCAAGACGTCTCGTACTTCACTGTAAAGTCTGTTCTGAAGCTTCAAGTTTCCACGTCACACATGTGTAGCTTGAATACCGGACAAGTTTTGATGTCACTAATCATGCTTGTATGCCCGCCCCTTTAAATTCAGATTTTCAATGAGCAAAGAGAAACTTCCCACTTTCAGCAGATGAATGTGAAAACAGCTTTCTAGAGTCAAACTCTGCACAGTGAAGCTCAAACATTCAACTGCAGGAACAAGAAGAAAAACATATTTTTGAGTGGAAGGGGACTTTAAAGTATGTACCTATGAGCATGATTCGTGACATTTCCAGGTCTGTACTTTTATTCTGGGTCAATACTGGAACATCTTTGCATGATTTTCAGTTCCCCTTTAATACACATAATAAATACAAAATCCCAATAAAATACATTCAACCGAAAACATCGATACAGTGCAAATGTTTGTTATGAGCTCTAATGAAGAAGACATTCATTACAGTATTACTACATTGAAAAGGAAGCTTGGTTCTCTGCTCTGACGTACAATTAAGACGTTACACTGAATCCCCTGTGTGACTGTGAAACCCTGAAGCAGATGGTGAAGTCTAGGTGGAGTCCGGCCTCGGGACTCAGACTCAACAGTTGTTTCTGCGGATCCGTACGGAGTCTCATTTTATTTTTGTGACTCAGATTTGGGGCACCTGTGGCCCGAAGGTCAGAATAGCAGCTTTGTTACCCAAAGGACCAGCTGGAGAAAATGAATGAGCAGCAATCTTCCCTTCTCTGTGTTGCTACCGTCCCTGTAGATTACCCTTGAGCAAGGCACTAAACCTTTAAAACAGGCCCAGTCAAAATTGCTCAGTGTCTGGAAAAAAAAAAATCTCATTCATGCGATAAAAGAGGCTGAAGTCAAGAGAGGACTTTTCTTTCCACGGTGCACGTTAAAAGTTGCCTTGTCAGACCTTAACAAAGTGAGCCAGAATGAGAGCTAGTTGGAAGAAGAAGTAGTTTCATGACACTTTTTTCACGATTATTGCGATAAAAGAAATCAGGAAACCACATTTCCCCACTATCTGTGTAACGTGAGGTACTGTACGAGCTCTGTGTCCTGATAGGCTTTGCTGCCCACGGACACGATGGCTCTGATAAGGATTGTGAACACTCTTTCATATGAAGTCTTTGCTTTGCGGGGATCTTTTATACAAATACAGACTCCTTTTGTGTTGATGTTTGATTCCAAATTTACACTTGAGGCAATTCAGTGAAGCTTCTGCCTGTGAGCGAGGAATATCAATCATTTCTCTTTTTCCCGTTTCACATACATGTTGTTTGTTCCGTCCTCTGCCGCTTCAACAGAGCATATATTAATATACAACATAGTGACATAGTGATGATTAGTCAAACCTCATGTTTATTTAACACCTTTCAAACACAGAGACAAGTCAGTGCTTTACAGAAGAACAAAGAGGGAAATAAAGTATTTTTTTCCTTTCTTTATTCTTTTTGTCAGTCAAGAGCATATAGTCGGCGTTGCATTTTAGATCATAGAAGCAGGTGAAACAAGGCTAACTGACTGCACTGAGAGATCTTAGCTTGTTTGAAGCACTCTGAGGCCTTTAAGGAGTTTTTTATTAGGTTTTTATATCATTCTGTAGCTTCCCAGTAGTGTTCCATATCTATCTGCCATTTTCCCAAACCCTTTTCAGCCCTTTCCAATGTGACCTGACGTAGGTTTCTGCATGATGACGTTGCTACATATAAACCGATATAAACCCATTTGCCCGCCCTAGCCAGTAGCCACAGAGATAGACTGAGCTCCTACTGGTGCTGCAGCTCTGCTAACTGTGCTAACAGACACAGACAGATGGAGCACTCGCTGTTACTGCTGCTCAAAGTTTAAAAAATAAACTCTGAGCTCTCCTCCTCCCTCCATTAAAAGGCTCCGGATCAGAGCAGAATCCGGTGAGACTCGCGGGTGTTATTCGTCCTGAAGCTACGGCTCCGCTCCCGGCTCTCTGCTCCAGAGCTGTCAGCACTGTCTAGCAGCTGTCTGTCCCGCCGCTCCGTCCGGTGCATTTATAAGCATCTCATTTTTCTTATTGTCAACAAATCTCATGTGCAGAGTCAAACCAACAATGAACTCATTCTACTTACAAGTATTGTGTGTGTGTATCCAAAGCCTGATATATCTTATTCCTCTGTGCCGTGGACCTCCGTTGTTGTCAAAAACATGTCAATGGGCCACAGCCACAGTGACATGTTTCCTTGTCTCTGAAGACAGTTGTCAACAGGTTGTGTTATGTAGCACAACAAGCTGGCAAAGCACCGTACACAGAACCACGTTTCTGTGCATGCTTGGTGATGTCTGCCATACATCATCATAACCTCGCTGCTATCTTAACACTGTTTTTAGTCTTTGGAGACGTTTCTAAACAAACTACTGTAGCCACTGTCTTAAGGGACAAAGGAACATGTCACTCAGTGTAGCGCTGTGGCTCGTTGACATGTTTTTAATAGTTTTTGGACAACAATGGAGGTCTAAGGTACAGAAGAATAAGATATATCAGGCTTTGGATACACACACACACACACACACAAAACCTGTAAGTAGGATGAGTTCATTATTGGTTTGACTCTTCACATGAGAGATCCTGTTAAGTCCCCACTCCACTCAAAAATGTGTTTTGCGTATTGTTACTTCACTAGGCGTATGTGCTGAGTTTGACACTCTGCTGCAGGAAGAAAGTTTCTGTGTTAACCTCTCATCTCAGTTTCACATGTGTACCTAAGAGCATGATTTGTGACATTACAACTGCTTTGTAGCCAATTCTGCTCCGATATGCAACTTACACAAGTGTGATGTGGAAACTTGAAGCCTCCAGTGTCCAAACACTGAGAATTGACTTTTCAGTGAAGTAGGAGACGTCTTGTATCCAGCAGTTAAACTTCTGAATATGTAACTATTTGCATATTCATAGATTTTGTTTTTAAATGTGGGAGAAGGAGTAATAAAGTACCAGTGTTACACCACAGCGGAAAGAGACAAAGTAAAACTGCTGTAGCTACAAGTCATGGACAGACAGTATGTTGCTAACCGGGATTTTGAAGAGCATCACACCTGGCGGCATGGACGGGCATTGTGGGTCCAGACCCGCCCCACTGAGTCACCTGTGCGTGCCCTGGATGAGCCTCCATCCCCATCCAGAAAACAAGCTCAATAGCCTTACTGTGACATTTATAACTGTGTATAAGTATTTCTGTATATAGCCTACTAGACTACCTTTATTACCATGTTCTCATGTTTGCCATGTTGCTCTACAAATGTCAAAGCATGGAGTCAGT
This sequence comes from Thunnus albacares, assembly GCF_914725855.1. NCBI lineage: Eukaryota > Metazoa > Chordata > Actinopteri > Scombriformes > Scombridae > Thunnus > Thunnus albacares. The sequence continues at coordinate 27,764,386 of NC_058117.1, forward strand.
AGCCTAATTATTTTGACAGCGAGTAGACAAAGTCTTTATTTTTTGTGTTTGTTTTAATGTTTTGTGACAGAGTAGCTTGGTTTCATACGGCTCTTCTGTTGCATACATGATGTGTCTGAATCAGATGGTGGTAACTGTGCCGTAGGCTGCAGCCACCGGGCCCACAGTGTTCCAGATTAAAATATAGAAAATGATTAATTACTGACAGTGTGGTTACTTTGTAGTGCAGATAGGCCACGATGTTGTTGACAGAAGACTCAGACTGTTGTTGCCTGTGTTGTTGAGTCAAGTTAAATAAATGGAGAGACGCTCCAAAGATATTTATTTGTTCCAGTCTTTGTTTTTGTACAAGTGAATGTTCTTAAGAGAGAGAAGGAAATGAGACTAAGACTCCGCTGTTAGGGTCTTGCCCGTCATCCAGTTCAGCACCACAAACGGCGCCAAGCCAGAGCGCTGATGTGTCTCAGCGGTTTACTGAAACAGGGATGAAAGGGAACCTGTTGGAGAGAAACCCTCATTAACAAGATGTGTTTTGCTTATGGAAAAAATAAATCTATTTAAATGAGATATTTGATCGCCACAATTCTGTGAATCAACAAGGAATGAAATTAATAAGCTTAGTTAATGAAATATCCTTCAAAAAGTGAAAACTAATGGCCTTCTATTATGATTTTTCTGATGTTAAAAATATATTGTGTCCCCCCAAGAAAATGTAATGCCCATCCACAGATTTGTTTCTCCCACCAGGTCTGGTTTACATGCTGTTTAATGTGCTGCAGCTGAGCAGCTAATTAGCATGCTAACTGGTATTGCCCAGTAAAAGTTTTGGTGGTTCGTTCAACAAGCTAAAGTGCAGAACAAGACGTGTGTTCATGTTTGTAAGTTAGATAAGGAGACTTTAGCAGGAAAGCTAATGTGAGTTGTTGTTCAGAGTCTGCGGCTTCGTGTTGTGTTGCAGGATGCAATCAGGCTCAGTGTGACCGTCTGCTCTGCCAATAATACATGTTATCGCTTTATGCAACATTTGATTTGCTGTATCAAAATAAGGCTACATATACGAATAACTAGTGGTATTTCATCGACTAGGGGGGACATTCATGAAATCAGAGAATATAAAAATGTATCCCTTTTGGTTCATGATTTCATGAACACAGTACAAGTGGTTTAAAGAGCACATCATATAGTATGTTGCTTTAGCAGACGCCCCCCCCCAAAAGGGCCATTTTAATTCAGTTAGACTTTAAAAAACATGTATGGAAGAGATCTCCAGGAAGCAAATGTGGTTTAATACTACAGCAAACACTCCTTGAGCTGCTTCTTTGTCAGAAAGCAACAGAGGAGTTACAGACTTTTATTAAAGAAGTCAGTCGATAATTGGCTTTAATAATAAAATTCCCCAAAAATATCTTACAGGTCAGCAGTGAAAAGGTCGTCCAAACGGGCAAGGTGCGCAAGGCGGGCAGGCAGGTCAAAAAACAGGCAACAGGTCAAAAACAAAGGCAGCAGTAGGTGGCTAGAACATAAAGGTAACAGACAGTCTGGCAGCGAATAGATGGCAGAGGATCGGTATATACGCTACTGAGGAAGACAAGGTAACGAGCAGCAGGTGAGGATAATTGGGGAGTGGCGACAGGTGAGCAGGCGGGTCTAGGAACCAGTCAAAGAAAGTTAGGGGGCATCTGAGGGACAAGCGGAGAAACCAAGAGAGAATCTGGGGCTGAAGGCAGGACAGAGGCAGAAAGAAGAGGAAACAAAACAAACAGGCACGAATCGGGACATCATGATCATATAGTAGGTGACAGTTTGCAAATTGACTCACCTTCCTTCCAGTGTGACAATCTGGTGGAGTCACCGCATTACTGCTGAAGCTGCACCAGCTGTCAAACTCACTGTACGTCCTGAACCTCAATCTTGAACAAGATCTCAATATTTAGCTTAAAAAAAAACAAATATCAAGGTTACAACATTGACTGTCAGTACAGGGATATTAACATGAAATGAAAGATTTCTTATTACATGATGTCTACACACTCTCACTTACCTCTTGTACTTAATTCGATAATTATGTTTCCAGATTTTTTCCTGGAACAAACACCAGATGGTGTTAAATTAAAATGACAGAGTAGCATGCAAATTAAAATACACCTCGTCAGGATAATGGTGAAAGCCTTATCTAAATGTCTGAAATATAAATCTAGACTGTTGGAGGTCAAACATGATTTGCTAACAGATTCAGTGTCAAATGTGTTCTCTCCAGTGACGGGCCATGTGACGCCGCGGGCTTCAATCTGACTCACAGTCTTTGCTGTCACCATGTCTCCCACACAAGCCTCCGTTCCCAACCTCCCTAACTGATTGTCGACCATGTAGTAAAGCGAAATGTTTCAAAGATGAGGCAGAAATACAAACCGGAGGTCAAGCGTGAAATCATGGAAAATTGTCAGGGGGGGGAAAGATTCAAGCCTTTGCTGGCAATAAGCAGTCAACAGCCATGACAGCACAAATACTATTGGTCACTCATGTGAAACAGCACTTGCAGGACAAATTGGATGAGGCTTGTAAATAGTTTTAAGCAGAGCATTACTGTAAATACAAAATAAAGTGTACAGTGACTTGACACACACTTAATATCAATTAATAACTTGCATGCAAACAAACAAATCGCTCCATGGTACGCTTAACCTGACGTTCAAAAAACTGCCTCTTCCAGTTAAACAACACACTTGCTCTGTGATTACTGCTTCACCTATTTGTACTTTCGCCATACTCCACATACCACCTACTGTACAAAAAGGGAATTACCACAAGTTAACACATACTACTTCATATACACAAACACATACTAATGAACACAATAGAGAAATGGCTCCAACAGGGTTAATAGGGGATAAGACTCAATGGGCGTGATGAAAGAACCACTCGTACGAACAGATTTGTTCTTAAGAGGCAGGTATGAGTGATTTATATGGAGCCTGTCCATGAAGAAAAAAATAACAAATTCGTGCTCTCAATTTAATAATTCATGCTTTCGGTTCAACTATTACTGTTAAAATATTACAGTATTTCCCTCTTTCTTTTGTTGCGACAAAAAATAAAAGAGAGAATCCCCAACGCATTTGCTTTTTTTCTGTTCCTGCACTTATTGACGGGTAGGTGCGTACTAGTGGAAGGTATCCAATCCTGCGGTTGTGTCAACGAACATGTGTGTAGCTCAGTTAGCAAGATGGCAGAGACAACAGCCTTTACATCGCTGAAGTATTATTATTATATCGTATTTGAATTTGCAAGAAATTCAGTGAAATTACCAACATGTGCAAGAAATCTCATTCTCAGTAGGTAACGCTGTAACATAACAAGTTACTTATTAAAGTAACGTTACCCAACACTGTGTATTATACTTTATGCATCCATGTCCACAACCCTGAAGTTGAGTTTTCATGAACTGGGTGACATCCACGGGAGCATGAAAGTGTTCACGGCAAAAATCCATTATCCTGCAGATACTTATTATTAATAAGTATATTTAGTAATTAAATTACTAAACTGAGAGCATGAATTGGTTATTTTTTTTCTCCATGACCCCTCCTGGACTCCGTAGATTTAAAAAGATTTGTGGCATTCATCAGTTTTCTTGTAGTCAAAGGTATGAACGAAATTTACGAGTGGGAGTCTTTCTTCACACAGAGTGAAACATTATTATGTCTTAATCTGAATGAAATTTGAGTTTAAATATGATACTGAAATCAACAAAAAATAAATATACAACTAAAACAAACTTAATACAAAATAATCTGTTCACCATATCATCATCATCATCATCATCATCATGGCTGCCAGTTTACTGGGAAGTTTTTTTTATATTTTATGATTTTTATTGGTATATTTTGTCACAGTAGCTTCTACATTTCAGTAGTAGTTGTAAACAGCTGCCTTAGTGTCTTTCTGCAGGTCTCTGCTCAGTATCATCTTGTTTTGCACCTGACAGCGTAACATCACCTACTGTAGGGTAAAATATTCTCCCTCTGACTGGGAGTAATAGATGCACTGGTGAAACATCTCACATATTCAAACTGTGACTCTGCATCTATAATGATAGTTAACTCTGCTGAAATCAATCTGTCAGTCACATTTTTCTGAACAACAACAAATTTTTGTCTCGTTTGCATAAAATTGATCACATCTGGCTTTGATTGTAACATTTTTACGTGCTATGCTTGTATTCATCTTTTGTAAAAGTGGCCGAAAGAATAAATGCATTGTGGAAGAAACATTATTCTGCTTTTTAAAATGAACCATTTTAAAATCACATCACTCTGAATCACTAGACTGCAGGTTCAGAGCTTTTGCATCAAACTGACCTTTCGATCTGCTTCACGTTAATGTTTCTTTTAAAAAAAATAGTTTCCTGCCAGAGAGCACAGTGACAGATTGTTAAGTGATTAACGAGTCCTCATTTTCCCCAATTATTCTCACCACATTTTCCACTTTACTGCAAAAAAAAGGAGCTCTTTCTCTTGTTGAGCTTTGCCCTTTTTGACAATGACTGGACAGATGTGTCATTTCCTTTCTTCACCATGAATTCACTCCACGAAGAAGAAAAAAAGCAAATAATTATTTAGAGAAATTTGTTTTTCGACTAAATATTGTTATCAGCTTATTAAAAATGCAATCAATCTACAATATGCAAGATTTTCAATATTATTTTAATAGAAATAACCTCCAAGGCTTATTTTAACCTTAATCCTGCTGACTGGGTCACCTGCAATCAATTAATCGTTCAGAATCATTGAAAAAGGGTTAGGGTTAGGATTCTCTGATTCCAGCTTCTCAAATGTGAATATTTTCTGGTTTCTTAAGTTTTCTATGACTGTAAACTGAATATATTTGGGTTGTGGGACAAAACAAAATGGCATGTTTCACCATTTTTACCAAAAAAACGAATCAATAAATCTAGAAAATATTCAACGTATTAATCAATAATGAAAATAATCACTAGTTGCAGCCCTAGATTCATCTTTTGAAACTGATGATGAACAGACGAGGGGCGTTGCACATTCAATGCGAGTAGATTAACCAGATAAGTGGCAGCTCTCTGTGCGAATAACTTGGCAGTCGTCAGATTTACATATAAAAAGTTGGGATTTCCAAATTTTCAAACATCTCTGGAACGCAGCAGGTATCTGGTCGGCAGGCGTCTGCTGCTGCTTGTCGGACTTTAATGCTTTCTCGACTTCTTTGCTTCAGTTGTTCTTGTCTTGACCGCAGATCTCACACTTGAGGTTGATGCGCCATGTGTGACCGTCAAACGCTATCTCCCAGCCCTGCTTGTTCCTCAGTCGACCCCCGCTGTAATATTTAATCCTGTAAACAATAAACTCAGGGCAACACAATAATTCCCAAAGCTCATTTAATGGCGACCAACAGCTACTGGTGTGCATCACCGCTGAACGAAGCCATAGCGGGAAAACACATGAGGAAAGAAGCTGATAAGACTGATTCATTAACATTTCTAAAGCTCAGATATGAACTGACAGCAAGACTGGATAAATACGCTCCCACTATTATTTATTTATTATGGAACTTTTTTTATCAGGAACCTTTAAAAGTAACACAAACACAAGGAGCACAAAGTGTTTGTGTGTTGTGTCTTCGTCAGACTTCAGGAAGACATTTAAGTTACACAAAAACTGTCTTGTGCTTGATGCTCTTAAATTTGGCTAATTTCTTTGTCTTCTGGGGGAAATGAAGAGATAACAACCATGCATAAGTTGTTTAATAGGAAAGTTAAGTGATATTTAACCAATGACAGAAGAGACAAAAACTCTCCAACAACATTTTTCTGGCTGTCAAAGTGTGTTAAATAATCAGTGTTGGGAGGGTTACTTTAAAAATGTATTTTGATACAATTACTAATTACCTGTTAAAAAATGAAGTCAGTAACCTAATCTGTGTATCACAATATCAATGTAATTTGATTACTTTCCGTTACCTCAATACCAAATATGCAATTAAAGACAAGATGAGACAAGACTTTTACTTAAGTGTATTCTGTAACACAACAGAACAATGGAAATCTTAGAAAAGAAAATGGGGAGACCTAGATTTTTAGCATCAAAAACTGTTTCTACTCAGTGTATTTTTAAAGAAAAACTTGCTTTTCATTAAGCAAATTCAGGCAGTTGATTATAGACCTACAATAAAAGTGCACAACACACGATGTGCATTACATTCTCAGGGAAAGCCTCTGATGAAACAGCGCTTGGTGTGCCGGCTGTGAAGTTATTACACAGGCACCCTGTATGTCGCAGTGGGGGAATACCCCCCCGATGGGTATTTGTTCCCACTCTGCAAGAGCTTTGTCCTCCTCCGCAGCTCTTCTCAGAGGAATGACATATGTGCAGCGGCATCATGGGTTTCACAGCGTCCTTTAATTCAGATCTATCTGCGTGATACGTCTGAGTTTCCTCTTAAAACTTATTCAGTATTAAACGTGCGCGGCGACCAGTGACACGCAGTCATCTCGGTGGAGAGCGTCACGTGCGCAACAAGCTGTCATATACTCAAGCTCTCTTTTAACTTATTTATTTTTTGGGACCGCCACAGTGTGTAACGACCGTCCCTTCCTACTCTCCCAACATAACATCACTGTATGTGAAGTGTGTGTACGTGCAGCTGCTGTACACACCTGCGTGCCGTGTGGTATCATCATCTACTCACACAATCGTGGTTCAGTGAGTTATTTTGCCCTCTTGTTCCTGCTCTGCTTACATTTGGGACTTTTACAGTACATGATAGTATATTGGTCTTTATTTCAAAATGTATTTTAACATTGTAATCCTGCTAATAATCCCCATTTTTACTAAATGTATCCCATGTATCCCGTTACTCTCTTAACCTGTGATAAGTCACTGTCCATGCATGTTTGTGCTCACATGTTCCAACATAACACATAAACCAGTGACCCATCTGTCATTATCACCGACTGCACAGAGCTGAGGACATGTCAGATCTCCACCACACCACGCTGTTTCCAAATCGATGCCTGTGTTGTGAGGGCAGATAAACATGCTTAAATGGAGCTCAGGCAGCACGAGGTGGAAGCTATGATGCTGAATTATCAGCTGATAATTAGTGGCAGGTAGTAGCTGCTGTGGTAACACGTTTCCTTTTACTTTTTGAGGATGAGGTGCGTCTTTTTTCAAACTAGAAATATATAAAACCAGCATCTGTTACGCAACTGTCATTCCTCCAGTTACAGCTTTTGTGTTGGGAGATACAGTACAGTACATTTATGGGTTCAGCCACAACAAGCCATGTTAAATATATGTTGAGTAGTTTCTATTGTTTTCACTCGCTGTCGGTACATGGTGGTATTTTGTTTAGGCTACTTGATGTCCAAACCATCGGTTCAGGATGGCATAAGAAACATATTCTGAAGTGGAAACACCTGCAGGTTCACACTTTTGGTTCAAACTGACCACAAGATGAATTTTAATAACTTTGGTGATCCTCTGACTTTTCCTCTAATCCGACCAAAATGTCAAAAATTTACTTAGTCCAACACTTGCTGAACTAATTACATCCCCATCAGCCTCAGCAGCACTTTATGTTTAGTGCTAATTAGCAAATGTTGGTATGCTAAAACACTAAACTAAGACCTGATTACCTGATGTTAAAATTGTCACTGTGTGCATGTTGCTACTGTGGACACCGCTGGTGTTCAAAGCACCAGCAGTGTCTGGGCCTAAAGTTGGTCTCCCATGTGGGGACGGCTCCTCGTCACCTGCTGTATGACACAGGTATAACAGGTTGTGGTCACACTGAGGATTTCATGCACTACTGAATGTTGAAATGTCCACAGTGACAGAATCTGCAACCGTGTCACAAATACCAAACATGTTTGATTTGTGGTGAATCTCTGCAGAGCCAATTGTGTCACTCACAGCGGGTCATAATGAGGCGCTGCCAGGTTTTGTATTCTGCCTCGTTCGAGACCAGAATAACCCAACTGGAACTGGAAAAAAAATTAACACACAAATCTTAAATGCAGATTCTTTTTCCGGGTTACGGGTACTGGTACGTACCGCCTCCAGACAGTAGCCAGATACTCGCACTCGCACTTGAGTTCTGTGTTTAGCTTTGAGCAGCGCAGGTGGTGACTGACTGATGTGTTTCCCCCCTCGGTGCTAAGACAGTTCAGTTTTACAAACCTTTGGATCTGACTCGACTCCACTCCGCTGATGCTCTCGTACAGACTCGCTGCCCTCCACCATTTCCTGTGAAAGTCGAATCACTGCCTGCGTACCGAGGAGACCGCTCGAGGCGCTTTCGACCTAACTGGATTTGTTCATGTGTCAGAGTCAGACAGTAAACTCGGTGCCTCAGTTAGCCTGTGGATAACAGTTCCTGCCGCCTGCAGACTTTGGAGAGACTCACTGCTGCAGTTTGGATTTTGCATATTGTTTTGCATTTTGATTTAAACCTGTATTATCTCCAGGTCATTTCTTATTTCTGCTACTGTCATTATACAAACATACATGAGAGTTTGTAGATTTTTCTTTGTTTACTGTAAAAATAATACACACGTAGTTTCAAATACAATTATCACAGTAAGTGGTTTGTTATTTTACTTTGAAGGGAAAACCAGATCAAACATTGATTTTATAAGATATCAGCTTTATGTAGCATATAGCCTAATGTTTGGGAGGATAATGAAGGATAATTGCTTTTCTTCTACTCAATGCCTGCATGCTCTGCTAAAGTCAATCAATCAATCAATCAGTTTTTATTTATATAGCGCAAAATCACAACAAAAGTCATCTCAGGGCACATGGAGCAGGTTAAGACCGTACTCTTTAATTTACAGAGACCCAACAATTCCCCCATGAGTAAACACTTCGCCACAGCGGTAAGTAAAAACTCCCCTCTAACGGGTAGAAACCTCAAGCAGAACCCAGCTCTTGGTGGGCGGCCATCTGCTTTGACTGGTTGGGTTGAGAGAGAGAGAAAGAAAGAGGGAAAGGGGGAGGAGAATAACAACAATCATAACAATAACAATAAGTAGCAATAGCCAGGGAAGGATGCCAACAGGACTGCGAAGGCTCGGCCTGCAACCCAGGGTGTCCTGCGCTCTAGTGGGCTGAAAGGTGCGCAACACAAACTCAAATCACTTGACACGCTTAGAAGTCCAGACCTGAGACGACACAAACACTTGAACTTTGCAGCACCAACTGGAAGAGCTTGTAGGAGGTTGCCTTAAGAAGAACCCTGCAGAGCCACTAGGCTGTAAAGTCTTGAGGGCAACACACACACACATTGGTGGTATATGATGCAAGTTAAAACACTGGATTTTACTTGGACTGTATTTAACCAACATTCAATCAGTGAAAGTCATGTTTTACCCTTCATGCATTGCCTTAAACTGACCTAAAATCTCCCTTTAACTGTCACAGAGAAGTTCACTTTCCCTCCAGTTGTGTTTGTGTTTTCAACATTCGTCTGTCACTAAGCATGAAATACTAGAATCGCTTCTTTAACTGAGGCAGCCGTCCGGGATTGTGATAAATATGCTCCTGTACTCTCTGTGCACACACACACACAAGCATGCACACACATACTTTAGAGGACATTACATTGACTTACATTCATTTCCTGGAGTCATACCCTAACCATAACCACTACTAGCCTAACTCTAACCTTAACCTTGCATCATGGAGACTTGCTTTCTGTGCCCATAATGTGACCGTGTACACAGACTTTTGTCCCCCGCAACACGACTCACAGCTCTCAGACAGGTGTGGGAACAATGACTGTAAAATGTCTTTCACATCAAACACCGGAGGAGATGAAAAGCAGAGAGAAGGAGACAACAGGGGAGTGAAATGGAAGAGAAAGCGTAGTCGGTAAGAAGCTACTGAAAGCACCGCATGACGCAGATTGATTCGCTTGTGTGTGTGTTAGAGAGAAACACCTAGTAAGAGGCATGCACGCTGTGTTTTCCATCTAGCTCTGAAATAAATATTTTCTACATTCACTTGTAAATAAATGTCACACTTGTTGGCGGCTGTAACACACCAGTGATTCAGCCTGGTGTTTGTCCGGTTTGTTTAAGTTTTTCCAGACTCGCTGTCAGGAGTTTCTAGATTGTGTAGAATTTAGTAGAAGAAGAAGAAGAGAAACTTTAAAAAAAAAAAAAAAATCTCAGGAAAAAGAAGTATTAGTATTATTTTGCAATGCTTGACTGACAGGTGACCTTGTGAAAAAGAGCATTTCAGTGTGAGCTGATGTCACAACTCTTTTGATCCACAGATGAAAACAAAGAAATGCAAAAAAAGCAAAAGAATAAAGTTTCAGGACGGGAAGTTGGAGCTTTCCGTCACCTCTACTGGTGTAATGCTGATGAACGACTAAAGGAAGGTGACTGAAGAGAGCTTTTCATCCTGAATGTTTTATGTTTTTTTTTTTTTTTTTTCTGGAAAGAGCTGCGCCTCGCTCTAAACAAAGACGTGTACTTGGCGATGTGTTCTGATGAACTAAATAAATCACAGCGGACTAAACACACCTCGGCAGGTCGATTAAACATCTCTGCAGCGAGCAGATATTAAACAGCCAACTGTTGCTACATAATTATTTTTTTATTTTTTGATAAATTAGTTTCCGTTGCCATTTATTACATAATGCTTTCAACAAAGGAACTTGTCAAAAAATGTTTTGTGATGCGGCAAGTTCAATATCCTTTTAACTCTACTTAGTAAATGTGTGTGAGTAAGATGCTGTTACTCCAAACCTGTTGGTGCAGCTCAAATGAACTTTAGTAAAATTTGCCTGTTTGGTCTGATTATGCGAATCTGAAGTCCATCTTTGTGGGCGATTTTGGTGAACTGACCCTTTAAGAATGACTTTTATTAGGGACTGAGCCCAAAAGGCAGAAGGGTGAGGACGTCATGTGTTTGTTCAAAAACTCACCAAATTTGGCACGCACATCAGGTCTGGTGAAAAATTCAATAAAATGTAAAAATTAACCCCTAAAGTGCCAAAATGTGCTCTCTAGCACCACCTATGTAACTAAAATGGCCGCCACAGCCCGTAGGAATGTTGGCGAGAGATCGAACCAAAACTCAATTATTCGTCTCATCAAGACCTACAAATCATATACTGACACCCCTGACCTAAATCCAACAGGAAGTCCGCAATTATCCTTTCAAAATAAGATTTTGTCCCAATTTTGGCCCCCGAACAAACGCTATCTCCTCCAAGGGCGTTAATGTAAGGGTTTTCAATTTACTGATTAAAATTCAAGTGAATGAGCCCGAAACTTGCATAATTTGTCAATCAAAGTTTCAAAATAAAAGCACACCACACTTGTAAGAAATATCCCTCATTTTTAAAAAGCCAAATGATCTGATCCCGACTGGGCCAGAGTGCAAGGTCCAATGCTGCTTGCAGCTTTAACTCATTTTGAGCCTTCTTGTAATTTTTCACAAATCACAACATAACAGGCTTTGTCAAGTATTTAGACATCTTGGTTACATATAACCTTTGTTTTAACAGTATTTCAGTTACCATGTCTCAGTATGTAGTTAACAATTTGAAATGTTGTCATGTTAATTATGGTTAATAACAGTTATATGTAATCTAGATTGCTTAAAAACATTCATTTTTTGTACAAATTGTCTTAAATGTTTTTGACCAACAAATCCCTAAATAAGTTCTTACTGGTTGATGTTGTTAGTCTGAGGTTAAAGTGCCTATAATTGATATTTTTATTTTTAACAATGTTTAAGCTGTCAATGTGTAATGTGCTGTTTGTGGCTCCCCTCGGCTTTATGGAGCTTTATAACAAGTTTCAGCTCGTTGTTTATCTGTCCGGCTGCAACTTTTACTGTTCTGGTTCACTCTCAGCGCTCTCATGGCGTCATTTTCAGCCGCAGCAGGCAGCTGTTTTCAGAGAAAAAGTTCTAAAAAGTCACTGTACACTACCTGCTCAGCACCAAACACCAAACACCAAACAGACACAGTTAGCTGGAGACTAAGTACACTTGACACCATGACGCATCAGTCCAAAGAAAGCCCTGCAGCGGCTGCCTTGGAATCCATGCAGATTTCATCGGAAAAACGAAGGAATGTCCCTGATTGTTGCTGCTGTTGGGATGATGTGCTAAAGAGCCAGATATTTCCTTCAGGAGTTGGTAGAGAGCAAAGAGAGTGAATATTGGACTTAGATTCACCAGGTGGACAGAAACACGACTCCAAATTAATGATAATGTTGCTCCGTAACTGCTGGATGCTGGAGCAGTGAAACCAAACCTATGATCTAAAACAGGCTACGTAGAGCCACAAAATTGCTGATTATTCTCTGTAGGCTCATAACTATAAGGTAGCCTTTTCACAATTATTTGATTTATTCTTAATATAATTAGATAATATTAACTGTAATATTAACTACAGCCCCTCTGCATGACTTCTTTTTGAACCAGCTGAAGTTTAGTTGTCAGATTGGTGGCTTTTACACAACAGACTGGACAGACTATAAACCAGCTGACTATAGTCCAAAAATGGCTATCCTGTAACGGAGAAAAGAAGCATTCCTTAAATACTTAAGTACACTTGGCACTGTGACGCATCAGTCCAAAGAAAGCCCTGCAGCGGCTGCCTTGGAATCCACGCCGATTTCATCGGAAAAACGAAGGATTGTTGCTGCTGTTGGGATGATGTGCTAAAGAGCCAGATATTTCCCTCAGGAGTCGGTAGAGAGCAAAAAAAACAGAGCTGAAAGAGAGTGAATATTGGATTTACATTCACCAGGTGGACAGAAACACGACTCTAAATGAATGATAATGTTGCTGAATGTGTAATTAAGCAACTGTTTGCCAACAAGTTCAACATATTAACTTAAAAGTTGTGTTCACAACTTGTTTCTGCTGCCCCCTAAGTAGCCAAAAAGTCAGTTATTACAGGTTTAAAAGACGATGGTTTCAACATCGCTTCACTCTTTAGACCACGGCATGAGACTGAAGTATGTTCTTAGTCACAGAACTTCACAAAACTCTGCTGTGTGTTAGGGAAAAAAACTCAACTCTCCTCCTTCAGTTTGAGCTTGTGTTCAGCTTGGCTAATTTACTTTGGCATGTGACTGACGCGCTGACTGTGAACACGTTCTTGCCAAAGCCGAACACTAATCTGCTATCCGCTGCGTTTGATGCACCAAAAAGCTGTTGAGCTGAATCTTCTGGCTCTCGGTCGGGCATTGTCCTCACGCACGTGTCTGCTTTTTGTGTTGTCTTGATAACGGCCAGATTCGCCTCATGCCAGGGGATAAAGGGCCACAGTCTGGGAGGATTTGGGTGAGTGACAAGCAGCGGAGGAATCTGTGCCCTTGGAAATATTTCAAATGCTGTTTATCCTGTGATTGACAAGATAAAAAAATGAATTAACACATAAATTAGTGACTCCACAGTGTGATTTTATACAGAAACGACACTTAATAACACTGATATTCTGATTAAAACCATGTTCACACATACGATCATTTTCCTGTTTTTTACATTAAAGGAATAGTTCAGCATTCTTTCCAAGACTGAGAAACAAACAAAAACCTGAAGTACTAGTTTACATACTTTATTATTTCAGGTCTTACTATATAGTAGCCATTTATTTCTTTTCTAAAGTCAGAATAATATTATAATACAATACTACTCCCATGATATTTCTCACCTGTATTGTATTTATATCTCATGACATTTATCTTAGTTAAATATATGCAGTGCTAATTTTCAGTGTGATATTATAAGGACAGGGAGAGTAGGCAGAATATTCATGTCACACCCACGTCGGGATCATCACACCCAGCTGGGAGGTGTTGGCCAACGTACACAACTGAACACAAACTGCTGCTCCTGCAATATCGACCGCAGACGAACTACTGACTTCTGAGTTATGCTTTTAAACCTTCGTGACAATTTGAACCCCTTAATCTCAAACTTAGACCTCTGTCAAACCACACATCATAATTATTCTCCTCCAACATCAGCGAGGGATAAGCATCAGTAAATCCACTTTAAAATCAATGAGAAAAACACGCTCCTTATAAAATGAGATTTTAGTTCATATTGATCAAATTTTTTGACTTTTCCTGCAGTAAAATGAACCCAGTCAGTCGTTTTACAGCTACATTCGTGCCTATGTGTCAACCGCAGGAGCAAACGCAGCGTTCTTTCCCAAAAACATAATATTACAACTAGATTTCAGTCAGAATGATGTCACAAAAAGTGACCTTGCTGACACTATGAGGTTTGGCTCAATCAATACATTTTTCAACATTACTAAGACTCAGAATGTCCCATCAACATGGTTCTTATATATATATGAAACCCTGACAGTCTCCTCTATCTATTCATATATGGAGATTTGTGCTGTATTGGAAACCATTTTATTTTTTAACATAAAAAGTCCCCTAGAGCATGTATAGTGCCACTCGTCTTGAGAAAAACAATATATAGCACATCTGGGTGACACATATAGTGACTCTGCAAAAAACTTATAAATAAAGGAAATTAAAACACAGATTTCTGATAATAACAGGTAACTATAATGATTATACCTGCAGCAGATCACACGCTAAAAGCTACTAAATCATAAGATTCAGATTTTACATTTTTAATAAAATAAAAAGTATTAATCCTGCTGTAAATAACTAAAACCACACTGGTGTTTACATGTTTTTATGCCAATGAAATCAGAATATTCCTCATGAATATTCCTCATAATGTAACCAGACTGGAGTGTTTACATGAGTCTGTATTTCTGCCTTAATTGGATCATAGATTCAGATGGATATACTGTATACACACACACAGGAAGTGCAGTGAAACACAGACAGTAGACTGTACATGTTGTTGGATCATTGATCACATGTCGACTAAAACGTCTGCAAACTCTCACACATTTATACACACACCTCAGTGTTAATATTCATAAATGTTGAGGATTATTTGTTGTTTGTTCAGTGTTGTTTGGCAGAGCTCAGTGTTTCCTTAGTTGGATTTATAAGGCTCACACACTATTCAGTCATCTGCTCCTTCTGGTTAACACACACACACACACACACACACACACACACACAGATAGGGAGATAAACAGGCAGGAAGTGTTGGGTGGTTGGTCGGTTGGTTTATGCAGCTTATCTTGTATTCATCTGTCAATCATAACCTTGACTTTCCCTCCGTGTATCAGCTGGAAATACTTCCCTCCATCACTGACTTTAACTGTATATACAAATTATGAACAAATTAATGAATAAATACATGAAAATACACATGAAATTGAATTATTCTCCCCCTTTTTCTCATTGTTTAAAAGCATTAAGCTCCTCTAAACTTTATTTCATTATTTTTTTCTGTTGTCTAAAACTTTTACAGTTTTCGTCATTGCTGCTTTGCTAATTTTGTTATTGTTTATCTGTAAAATGTCAGTAAATAGTACGAAAATGCCCGTTATAATTTCTTCAAATGTCTTGTTTTGTCCAAACAACAGTCCAAAACCCAAAAATATTCAGTTTATTTTCATGTTTGACAAAGAAAAGCGTCAAATCTTCACATTTGAGAAGCTGAAATGAGCAAATTTCTGGCATTTTTTGCTTAAAAAAGACTAAAATGATCATTCTATCATTGATTAATTTTCTGTTAATCAACTAATCGACTAATCATTGTAGCTCTAATTTAATGGACACTTTTTTTTTTAAAGGTACTTTAAAGAGTGATGATAAGGTAAAACTTCAATAAGACTTTAAGATGAAGGTTGAAGGAATATATTTATATATATATTTATTTATATTTAGCTAATTGTATCTGAATACAATTAGCAAAGTAAGTAGTTCTGAGTAGTTTCTATATCAATTTTAGAAATTCATTTAAAATATTTTTTTTAATGAAAATGAGAGTCATGTCAGGTAAGGTCATTTCTGGTCATCACTACAGATTAAACACTAGTAACTTATTTCAATATATATTAAACTTTACACGCCCATACACTATGTTTTTATATTTACAGTTAAAGTAACAATTTGACTTGTTTGTAGACACATTACGTTACGTTATGTCAAAGTCTCTCTCCACTCAAAAACATGTTTCTTCTTGTTCCTTCAGCTGGATGTCGTTCTCTTCTCTGTGCAGAATGATGTACATGCAGAGTTTGTTTTCACATTCATCTGCTGAAGGGGGAAAGTTTCTCTGAGCTCAACTCAAATCTCAGTTTAACTTGTGTAATTACGAGCATGATTTGTACACTGATAACTTTTGAATATACAACTATTTGCATATTCATAGATTCTGGGTTTTACATTGAGGGAGAAGGAGGGGATGTAATTTTAGGGATTTTAACATGGTGATAGATTGTGTGTGTGTGTGTGTGTGTGTGTGTGTGTGTGTGTGTGTGTGTGTGTGTGTGTGGAAAAACTACATCGGACTCAAATTATTCCAAGCAGAGTATTTTTATATGTCTGAAAACATGTCTAGAGGGGATCTTTAAATCACTCATACATGCCACACGTCTGCTCATACGAGTGGTTCCTGCAATATATTGAAACTGAAATTGGGTTCCCTGCAGCTTTAACGTACAAACTGGATTCTTTTTTCTTCTTCCTCCGTAGGTCGACAGCCGACATCCAAATTGTAACCTCCTGTTGGAGGTGGAGAGAGACCACATCGAGTGTGAGAAGATGCTGAGGCAGGACCAGGCATCCGGCAGCCATAAAGGTCACGATCACTCAATGAACTACAGCTAGAAACTTCACTTCCATTAGCAGCAAAGACAGAACTTGTAAAACTTTGCGGACCATTTATCAAAGCAAGTGTGCAAACAAGAAAATTGGTGTTTATCAAACACTTGGGCTGTTCAATACGAAAATCCCGTGGCGTGAGTTTCAGCGATGATTTTGACCACATTAACGTAGCCAAATGCAACAGAGTCATGGGAACATTTTTTTGAGCATTTAAAAATCAATAAAAGACAGCTGCATATGATGCAAGATTTGAATCGCGGTATATAATGTTGGGCTACCATACGGATTTATTGGAATAACGAGACAGGCAGCACACGTGTATTTCTGTGTAAATCAAGCTAATCATGCTAAATCATAGCCTATTTTTCAAAATTTCATTTTAAACATTAAAATCAGTGTGTAAATGAATAAACAAATGAAACAGTTTAAAATAGATTCACGGCATTGCCTGCTATGAAATAACATCTCTTCTTCAACAGGATACTTCTTTATTTCTCTTTAAATATAAAAACTAATAAATAAATATAAACAATAATAAATTAACAAATGAAATTATGTGGAATTATTTTTATTATAATTGTTTTAAGATAAAAATAAAAACAGTGGGTCTGGTAGAATATAAAAATATATTAAAATTAACAAAAATATATAAAATTAGGAAATTAAAAGCTAAACACAAATGTTGGTGTTCCAACAGCGGCTTTGTCCAAAGATAAATAAATAAAGATACAGTATGGAGTCAGGTGATAGTTATTTAATTGTTGCACTTTTACACTGTTTCAGAATAACAGGAAATATACATGGTCAGTAAAGTCAGTTCAAATTAATGATACTGAAACATAACTATAATTAATGCAGATTGATTACAGACAGAATAGATCCTCTTGATCTCTTATATTAAGCCATAAGTGATCAGTGATGCAGAAAAACCATTTAATCTTCCCTCTAGTAGACACGATAACTTAATTGTCGAGTTGGTTTACATGCAATTAACCTGATATGTATCAGTAAAGAACGAGAAAGTAGTAGTGAAATCCTACTACCACAGTTTGTTTCATGGTTTGTTGACGTAGCCTTCAGAGTCTACAGAAGTCTTTCGAGCGAGAACTGGCCAATCAGGACGGAGTGGGCTCATCGGGAGGGGGGTTCTTAAAGAGACAGGAGCTAAAACAGCCTGTTTCAGACAGAGGCTGAACAGAGGGGCTGCATAAAGATAAATAAGGAGTTTATTTTAACTGTAAATCATGCAAAGATAATCCAGTAGATTAGAAATATAAACCTGTAAATGTGCATGATATGTCCCCCTTTAAACACTAAACTGTGCATAAGCATGGCTGATAAATGAGGCCTCTGAACTGGATCTTTAAATAGAAAACGTGGAGCAGAAACAGAGTCTGCAGACTGAAAGCTCCAGCGTATACATACAAGTATATACACATTGTATGAACATTTATTCATACCTCTGCCATGCGAGGACGTGAGCAGTTTGCAGGTTGCAGTTTAATCCCATGTTTTGTATTCTGTCCTGTTTTTTCTACACAGAAATGAAAAACCAGCAGCTTCCAGTCCAGTTCAGAATTCTCTCTTTTACTCAGATGCCCAGTAAACATTCTTCCATTGAATATATATTGTTAGGACACTGAGAACCTGCATAAATTAGCTGGGAATGTTTTCCAACTAAATCATATCTATCTGTGTATATTCTTATAATCTATTCTAACGTACATCTATTCTTGGTGCAACGGCTTGCTGGAGCGCAGGCTCACGTCTATGATAAAAATGCATTCACTGCATTATTTCACATTCATTTTCATTCTGTTGAAAGTTAGAGTCTAGACCTCGGGTACATGAATAATTTATGTGACTTTTGGGGGCACAGTTAATATACAGTAGCATCTTGGCAGTTATTTGTACTGATACAACCTGATATATTACTGCATTTTAAAATTAAACCTTGTCACAATTGTTATATAAGTCATATTCTCTCTATTCCTAAATGCACAACAAATTCATTTCAAGGACAAATGCACATAATAAATAAGACTTATCTTTTAAGAATGTAAACTATCAAAACTTAAGTTTCCACACAACCCTTACTGGATTTGTTAGGATTTTCTTTTTGTTTGTTTTACCAAAGTAATTATATATTAAACTACATATATAGAGATATAAAAGCAATATTTAGTTATGAGTTCATTAGAAACACAGAAAATAAGAATACTGTTTCATTTGTTCTGAAACAGAATATACTTAAATCACATTGCTGTTGGTCTCATATTTTTTTGGTGAGGAAGGTCAGAATGTGACTTTTTTTAAAGGAATAGTTCAACCCATTTTTGGTCTTTGTTCTGCATCATGGTAGCAAACCTGGCAACCTCACTGTGAATGCAAGACTTTGTTGTTTGTCACTAAATAGTTTCAGCACATAACTCACACTAAAACAGAATTTATATTTGTGTACTGATTAAACAAACAAGATACAACCTAATTAGTGAGCTTTATTGGTGTCATTTTTCTCATTTTGGACACAGCCAGATTAGCCTTTTCCCCTGGTTTCCAGTCTTTATGTTAAGCTAGGCTTACGACATCCTGCCTCCTAGCAACAGTTTATTTTAATCATGTCCATAATCTTTGCCTAACATTAATCAAGTTTTAGTTTTTATTTATTTTTTAGAAAAATCAACTTTAATCATAGAGGTGGCAGATTAGAAATTTCTTATTTGAGTCATTTTTGGGAACGTTTTATGGTTCCTACTGGCCAAAGTGGGCAATCGGCTTTAGCCAAACCCCTCTAAGTCAAATTGAACCTATAATAATTTTTGAAAAATGCCTTGCCTTTATTTAATAGTCAGTGTAGAGTGACAGGAAACACAGGGGTGTGTGGGGACATACAACAAGGACGCCTCTTTCTGTTGTAGATTAAGAGGTAATTTAAAGTCAAAGCCAACATTTGTTATTTTTCACTTTTAAATAATGAAGAGCTCTAATTTAACTATTGTACACAAGAACATCCTGATTGACTCACGCGTTTGGGACAGTAGACATTAGTGTTTCTCTTCAACCGTAATCAACAGTTTTATTAAGATGTGAAGATTTTTGTTTTCCAGAAATGTAAAGATGTAACATCTACCACTACTTATCAATTCATAGTACGAAAGTAGAATCAACTAATAAGAATCACTGAGTTTATGAGCAATCTGAAGTTTTTAAATTTAATTAACAAATTGCTCAGAAGTTTGAAAGGTAACTCACATATATTGTGACGACGATCAAATGTGCTGTAAAAAAGAAAAGGCTCATTTTGGATGTAACCCAGTACTTGTTTAATTATCCCAGCGCTGAATTGACTAAACATTTTATAATTAAGACCAACTGCAGGTCTAATTTAATGAAAGATCCAATTAAGTTTGAACTGAGCGGAGGAGACGTTCCATTTACCTTCTTGCAGTTTTATCCCTGCATCTACCTGTAAAATGAAACATACAGTAATGTATTTACTCCACACTGATAGTCTTTTCTTTAGGGAAAAGCTCATTCCATTATTCTTTTTTAAAAGTCTTCGGCAGACTTAAACTTCCCACGAACACAGCTGTATTTGCCTGAGTGTTTCTACATCGTTAACAAGCCTGACTTTCCTTCCTTCCGGGGATGTGAGCTCTGGACGCCTGAGTCACCCCTGCTGTGTTAATTAAAGCTCAATGACATGAAGTAGAGCAAAATAATAACATGGCTCAAATCCTCTGCAGGGGGAAAAACTGCTGGGGAGAGCAGTTTTCTTACAGTTTTGTTTTATTCATTCAATCGAGCAAATGAGGCTCGCAGGAATTCAGATTGCTGTACCATTATACAAAACAGTTTACATTTAGCTTGCTCAGCCTCAGTGGGAATCAACCCCCAACATGACAGTATCACTTGCCTTGTTCTACACATTCAGCGGCACACAGGACTCAGGTTTCGACATTTTGTTAAATTCATAGGAATCTTATTCACCTTTCAGGCATTTGATTATAAACCAAAGGTATTGGACAAATTTAAATTTTGACCTGATGATGGTGCTAGACGAAATGTCTGCTTATCACAAAAGTTACTACAGTTCGTCCTGTGGGGAACATGGATGTCTGAAGTTTCATGGCATCAAATAATTTTTTAGATACATCAGTCTGGACCAAGTGATGGACCAACGAACCAACACTGGCATCTTTAAAAGCTTTGTTAAGTCAAGTATATTTTAATTATATAGCCCAATATCACAAATCACAACTTTGTCTCAAATTGGGGGCTTTACAATCTGTACAGCAATAATCAACTTCTTGAAATCCAATGGGGACTCCCCACGCAGGTTCAAACCCTGCTCACAGCAATGGTGTACATCAAGTCTTCCATAATATGTACTCTTGATAGTGCTGAAAACACCTACAGATACCATCAATGTTGTGCCAGATTCCCACAACGAGCTTTGGTATGAAAGATACAGCAGCTATCTATGCTTGATCATGGTATTTCTGTGCAATGTTTTAGATGCCAAACATACCAACTTCCTTTGAAACACAATGCATTGGTTGTAAGACAGCTGTGATGGCCGAGTGGTTAAGGCGTTGGACTTGAAATCCAATGGGGGCTCCCCGCGCAGGTTCAAACCCTGCTCACAGCGATGTTGTAACCCACAATCTTGATAGTGCTGGAAATACCTACAGACACATCAATGTTGTGCTAGATTCCCACAAGGATCCTCAGTATGAAGGATGTGTTAGCAACCTGTGCTTGATCATGTTGTTACTGTGCATTGTTTAAGACCCCAAACATACCAACTTCATTTAAAAAAGTATGTGTCCTGTTTAAGACAGCTGTGATGGCCGAGTGGTTAAGGCGTTGGACTTGAAATCCAATGGGGGCTCCCCGCGCAGGTTCAAACCCTGCTCACAGCGATGGTGTAACCCACAATCTTGATAGTGCTGGAAATACCTACAGACACATCAATGTTGTGCTAGATTCCCACAAGGATCCTCAGTATGAAGGATGTGTTAGCAACCTGTGCTTGATCATGTTGTTACTGTGCATTGTTTAAGACCCCAAACATACCAACTTCATTTAAAAAAGTATGTGTCCTGTTTAAGACAGCTGTGATGGCCGAGTGGTTAAGGCGTTGGACTTGAAATCCAATGGGGGCTCCCCGCGCAGGTTCAAACCCTGCTCACAGCGATGGTGTAACCCACAATCTTGATAGTGCTGGAAATACCTACAGACACATCAATGTTGTGCTAGATTCCCACAAGGATCCTCAGTATGAAGGATGTGTTAGCAACCTGTGCTTGATCATGTTGTTACTGTGCATTGTTTAAGACCCCAAACATACCAACTTCATTTAAAAAAGTATGCGTCCTGTTTAAGACAGCTGTGATGGCCGAGTGGTTAAGGCATTGGACTTGAAATCCAATGGGGGCTCCCCGCGCAGGTTCAAACCCTGCTCACAGCGAAAGCATAACTTAAATTTCCCACAATCTTAATACTGCTGGAAACACCTACAGACACATCAATGTTGTGCTAGATTCCCACAAGGATCTTTGGTATGAAAGGTTTGTTGGCGATCTGTGCTTGATCATGGCATTTCTGTGCAATGGCCCCAAACATACCAACTTCATTTAAAAAAGTATACATCCCTTGTAAGACAGCTGTGATGGCCGAGTGGTTAAGGCGTTGGCCTCCAATGGCGGCTCCCTGTGCAGGTTCAAACCCTGCTCACAGTGATGGTGTACATCATGTCTTCCACAATAGGTACTCTTGATAGTGCTGAAAACACCTACAGACACCATCATTGTGCCAGATTCCCACAATGAGCTTTGGTATGAAGTGTGCAGCAGTGTACAACAGCTACCCATGTGTCTGACTTGATCATGGTGTTTCTGCATAATGTTCAAGATGCCAAACATACCACCTCCCTTTAAAACACTATGCATTGTAAGATGGCTGAGTGGTTAAGGTGTTGAACTTGAAATCCAATGGGGGCTCCCCATGTAGGTTCAAACCCTGCTCACAGTGGCGGCATAACTTAAATTTTCCACAATCTTGATAGTGCTAGGGCCTGTTTCAGAAAGCAAGTTCAACAAACTCTGAGTCAAACTCTGAGTCAAACTCTGAGTCAAACCCTGAACTCTGAATTGATGAACCCCAAAATGGGTAACTCAGAGTTTTCGGCAATAACTGAAAATGAAAAATATAGTAAAAGCTTTAAAACATATATAGATCAAAGACACAGAGACATGACTGTAGCTCACAGTTTGATCCAGTAATAATGTGTTTGGTGATTTGTACTTGAAAAAACGTTGGGGTTATTTTATAATATAATATTATATATATATATAATATTTTACATTTTTAGACATCAATTTGTATCTCAGCTCAACAGCATTCAGTGACTTTATTTCAGCTACTTCAACAAATGTAGTAAATTTAAACATTGTCACTGAAATGCTGTTAAAACACATTAAGGTTATGCTCCCTATTTAAAAATCTCACTTTCAAACTACATTCTGCAGCTGCACCACAATCCTGCTCACTCAGCATATTAACATATAATCTCCAATATTATAGGAATTATGTCCCATCAGTGCGACCAATCACATCATGACTGACAGATAATTATTGATTGATCCCATGTGTCTAAAGCTTCATACCGATTGTTTAAATTTAAACTGAGATTACACATTATGTGCAATAAACATTTCAGCACAGAAGCTGCTCTAACAAACTAACAGCTGTCTTGTGCACAGAGTCACAGAGTTATAACAGAAGGACATGCAGAGGTTTTATTCTGAGCTGAGGATGAATTCACACTGTGTAATATCTGAATGTGAGAGAAAAAACTGCTGTTCAAAGAAATG
Organism: Thunnus albacares; assembly: GCF_914725855.1. Classification (NCBI taxonomy): domain Eukaryota; kingdom Metazoa; phylum Chordata; class Actinopteri; order Scombriformes; family Scombridae; genus Thunnus; species Thunnus albacares. Next base: position 27,788,041 of record NC_058117.1, read on the forward strand.
ACTGATGCACATAAAAGTGGTAACTTTAGAAAGTCCTGAGTAACTAAACTAACATCCAACCAGGATTTAGATTCTGACAGATAGTAACCTCCGATAATCAGTGCGCTTTGACACAGACTTAATGAATGAGTAAATGAAACAGCATGTCTGACTCTGTAAGAGGAAGGAGACAGAGAAAAACTTAGGGTTTGTTGAAGAAAACATGCCAGTGAGCAGGTTAGGTTCAGAGAGTCAGTTACTGCGGTAACCGACCCCAAGTTTAAGTTCATTCTCTCTCTGAAACTAAAAACCCAGTTTCCCTCAACTCAGGGTGAACAAACTCAGAGTTTTCACTAAACTCGCTTTCTGAATCAGGCCCCTGGAAATACCTACAGACACATCACTGTTGTGCCAGATTCCCACAACGAGCTTTGCTACGAAGGGTATAGCATCTATCTATGCTTGGTCATGGTTTTCTATGAAACCTTTAAGATGCCAAAACAAACCAACTTCCTTTAAAACACCATGCATTGATTGTAAGACAGCTGTGATGGCCGAGTGGTTAAGGCGTTGGACTTGAAATCCAATGGGGACTCCCCGCGCAGGTTCAAACCCTGCTCACAGCGATGGTGTACATTAAGTCTTCTGCAGTACATACCTGCTCACAGCGATGGCATAACTTAAATTTCCCACAATCTTGATAGTGCTGGAAATACCTACAGACACATCAATGTTGTGCTAGATTCCCACAAGGATCCTCTGTGTGAAGGGTGTGCTGGTGATCTGTGTTTGATCATGGTATTTCTGTGCAATTTATAAGATGTCAAACATACCAACTTCCTTTAAAACACCATGCATTGATTGTAAGACAGCTATGATGGCCGAGTGGTTAAGGCGTTGTACTTGAAATCCAATGGGAACTCCCCCTGCTCACAGCGACGACATAACTTAGATTTCCCACAATCTTGGTAGTGCTGGAAATACCTACAGCCACATCAATGTTGTGCTAGATTCCCACAACCAGCTTTGCTATGAAGGGGAAAGCATCTATCTATGTTTGGTCATGGTATTTCTATGAAACCTTTAAGATGCCAAAACATACCACTTTCCTTTAAAACACCATGCATCAATTGTAAGGCAGCTGTGATGGCCGAGTGGTTAAGGCGTTGGACTTGAAATCCAATGGGGACTCCCCGCGCAGGTTCAAACCCTGCTCACAGCGATGGCATAACTTAAATTTCGCGCAATCTTGATAGTTCTGGAAATACCTACAGCCACATCAATGTTGTGCTAAATTCCCACAACCAGCTTTGCTATGAAGGGGAAAGCATCTATCTATGTTCTGTCATGGTGTTTCTATGAAACCTTTAAGATGCCAAAACATACCACTTTCCTTTAAAACACCATGCATCAATTGTAAGGTAGCTGTGATGGCCGAGTGGTTAAGGCGTTGGACTTGAAATCCAATGGGGACTCCCCGCGCAGGTTCAAACCCTGCTCACAGCGACGGCATAACTTAAATTTCCCACAATCTTGATAGTGCTGGAAATACCTACAGACACATCAATGTTGTGCTAGATTCCCACAAGGATCCTCAGTGTGAAGGGTGTGCTGGTGATCTGTGTTTGATCATGGTATTTCTGTGCAATTTATAAGATGTCAAACATACCAACTTCCTTTAAAACACCATGCATTGATTGTAAGGCAGCTGTGATGGCCGAGTGGTTAAGGCGTTGGACTTGAAATCCAATGGGGACTCCCCGCGCAGGTTCAAACCCTGCTCACAGCGATGGCATAACTTAAATTTCGTGCAATCTTGATAGTTCTGGAAATACCTACAGCCACATCAATGTTGTGCTAAATTCCCACAACCAGCTTTGCTATGAAGGGGAAAGCGTCTATCTATGTTCTGTCATGGTGTTTCTATGAAACCTTTAAGATGCCAAAACATACCACTTTCCTTTAAAACACCATGCATCAATTGTAAGGCAGCTGTGATGGCCGAGTGGTTAAGGCGTTGGACTTGAAATCCAATGGGGACTCCCCGCGCAGGTTCAAACCCTGCTCACAGCGACGGCATAACTTAAATTTCCCACAATCTTGATAGTGCTGGAAATACCTACAGACACATCAATGTTGTGCTAGATTCCCACAAGGATCCTCAGTGTGAAGGGTGTGCTGGTGATCTGTGTTTGATCATGGTATTTCTGTGCAATTTATAAGATGTCAAACATACCAACTTCCTTTAAAACACCATGCATTGATTGTAAGACAGCTGTGATGGCCGAGTGGTTAAGGCGTTGTACTTGAAATCCAATGGGAACTCCCCCTGCTCACAGCGACGACATAACTTAGATTTCCCACAATCTTGGTAGTGCTGGAAATACCTACAGCCACATCAATGTTGTGCTAGATTCCCACAACCAGCTTTGCTATGAAGGGGAAAGCATCTATCTATGTTTGGTCATGGTATTTCTATGAAACCTTTAAGATGCCAAAACATACCACTTTCCTTTAAAACACCATGCATCAATTGTAAGGCAGCTGTGATGGCCGAGTGGTTAAGGCGTTGGACTTGAAATCCAATGGGGACTCCCCGCGCAGGTTCAAACCCTGCTCACAGCGATGGCATAACTTAAATTTCGTGCAATCTTGATAGTTCTGGAAATACCTACAGCCACATCAATGTTGTGCTAGATTCCCACAAGGATCCTCGGTATGAAGGGTGTATTAGCGATCTGTGCTTGATCATGGCATTTCTGTGCAATGTTTAAGACCCCAAACATACCAACTTCATTTAAAAAAGTATGTACGTGGCTTCCCATGCAGGTCAAACCCTGCGTGGGTGATGGTACATGGAAGAAACCTCAGGAAGAGCAAAGGATGCACTAGATGTGTGTACAGAATAGACCAGATATCAAAGTTACAGAAATACAGCATGGGGAAACAGCATTACAAAATTAATGACTCACTACAGCTGAAAGAAACACATAAAGCCTACCTGGCTGCACTACCTTACCTGTCGAAATAAAACACACTCTGGCAGCCACAACATAACACCTAGTGATCAACTACATGTGGTACTGAAATAATGGATGTATGAAAATAACAAAGTAAACCTACTGGTAAACTAGTGTCTCAAATGAGTTAACCTTAGTTTACACACACCGAAAGACTTAAGTCAACTTCATAGCCATAACACGAGTTAATGTGGAAGACTGGGGTGCCAACACAGGTGGGTGGTCCAGTTACATAAAGAGCTGTAACCCGGAGACCATGACAAGAACATTGAATGGAACTGAAAATGGAGTTGAACAAAGTGCAGATCATGCATTCAAACATTTGATTCATCCAAGAAAAGGTCCTGGGGTTGGAGAAGGTTAATGGGATACAGTGCACAGAAGAGTAGTTGGTTTGTTTAACTAACTGCATGAAATCAAAGTTGAATGATGCTGAAAAGCGGCACTGTGCTCAGTCAGCCTTCGCTTTAGTTAACACAGAATAAAGATACCATAAAGCACAGAAAGAGGATTTCCCCCCAGATGTTTTCTGTTGTGCATTTGGTGTGTTGTTGCTTAAAGCGGTGGCAGTCCTGCCTCTGACATGTTTCTGAGTGTTTCCGTGAAAGCGCACAGAGAAAGGAAAGATCACTTAGCATTTTCTTCATGCACCAATGAGTTCAGATCTGTGGACTTGCTTTTTTTTTTTACCCCACAGACATCTGTTCTCTCACTCTATGCCTACCCCTCCTCTTTTGTCCTCTCTTGCCCTCCCTGTCACCTCTGCTATGTCCTCTATTTTACCTCCTCTCACTCAGTTTTCCTCTTTCTTTAGCTCTGCACTTTCACTATTACTTTTTTAAACCATGTTGTCTCCTACTTTCTTTTACTCTCCTCATCTTCTGGTCTCCTCTTATCACATCTTTCAGTCTTTCCCACAGTCTTTCCCTCTTTTCATGTCTGCAATTTCACTTGCCTTTCCACTCAATCTAGTTTCCTAGAAAAACTTTCAGTGTGATGAATCTAAATATATCATCTTCACAGTTCAGGGCATTTACGATGAGGTCAAGAATAAGTTTCTATTCTTACATTTGACATACGATAAGAAACCAATTGTAAGGAAGTCAAAGGTGAGAGTGACTTCAACCAGACAGCAGATGTACCAAATTATACTATGTCCTTAGCCTCTCATATGTTACTGATGTTCAGGTGCAACATGGAGAGAGGAAAGTTGGTCTGAGAGCCAGAGAGAGACTATTAATACAGGAGGAAGAAATGAAAAGGAAGGAAGGAATAAAGAAGGAAAGAAAAACTAAAAGAAGGGGGAAAACACAAGTAAGTTAAGATTAATGAAAGAATGAGACTGTCCTCTCAAGAAAAACGACACAATAGGTCGTAATGTCAGTTGCCCCAAAATGATGTATAGAGTGAAAAATGCTAGCGACTGTAGAAATTATGACCGGGAGCAGTGGCGCAGTTCAGATGACGTCTGTATAAACTGACAAATTTCCTCATTGTTTGGAGGTGGTGGGTTGGGTGGACTTTGCCACCACGTTGTTTTCACATCATCAGACATCATTATTTTTTAACAATGAACTGTAGCAGTTTTGGAAGGCACAAACAAATGATGTTGTCCTGCCAATTACTACCCGATAGAAGTGGCATATTAGAAGAGTCACATGGTCAAACGAATCTGGAGGACTTGTTGGAAAGAAGGAAAAACAAAGTAGCAATTAACAAAGGTAGAGAGAAGGAAAGAAAAGGGATAAAGGAATACTAATAAATTAAAGGAAAATATATAAAAGATAAGAAAGAACAGAAGATAAGAAATAAGAAAAGAAAGGAAAAGGGGAGTAGGGAAGAAAGAGGGAAGACAGGAGGAAGAGGTGAATGAAAGAGACAGGAAATAAATAATAATAACACTCATTACGTATTTTATGAACTTGAACCTGATGTTGAAAGAAAAATGTGAATCTACAGTAACTCCAGCTATCAGATAATAAATATAGTGGAGGACAAGTGGAAAGTCTCCAAAAATGGAAACTCAAGTAAAGGACCAGTGGAGGATGATTTGTGAAATCATAACTAGTTTGGAGCCAATCGTGGTTCATAATACAATTTACACAAGTGTGAAGAGGAAACTTGAAGCCTCAAGTGCATAAACACTGAGAACAGACTTAACAGTGAGTCCAGCAGTTCAACCTTTGAAATTAAATATATTTGTATATTCACTGATTCTGACATTTTTATGAGGGAGAAGTAGGAGATGTCATTTAAAGAATTTTTAACGAGATAGTTGAACGTCTTTGTGGAAAAACCATATCAGACACTAATTATTATTCAAAGCATATAAAAGCATTTTTTATGTCTTAAAATATGACAGGAGGGGGTCTGTAAAAGCTTTTTGTCACATCTAACATTCTCTATGAAAATTTAGATGTCAACACAGACAATCAAACCATTTTTTTTTTCAGTTTGGTTAGAGATTGAGATGTGTTATGCTAGTAGAAGTTAATGTATCCTGGAACTGCTAGCCCCCAGCAGAGATGAGGAGTCTGGTAACTAGGGATGTGCAGAGAGCCATGTATTTGTATCTGTATTTGTTGAGGCAGCAAAATTATTTCTATTTGCATGTGCAACTCCAGGAGTGATGTCCAAACAAGGAAATGTGCGTCATGTAGCAGGTGGATGTGACTCCCCTCAGCAATAGCGATGTAACCAAACTGCGCTGGTATTTACTTTTTTTTTTTCTTCACGAAAACAAATATATTTTAAAATCTTTGTATGAAACAAATATTTGTAAAAAACCCACTATTTGTGCTTTGCCAAATAACATATTTGTATTCAGGCACAGTCCTACTACAGACACCATCGATGTTGTGCCAGATTCTGACAACGAGCCTTGGAACAAAGAGTATAGTAGCAATCTGTGCTTTCCTGTGCAACATTTAAGCCCTCAAACATACCAAATTCATTTTAAAAAGTATACATCATTTGCAAAACAGCTGTGATGGCCGAGTGGTTAAGGCGTTGGACTTGAAATCCAATGGGGGCTCCCCGCGCAGGTTCAAACCCTGCTCACAGCGATGGCATGCATTAAGTCTTCCACAGCATGCACTCATGATATGGCTGAAAATACCTACTGACACTGTCAATGTTGTGCCAGATTCTCACAATGAGCTTCAGTACAAAGCTTATAGTATCAATCTATGCTTGATCATGGTATTTCTGTGCAATCCTTAAGATGCCAAACAAAACAACTTAATTTAAAAGACTATGCATCAGTTGTGAGACAGCTGTGAGGACAGAGTGGTTAAGGCATTGGACTTGAAATCAAATGGAGACTCCCTGCACAGGTTCAAACCATGCTCACATCGATGGTGTATGTTAAGTCTTCCACAATATGTACTCTTGATAGTGCTGAAAAAACCTGTGGACATGATCCCCACAACGAGCCTCGGTACAGTTACAATCTGTGCAACGTTTAAAACCCCAAACATACCAGATTGATTTAAAAAAGTATGCAACAGTTGTAAGACAGCTGTGATGGCCGAGTGGTTAAGGCGTTGGACTTGAAATCCAATGGGTTTCAAACCCTGCTCGCAGTGAGAACACATGTTCAATCTCTCACAATTTGTGCTCTTGATAGTGCTGAAAATAGCGACAGAAAACACTAATGTTGTGCTAGATTCCCACAAGGAGCCTCAATATGAAGGCTGTAATAGTGGTCTATGCATGATCATGGTATTTCTGTGCAATGTTTAAAATGCCAAACATACCAACTTCCTTTAAAAGACTATGCATCAGCTGTAAGACAGCTGTGATGGCCGAGTGGTTAAGGCGTTGGACTCGAAATCCAATGGGGGCTCCCCGCGCAGGTTCAAACCCTGCTCACAGCGATGACGTATGTTCAGTCTTGCACAATGTGTGCTCTTCACAGTTTCCCACCAGTAGCCGAGGTACCAAGCGTATATTAGCAACCTGTCTGTTTATGTGCAACATTTAAGACCCTTAACATACCAACTTTATTTCAAAATCTATGGAAGACAGCTGTGATGGCCGAGTGGTTAAGGCGTTGGACTTGAAATCCAATGGGGTCTCCCCACGCAGGTTCAAACCCTGCTCACAGCGATGGCGTACCTTAAGTCTTCCACAGTATGTACTGCTGAAAATACCTACAGACACTGTCAGTGTTCTCACAGTGAGCCTCATTACTAAGCTTATAGTATCAATCTATGCTTGATCATGGTTTCGGTGCAATACTTAAGATGCCAAACAAAACAACTTCATTTAAAAGACTATGCATCACTTGTAAAACAGCTGTGAGCGGTTAAGACATTGGACTTGAAATCCAATGGGGACTCCCCACGCAGGTTCAAACCCTGCTCACAGTCAGGACACATGCTCAATCTTCCACAATTTATACTCTTCATAGTGCTGAAAATAGCTACAGAAAACACTAATGTTTTGCTAGATTCCCACAAGGAGCCTCAGTATGAAGGCTATAATAGTGATCTACGCTTGATCATGGTATTTCTGTGCAATGTTTAAAATGCCAAACATACCAACTTCATTTAAAAGACTATACATCAGTTATAAACCAGCTGTGATGGCCGAGTGGTTAAGGCGTTGGACTTGAAATCCAATGGGGGCTCCCCGCGCAGGTTCAAACCCTGCTCACAGCGAGGACACATGCTCAATCTTCCGCAATCTTCCTATAGTCTTCAAAGTGCTGAAAACAGCTACAGAAAACACAAATGAGGTGCCAGAAGCCGAGGCACCAAGGGTATGTTAGCAACTTGTCCATTTATGTGCAACATTTAAGACCCTAAACATACCAATTTTATTTCAAAAACTATGCAAGACAGCTGTGATGGCCGAGTGGTTAAGGCGTTGGACTTAAAACCCCATTGGGACTCCCCGCGCAGCTTCAACCCCTGCTCACAGTGATAGTGTATGTTAAGTCTTCCACAATATATACTCTTGATAGTGCTGAAAATACCTATGGACACCATCAATATCGTGCTGTATTCCTACAACGCGCCTCAGTACAGTTACAACCTGTGCAACGTTTAAGACCCCAAACATACCAAATTCATTAAAAAAAGTATGCATCAGTTGTAAGACAGCTGTGATGGCCGAGTGGTTAAGGCGTTGGACTTGAAATCCAATGGGGGCTCCCCGCGCAGGTTCAAACCCTGCTCACAGCGAGCACACATGCTCAGTCTTCCACAATTCGTACTCTTCAAAGTGCTGAAAATAGCTGCAGGATTCCCACAAGGAGCCTCAGTATGAAGGCTATAATAGTGATCTATGCTTGATCATGGTATTTCTGTGCAATGTTTAAAATGTCAAACATACCAACATCATTCAAAACACCATGCATCAATTGTAAGACAGCTGTGATGCCCGAGTGGTTAAGACGTTGCACCTGAAATCCAATGGAGACTCCCCGCGCAGGTTCAAACCATGCTTACAGTGTTAACGTATGTTATACTCTTGAAAATACCTATGGACACCATCAATATCGTGCCAGATTCCCACAACGAACCTCGGTACAATTACAGTCTGTGTGACTTTTAAGACCCCAAACATACCAACTTCATTTAAAAGACTATGCATCAGTTGTAAGACAGCTGTGATGGCCGAGTGGTTAAGGCGTTGGACTCGAAATCCAATGGGGGCTCCCCGCGCAGGTTCGAACCCTGCTCACAGCGATGACATATGTTCAGTCTTACACAATTCGTACTCTTCATAGTGCTGAAAATACTAATGTTGTGCTAGATTCCCACAAGGAGCCTCAGTACAGTTACAATCTGTGCAATGCATAAGACCAAAACATACCAAATTCATTTAAAAAAAAGTATACATCATTTGTAAGACAGCTGTGATGGCCGAGTGGTTAAGGCGTTGGACTTGAAATCCAATGGGGGCTCCCCACGCAGGTTCAGACCCTGCTCACAGCAAGGACACATGTTCAATCTTCCACAGTTCATACTCTTCATAGTGCTGAAAATAGCTAAAGAAAGCACTAATGTTGTGCTAGATTCCCACAAGGAGCCTCAGTATGAAGAGTAAAATAGTGATCTATGCTTCATCCTGGTATTTCTGTGTAACGTTTAAGATGCCAAACATACCAACTTCATTTAAAAAACTATACATCAGTTATAAGACAGCTGAGTGGTTAAGGCGTTGGACTTGAAATCCAATGGGGGCTCCCCACGCAGGTTCAAACCCTGCTCACAGTGAAGGCATACTTTAAATTTCCCATAATATGTTTTATTGATAGTGCTGAAAAGACCTACAGACACATCAATGTTGCACTAGATTCCCACAAGGATCTTTGGTACGAAGGGTGTATTAGCAATCTATGCTTGATCATGGTATTTCTGTGCAATGTTTAACATGCCAAACATACCAAATTCATCTTAAAAAGTACGCATCACTTGTAAGGCAGCTGTGATGGCCGAGTGGTTAAGGCGTTGGACTCGAAATCCAATGGGGGCTCCCCGCGCAGGTTCAAACCCTGCTCACAGCGATGACACATGTTCAGTCTTACACAATGCGTACTCTTCATAGTGCTGAAAATGCCTACAGACATTGAACATTGTATGAAAAAAATATTTGTAAAAAAAAACCCACTATTTGTGCTTTGCCGAGTAACGTATTTACGTATTGCACACCCCTACTGGTAACCTCTTTTCTTTCTAACTCCGCACCCCCAGATTTTTTTCATCTTTAGCTTGAACCGACATTGACTTTAGTGGCTTCACTTGAGGCATGAATTGTGCAGCTGAGGTCAGGACTTCTGCAGTGCTGTGTGTATCCAAAGTGACATATTTACAGTCCTAGAATGAAAATTACAACAGCTTCTAGCCATGGGATACATACCCAGCATGCCTTGTGGTCTGAGCACCTGTCTGGATGGGTCGGGATGCCGAACATGACGTAATTTCCCCAGTAAATCTAAGGGGAAACCAACCATTGCCGTTTGACATAAAATGCATCACTGTGGTCTGCCAGGGCAGGAATGTCATACCAGACACCAGATTTAAGAACTCTGTGTCCTGTGAAGTACAGAGAGATTTATCTGGCATTGAAAGGTTTAATCAGCATTGTGTGAACTTGTTTTTCAAGGGCTTGAATTTATGCTAATGCGGAAGTACCTTAAAGTGCAATACCACTAACAGACGCTAGATGGCTGGCTCCAAAAAATCCCTGGCTCCAATAGACTCCCTTTCAAAAAGCATGAACTTCTCTCTAAAAATACCAAGTCAATCGATTTTTTCAACAAGTCATTATGGTCTCAATTGCTAAATTCGGGGCCTCTAATAAGTGTGCTGGTGGTCATTTTGGAGATGATGGTTAATTAGATTTGAAGACTTACAGTAGCTTTGATGTCTGCCGTGTGGGTATTGATTGACAGCTGTGATTTACAGTTCGCTCACCTGCTGCTCTCCCTGGCTCTGAGCCGGACTATTATCACAATATTTTGGTAAATTTAATTTTACTTGATAACAATACCTGCCATGTTATAATTTATGTTAACATGTTTTAATCGCCTTTCTTCTCTGCATAATTGGGACGTGGGCGGTGCCCCAGTGCCCCACAATAACCATTTACCACTGGTCTGTTTGTTAAACCACAAACATCTCATTTTCTATTTCTGCATGTGTTAAATACAAAAGATGCAGAATATGAGTGTGGAGGATTGTGAGTGGTTTAAAGGCAACTTTGACAGAGCATGTAATGCATTACTGTTGCTGCTGAGTAATGAGTAAAGTAATATAATTACTTTTACAATAACTAATGTGTAATCAGCAATTACACATCACTATTTTTAAGTAACTCCAACGCTGATTGTCTGACACAAGGAACAGAAAAGAGAGCAGGAGGAAACAGAACAGAGGTTTAATAGAGTAAAACATGACAGCTGATGCTGATGATCATTTGTTCTGCAGCTAACAGTCACAGGTTTGATCTCCGTGCGTCTGTCAGCAGTCATGTATCCTGACAAAACAACAATCCTTTAGTTTTACGAGGCACTCTAGATAATGAAGCTGTCAGCTAAACCACCTGCAGTGTGATGTTTTAAAGTGTGTGTAGTTCTCATCCAATTTTGTACTAAAGAATACATTTCAAATATAGGAGGCAAAATGAAAACAGGCCAAAAAAAAAAAAAAGAATAAATCAAGCTGGTTTGTTTAGCTTCTCATCTCCTCTGGCTGTTTTGTTTTTTTTCATTCGACTTGACACTAATAGGTTTCTTTTTATAGCTTTTTTTTTTTTTTTCCCACAGTCTGATGCCCTGGTAGTTGGCTGACTGTGTGTCTTTAGCAGGGATGTTAGAGAGGAGGGCTACATTTTACCAAGCACACTGTCTCCATTCATCTATTACTAAAAAGCCTTGTTGACTGTTCAGTTTGCCATTAGCCCTTTCATACCCATTAAAGCCCATGCTGAACAGCTGGAGGAGCTATTTTGGGATACAGTTTGTTTGTATTGTTCCTGGAGGGTTAGTGTATTCATCCACTGCCACTCCTCCCTTGTATTATGTCTCCTAATAGTGTCTAAATCCTCATATGAATGTTCAGAAAAAACAAATTCAGAATGCTTCGTGAGCAGTGTAATTGTTTTAAAGAGGATAATTGTTTCTTCCGTGTCTTTCATGAAGAGACTTATTTCATTGTGTTTGATGTGATTGTTTAAAATCGACTATAAAAGAGATTTTCCTAGTTTGCTTCAGTTGTTCCAGATCAAGGAAAAATGTATTTTGCTTTGGTTTCATTTCACAGATATTCACAGACATGCCAAGGGGGGTATTTACTAAGAATTTGGAGCTCTTTTTTTAGGCAGCAGAATTGCATTTCTCCTTATTTACTGAAGGGCTACACTGAGGTAAAATGTGCAGTAACACGGAAAAAAAATTGGCACTGATGAAAACTGTTTGGGCTCATGCAACATTTGCTGTATTTTAAGATTTTCCTGTTTAGAGGCACAAAATACAGGAAGGGGGAATGTAAATTCATAGAAATAGCCACTGTTATACCTGATTTATCATCACAGACTAACCACTGTGCAGAGAAAACTGAGTTTGACATTTAACATCTTGGAAAAATAGGCATAAAATCTGCATCACTGTTTTATCCAACCATGTCTCCTAGAAATTAAGCTCATATACAACTAAATTGTTTTCCCAATTATGTTGTAAACGTAATCACTGGCTGGATTATGTTCACAGGTAATGTTTTTTCATGTATAATGAATGATAATGATAATGTATAATGTGTTTTCTGTATAAAACCAAGACCACAATCTTTCCCTAACCTTAACCAAGTGCTGCCAGTGACTAAATACAACCATAAAAAGTTAAATAACGCTGTAGTTTCTAACAGCAAATATTGTACTGCAAGATCAGATATTCACAACTTGACAAATACGTTTATTAACAACATTTTCTCATTATGTTGAGAGAAAAGGTAATTCAGCCAGCATTACGCTTCTAGCAAAATCTATTTGCTGTTGTGTTTATGAACAAAATTTCTAGGAGACAGCTTTTATCAGACAAACAGTGGCAGTTTATCAGAGGGAGAAAGACCATAACAGAGAGAGAACTTTAATTAAGGTTTAAAAACCTTTATTGAACTACTACAAAGGATACACCATATACACAGCATGCATTTTAAAATCTGAAGGGGAGAGAGATAGACATTAAATAAATAAAAGACATATTACAAAGTGACTTTAGCGGAGCTCTCTGCTCAGTAACACAACACAAGACAAAAGGGACTAGAGAGAGAGAGTCAGTCTGTTATTTTTCCCTCAGGTCTCTCCTGCCTGTTGTTCCAGACTTTTAACAGCTCCCAGCAGCTCCAGTCCTGTGTGATATGATTGAGGCTGCCAGTTATATTGTATGTCAGTGGGACATTTTTGGTAAAACTCCCTTGTAAAAATTGTTTTTTGTAAACAGATCATATGACATTCTACTTAATCACTATATGTCCTGACGTATAGTGTGATGAATGCACGCTTGTGGCTCCAAAAGTGTTCTTGCTTCAACCAATATCCCAAATTCAACAGCAGGAAACAGTTTTGTTTGCATACTTTATGCAAATCATATGAACTGCAGCTGGGCTCATTTACACTGTAATCTTAGTAAATATGCAGCTAAATTAAAAAAACATGCGGTCATGCGAAGTAAGACGGTAATTTGCAACAATATTCCCCCAAATGGAGGAATCACAGGTATAACAGGTAACTCATCCTGTGGACAGTTGTAGCGACCGTCATCATGCATCTTCAGTGCTAAATGAACCCACGGGGGGGAAATCAAAGGCATACAGTATGTCACAGCGATTATATTTGCCAGCGCAGCGTAATTGGGAAACTTTATGGAGATAATTTTAAGACTGTGTTGTATATACTGTACAGATACATACTGCATGTTTAGAAATGAAGTCTAAATCCACACTGTAACCTTTAAGAGTTTTGAAAATTTGTTTTTGACTGATGCAGTTATTATAAAAAAGTATTTATTGGGTTGGAAATAACCATCAGATACTAAGTCACACTGTTCTAAATTTTGCATAAAGCACATATAGTAAGTTTAGCTACTTTATCAGCAATGACTGAGATATGCAGCCAAATTTTTCATTCTGTCATACTGTACATGAAACACATCATATAGAAAAACAGTTTTGGACTGTTTATTTAAATGCACTTTTCTGTACCTGTGTGTCTACAGCCATTATCCTTGGTCAAAAATTTACTTTACATGCACACGTGACAAATGATCATCACACCATAGGATAGTTTTTCTTTTCCCTTCTTTTCTTTTAAGAAAACTCTTAATGAACAGAGACTGTGGGTCTCTCCAGACCAAAGCACAAACACTGTTGTTTTGTATCTGCAATTATGAAGACCGAACGCGAGTGAGCGGAGGGAGAGACACTTTGGCACTGAATATTAGCCTGTGAGGCATCTGTATTCATCTGTAACTGCTTCCACAGTCTGCTGTAACTTTGGTGTAATGTATGTAAAACCAATACAGTCTATGACTGTATGTAAACCAGTTTGTACAGAACTCCTCTGATATTCAAACCATTAACTACAAAGTGCCAACATGTAATAACATAATTAAAAAGTGGAAGAAATATGACTAAAAACTGTACCTGTTAATAATATTAATATATGTAATATAGTGTGTTAAATGACCAGGAAAAGTATAGGGTTTAATGTAGGCTTGTGAGCCACTTCAAATCAGACTATCTTCATTAAATGTTTAATATGTTAGAAAGCAAAAATATGAGAAATCACACTGTAAAATCAACAAAATATGTAACAACAACTTGATGTAGAAAAAACCCAGCGAGTGCAAACCTCCACCAAGATTTTGAATTTATTAAATCTGGATCCAGAACCACATCAGAATATATTGATGATACACGTTCATGATAGCCATTTGGACAATTTATGTTTTCAAAAATGTGTCTCATTTTATAAAAATCCATTAAAAAAAAGAAAAGAAAATCAGATCTACACTTAAAACAAATGCCTCATGGCTAAACTTTCCAGAAAATTTTATTGAATTTCTGTTCTGTTAAGGGAGCTTAAAAACAAAAGCTGTGTTTCCACACAAAGAACAAGAATAGTAAGAGTTTAGTCTATCAAGTAAATCACAATTGTGAATAATGTTATTGTAGACTACATCGGCTTATATTGCATTGTGTTTCGCCTTCCGTTTGGGAACGCAATAGAGCAACGAAGTGGTGGGAACCGTGGTTCCAACTTCACCGAGGCCCAGTGGATAAAGAATTTCCGGATCTTACTGGTGTATAATGGTGAAATAATGGTGAAACTGACAGCCACTTCTTCCTCAGAACGCTGTAAATATTAGAATATAGTAACACAAGCATAAGCATTATGCCTTTTTACATATACAGTAGTATGTACTTACAGTATAGTTTAAGTGTTAAATGTTTAATACCATCCAACCAGCCCTTAATGACTACCCTTACTTACCTGATTACATTGATCACATTGTCAATTAAAATATTTAATGCAAGGCTTTTAGATTTACAAGAACACTGGAAAGGTGCGTCAGAGGAAGGTGCAACTTGACAACTAAATTTCACTTACTGCTGAAATATTTATTAAATCAACTTTTCTGTCTATCCAACCTTCATCAGGTATATAAACCTGTTGTTGTTAAATATTTCAGCAGGCGAGGCCATGTGCGGGAGTTCTCCTCATTGTTTTCAGATTTACAAGAACAGCCACTATATGCATATATTTGGTTCCATAACTATTTTTGTATAATGAATAGTATATTTATAACGGTCTAACGTTATACCTCAGCGTTTGTTTACTTCAGCAGGACACATGGGACGAGGGCTGCTGGTGGTCGCAGGGGAAAACACGCTAGTCTCAGCAGCCTGTAGTTTAGCTGTTTCATCTGAAAAAAACACGTTGAAAAAAAAACATTGTGTCACCCATTGGTTATCCATTGCTGCGTCTTCCACCATGGCTTCCAGCGATGCAGTAGCCGAGTGTTTCGTTGTCGCTGTGCCAGAGAGGGCCGGACTGTGACCCAGCAACGCATCCAGACAGTCAAACCACTTGCTAGTCCGCCAGTCGGAGTCACTTCTGTTATTATTATAGTCCTTGATTTTCTTGTAATGGTATTTTAAATTTTTAAGCTTCTCCCGGCACTGTTTCCTGGCATGAACAATGTTAAGCTCACTTAACTTGCAGGAGATTTGTCCATCTTTCGTATGATTGCTTCTGTAGCTCTGTGTTGATGTGGGCAGGTGTGAACACAGCAATCATATTTAGGTGTTGACAGACCTTGTTGAAGAAGTGGTCTCAGTCTGGTTAAACAAACTCTGGTACCGTTTGTGGTACGAATGTGATCCAACCCAACTGCAGGAAGCATTGCACATTTTTTGGATTAAACCAGCTCCCGTGGCCAGCTGCGCTGTGCACTATGCTCCCTTCTCCTCATCAGCTGACTGAAGGCAGCACGTCTTCTTCGTCTAATGTGAAACAACACATCGTTCTCTAAACGTTGCCTTGAAGTGCGTTCAAATGTGCCATTCTGCTTGCATATTTTGGCTTGTTATATGGCCCAGACGACTGGGCTGGATTATCCTTATATCACATTGGGCGAGTGCCTGGGGCCGCCAGTCAATTTGTTGTGCTGGGGGGCACCAACGTGAAAAAAATGAAAAATATAAATAGTTTTCATGGTCAGAAATGGCAGATACACCATTTATAAAGCACTTGATTTAGCTTTTATTTATCATTATTCGTTTTAATAAGAATATGAATAATAAGAATAAGAAAACAGTTGAAAAGTAGCTGCTGAGAGAGAGAGACTGTTTATTTCAGTAATAACAGTAACACACTTCATTGCTGATAGAAAATACATTCAAAGATCATTTTACTCGCCTAATCCACCCTCCTGTGTGGAATGAGTACACCTTTGTATCCCTGAGTGCCACAGTTGATACATTATTTTCTGTTTTACAAAAGCAAGAAGGAAAATCAGTTCCTTTATAAATGCTGTAGCCGATCTGCTGTTTCTGAAAAACAAACTTTCCTTTCTCCCAATGCCAGCCCCACGAGATTTCTCACCAATGAACGGAGTGACAGCTTCCACATGGCTTTTGTTGATACATTTTGGTTTGTGTGAAACCGAACCGAACCAAAGAGAAAATGCAACAAAGTAGCAACTCATCCACTGATTCAGACAAAACACAAAGATTAATTTTGATGCGGACTGTCCTCAACACAAACCCAAGGCTGTAGTGATGTCAGAAGTCACTATAAAGTCCATATTTTAAAACATAACAGCCGCTTCTGCCTTTGCTCATAAACATGAACATACTGTATGTCATCTATGTTTCTAGACAGTCTTAAATGTACTCATTGTTTACTCCTCTGGTCTTGACAGAGCCGGGATGCAAAGGAATATGGGACAACATAACATGCTGGGAGTGGACTAAGATCGGAGAGACCATCACCATCCCCTGTCCTCGATTCCTTAGGACTGTGTTCGGCAGAAACGGTAGGTTATTTATTCTTGCAGCTAACTAAGAAATGTAGCTTTTTCTGTATTTATTGATTTCTGTATCTATTTATTTATAGATTTATTTCCTTATCAATTTAGCATGTAGAAGCCCTTTATTAACATTGAATAAATAATTTATAGCACATTATAATGTAGTCATAAGCAGATATAAGGGTAGGGAAGAGAATAAACGCACACAAGATGCATGCGTTGGCGTTGTGGTTGGCCGCTGGACTCTCTGTCATAAATTGACTTTTATCCAGTTTTAAGCCACATTTTTACGATAAACTTTTTAGATCTTGGTCATTTTTAACTATATCTCTTAACCAGATGAAGGATTTTAGTCATTTGGATCTTAAGTTATCAGAGAAACAAGCTGAACAAACGTTGGAGAAGTAACTTGTAACTTGTTGGAGAAACACTGATTTTTTTTTTTTTTTTACATGAAACTGCTTTATTCAGTGTTTGTATCTGTTTTAATCACTGCATCTGTTTGTTCTGGAGAGGAGGAGACCTCTGTTGATAATTCGGCTCCCGGTAAAAACATCCTGAACAATGAACACTGAAGTAATCCTAAGAGAAGCTGGTTGTTTAACAATGAAGACAGACAACTCCCATGATCCCACGATACTTCACAACATCACCAAACCTCTCTTTGTTATTGTTTTGACTGAGAGACAGCTGGCAACAGAAATTACATATTGTGCATTAATGTAAATGAAGCCAAACTCAGACAGAGTTTTAATGAGCTACTGATGCTGAATCGAACTGTGTATAGAAGGTTTCCCTGTGGTTTGTCTTGTTGTCGAGCAGTGGATTCCCCTCTGAATCCATCAGAGTTTTCCAGCCAGTGACCAGATGGCAGTTTGGATTTCCACCCTGAGATGTGCTCTGATTTACATTGATGACTAAACATTATGTAAGCACCCGGCGGCTTGTTTAGAGCCAAAGCTCATGCTGATGCTTCCCTGTCTGGGACAGATCCAAACCCCCTAAAGTTACTACATATTATAGAAAATAGGGCTTGTTATGTAAGATGAACGTTGAACATCAGCAGGAAACTGAACACCAGGCATCCTGAAGATATTTAATGTCTTTATTTTGTTATATGAAAGTGCTGAGAAAACAAAAAATAATTAGACTTTTTTTTTCCATAGGGAGATATTTGGAAAAAATTGCTTTTACTTTATTTAGCTGTGAGCAGCAATATTTTTTCTACTTAAGATAAAATGTCATGAAATGTAATAGGGTTTGTTGTATTGCCAATCCCACTGAGAATCAACAATCGATCCTGCGGCTCTGTGTAGTTCTCCAACAGTTCTTCACACCTGGAAATAAAAGTCTTGTTCATTATGTGCATAGACGGTGTTGAATGACAGCTGGAACACTTCAAGTGTTGGATGGACAAGAAACTGGATGAGAAAAAGTTACAGGATGGTGTACATAAAAAGTTAAATCTGCACAAATCAATATTTTTAGATTAAAAATGAATCACTATGTGTGTGATCTTGATGAAGGATAATGTTAGAGGCGTTGCTCCTAGTGACAATTATCAACAGACTCTGCAGTTCCCTTCAGCTAATGGCCCATTCAGACACATCGCAATTTGAGCTGCGCTCACCGCTGGGTATTCGTCACAGTGCGCAGTGCCTGCGGTTTGCTCAACACGGCGGAAAGCTGTCATTGCGCTGCGCAAGCCATTGAAAATAATGGGTTTCAGTGGTGCCGTTGCCATTTTTTTATGTAGAGCAGGAGATGTGGCCACGCAGTGGATGATGGGTTTTGGCGCGTGGCGAGTTGACGGGCTGTTCACTGAACGTGTATTTGCATAAACATGACTCAACCTCAACTTTGTGCAAATGAGTCAGCTTAATCTGCAGATGTCCTCCTTCACCCCTGCAGCCCAGTCAGGAGCCCCACCACCAGCACATACAGGCACCCCAGTAGCTCCGCCAGCCGACACTCAAGCACAGCCAGCTGTCTCTGCAGAGCAACCAGCTACCCATGGGGATATGGGGATATGGACAAGCTCTTCCTTCTAAGCCAGTTACCGGTACTAAAGAAGGTACTTGAACAAAGGAGAGAGAGAGTGAAATGGCAAATTCACAAACTTCATTTTGAGGCTGCGGAGGAAAGCCAAGGAGGAAAGCAGAGGAGGTTGGTCTGT
This sequence comes from Thunnus albacares, assembly GCF_914725855.1. Taxonomy (NCBI): domain Eukaryota; kingdom Metazoa; phylum Chordata; class Actinopteri; order Scombriformes; family Scombridae; genus Thunnus; species Thunnus albacares. Next base: position 27,807,257 of record NC_058117.1, read on the forward strand.
TGACTGCAAAGTTGTTTGCAGTTCATTAATTGGTCACTTCCACCAAGTTTTTGTGGATAAATGTCCCAATTTTTTTGGAATTGTATTTTTGTAACAGAAGAATTGAATTATTAAGCACAACTTGATATTTTGATATCTTGGGTGTACACTTCATCCCTAGATTTACATGAATAATATCATGGTGAGAGATACTAGTGAATCGAAGAAATGCTATTCTATTTAGAATTGAAGTTTTTGAAATTAATGTTGCTTGTGTAGACAGTGATAATTATGCTGACAATACTTGTGCTTGTGCAGACCACATTAGTTGTGCAGACGGTTTTGGTTGTGCTGATGCAAATGGAAATATGCCCTTTTAGAATGTGGTTGTCTCTTAAAAGAGTCTTTGGGTTAAATAGTGCACACATTATACCCGTGACCTTGCCAAGGAACAGCACCCACACAAAAGTGCAAGGTGAAGGTCTCCCTCACTCGAATGACCTCCCGTGTGGTGATGTTGGAGCCCATCCTGGTCCTGCCTCCCTCATAGCTGTGAGCCTCTGGACGTTGTGAAGGATACAGGTGGTCTTCACACACAGCTCAGCAGTGGCAGGGCTCATTCCAATAACACACCAGTACATACGCCACTGGGAGGAAAGAATGCCACATGCATCTTGAACAACCAATCTGGCACGGCTGAGGCAGTAGTTGAACATCCTGTTCTCTGGTGATGTTGGAGCCTGGGAAGGGTCGCATCATAAAGGCCTCATTTCCCACAAAGACATAGGGCAGTGGTCCATGGTGCTCTGCTCATGGAATCACTGCATCTGGCAGGAGGTCCAGGGTGCCGTCTCCAAAGGCAGAGTTGTACAGGGCTCCACTGTCACTTGTTCTGCCAACATCAATCATCCAGAAGACATAGTGAGCATCCACAACTGCCAGGAGGACGATGGAAAATGTCCCCTTGTAATTGTAGTGCAGCGAGCCAGAGCTGGACGGTGCTTGGATCACCACATGCTTCCTCATCTATGGAGCCCAAACAGTTGGGAAAGTTACGGCACTGATGGAAGCTGTCTGCGATGGTCCTCCAGCCCTCCATGGTAGGAACGGGCATGAACTCCTCTACCAGGGACTCCCAGATGGCTGCAGCTGTAGACCTGTTTTTATTGAAGAACAGCACTGCTAACGAAGCTCCACTAATTTGGTGAAACATTGATCAGTAAACAGTAAAATAAGGCAGATATATAAACAGGATCACAGGAGGGAAACTAAACTTCATAAACCACAAAAAATAATTCAGAAGCTACAAAAGAACTGAGAGCTGAACACGGAGAGGCTTTTAAAAACAACAGACACACGAATTAAGTATGGCGACACACCACTTGTTTAAGGTGGAGTTGTCATGGGTTGGCTGCGGTCGGCCCTGCCAGCAAGCAGTACAACAGCAACACAGCTCACCACGGCTGTCCCCTGCTGTGAGGCTGTAGTGGAGACACATTTCATCGTGGGTTGGCTTGGGACAGCACATATTATCACTACTTTTTAAGTGGCTTTCCCTAATCACTCTTACCCATTTAAAATCTCTCTTAGCTTCATGCTGTATTTAAACTGCTGTGACACTGTGAAGAGGGTTTGTTAAGAGTGTAGTGAGGCATAAATGTAGTGACGTTACTTCCAGTACGTGAGCAAGAGATGGTCCGTAGGAATTTCCAAGGGGTATGAACTTCCAGTGCACTGCAGCAAGTTTGACACTGGGACTCCCAGAAAACGTCTTTCTCCCCCTGAGGAGTTCAATGACTCCTAGAAGAGGAACTCATTTTAGACACACTGAGTAATCTTGAGCTTCACTTAACCATTCAGCTAAATGTTGAGTAATACTACTCCATGCTAACGCTTTAGCTTACACTCATGTCAAACCTAATAGCTCAACGACTGTGAATGTTCTGCGTGTAAAAACAAAACACACATCTATCTCGTCCGGGTGTCAGCTCCAAAAAAAATGGTGAAATTCAAAGGACTCACAACACCTAGCCCAGTTACATTTTTTGTCTTTATATCAGTAAGAAAAATAAGGTTTCTGACCCAAAATGGCATTTCGTCAGTAAAAAGAAGCAGTGAGGCGTGTCATTGAAAAAATATTCTTTGTCCCATTCATTCAGTGGATGTGGTTACAGCCGCGTATATCTCAGACACAACTTTTTTCATTTCTATCTTCTTTTCTAAAGATTTTTTCTTTGTATTTCTGCCTTTATTTGACAGTTTTTGAAAGTGCAGACAGACAGGAAACAGAGGTAGAGAGAGAGGGGTATGGCATGTAAAAAAGGTCTGCGGCCCAAACTGAACCCTAGATGTAGTGGTTATGTGGTATTTTAACCATGATCTCACTTCTTTATCTGTCTGAAACGATACCCAGTAATCAAAATTAAAACTAAAACAGTTCTTATCTGTATTGGAGCTTTACAGCGAGTTTCAGCTCATTGTTTAGCTGTCCGGCTGCAACTTTACTGCTTTGGTTCACTGTTTTCAGAGAAAAAGCTCTAAAAACCCACAGTACATCACATATTGATGGCCTAAGCGCAAAACCTCCTATCTGCAGAATTTTCTGATTGGCGGATTTCACTTTGGATGATGAGAACGAGGAAGGCTGCTCATATTCAGTCTGTCTGCAGGATAATCCCGCCCTTCGTTGTGACAGAAAAGTCACACAACAAAACAAAAACACAACTCAGAGTCCCTGGATGTGTAGAGAGGCTGCAGCACGAGTGAGTTACACAATCACTGAACAATCATTTCCAGTGGACGAGGAAGCAAATACACTGAATTTAAGGAATTCTGACCCTAGTATACTACAATGTAGTAACTATTACATTTACTGCATCTTTTTACCTGAAAACAAACTCAATTTTATTTTTAATTTAATTTTAATTATTAACTTAATTTAGAGCATCGTTTTGTAGAACCTCTTCCAACTTGCACCAAGTGCAAAAGCTCCTATCTGCACTTTGTGAGGCATTAATATCTAGTCGGTATTGTTAACACATAATATAATAATATAGTCCAAAAACAGTGTATTATGTATTGGGTATCCTTAACAAATAGTATTCTGCAAGAAAACAAGTTTTTTTTTTAGTTTTCACAAAAAAGTGCATTTTTCAGATAGTAGGTTTTGCTCTTCAGCCATCGATATTCAGCACCAAACGGCAGACAGCTGGTGAACACAGCGGAGCATTTAGCAGCTAAAGAGCCAGATATTTCCCTCAGGAGTCAGTAGAGAGAAAAAACAGAAGCTAAAAGAGAGTGAATATTGGACTTAAATTCACCAGGTGGACAGAAACAGGACTCCAAATGAATGATAATGTTGCTCCGTAACTGCAGGATATTCAACACATCAACTTAACAGGTGATGATATGTCAGTGTTGTGGTCACGAGTGGCCAAAACTTTTTGATTTAAATTTTAATTAAATGTGATACAGCAAACACTTTTCCAAGTTCCCTCGTCAACCCATTGTGTAATCATTTGTCTCAATTCAGAATACAGTAAGTCACTGACAATAGTTGATAAAATCATATAAATCATTGGTTTATCTAAAATGAAAGGTTGGCATGCATCTTTGTTGTTGTCTGATGTTGCCCAGAGTCGTAAAGGTTGAATAAATTTGTTGTTTGTAGAGCGTATTTATCATTTAAATTTTTTCCACTATTTCACTGCTCCCATGTGTCCCTGCCAACTTCCAAACCGAACCTTCACCTTTTGGTGTTGTGTTCTTGCTCTGTTTACAGCAAAACGGAGAATAAAAAGTCTGTTTATAGTCTTTGACGCTGGTGTGGGGTTGAGATGGGATAATTTCCTGTATATCTCTTCTTCTCTGTCAGGAAACATTAGCAGGAACTGCACGTCAGCTGGGTGGTCGGACGTTTTCCCAAACATAACCAGCGTGTGTGGGTCGGACACCAGCCAGGATAAGGTACAGTAAACATCTGCACTGCTGTCTTTTGTTCTTTCTGTCTGTTGTTGTTAAGTTTGTGCTGCGGATGTCAGAGCAACGTTTCACCTGAACACTAATGAATTCTGACTGCAGCAGGAAAAGAAGCTGTAACATTACATGGACTATTAGTGGCCTGTAATTGATGACGCCTACAGGGTTGGATGTTAATTAACACCGGTTAGTGGTGAAGGGCTGCATCTTTAAAAGGTCAATATGCCCATCAGTAAAGTGATACATGTTTAAATGTGAGCAATTTGTGTTTACGAGTGCTTCCCTGCCTGGTTTTTGTGTCATTTGAAGACAAAAAAAAACATTCTTGGAAACACCATTAGCCTTCACTCTGAAACAATTACGTTGAAAAGCTTTCTTTTTTCTGTTTGTAATGTTTCCAAGAATCTAGTAGATGTAGATCGGTGGCAGACATGCAGAAACACGTAGAAAATGTACTGGTCTGAACCCCCGATGACACATTTCATTAACTTGTGATCACTAACTTGCTATTGTAAATCCTGGTAACACTATTCTACAAGTCAAAGTTGCATTAACAAAAGGGAGGAGGTGTCAAAAAGTTTAATCAGTAGCCGTGTTTCCATTAATCTATTTTTATGCACATTTTCAAGTATCACATTAAAAAAGCTTAATGGAAATGCAAAATTTAAAAAAAAAACTTTGCAAAAAAGTTTTTACGCTCGCTTTAGGAGGATTTTGGAAATGTCAAAAAAGAGTTTATGTGCAAAATGGGTAATGAAAACACATTTGTCGCATAAATGATGACATAGCGAATGTTTAACTCACATGACTGATCAGCTGTTTCTGCTCTTGGGGTCTTCCGACATCTCCAGATAGCATGAAGCATGGCCAATACTAGCTGACATGAAAGAACAATGACAACTTGCCCGATTGAAACAAATTCCTGAAGACCTCTCTCCATTTTTCTATCATCAAGGCAATAAAACTATTTGTTTTGTTTCTGGTTGGCAACCTCTACTTCTTCTTCTCTGTTTACTGGTGGATTATTTAAGCCTTTACTGCCATCTACTGATGAAACTATGTGTTGTGTGGCCTAGTTTATTCGCTTCAAAGCAGTTGATGGAAACGCAAAAGTTCACTTAAAATTATCTTGTGAATCTCATGGAAACACGGCTAATGATTAAATTATTAACTATGTGACAGCAACATCCGTCCCAGAGTGCAGAGACTCCATAGTGACTATGAAACAGTGCCTCTGTGAGGCTGTGCAACTGCCGAATCATTTTCAGTCTGTGCTTCTTGTAGATGCGACCGTTAAATTCAATTCGAGGTAGCCAGAGACAACTCGGCACCAGGAGTCACCGCAGTCCCGTAACCTGCAGCAGGTGAACATGTAGTGAAAGTAATCATGACAAAGTTTATGGGATTGTCGTGACTCAAAGCAGCTAATGTAGCAGCTATCATCTACCTTATTTTCTGACTAAAAATCAACTTTTTGTGCGTATTGTAATACGCACAAAAAAAAAAAAAAAATCATGCAAAAACAAAAATTTGAATTAATCAACTTAATTTGAGATATCACCCAGCCCTAAATCAGGTAAATAAATTGGGTTTTGTGAGTGGTGGGGGTGTATATGATGTACATGGGTTAGATATACTGCACTGTTGATGTCCATGTCTTCTGTGGATGTTGATTGTCAAGAGTAACAATGACACTGTTTCTGGAAGGAGATGTTGCTGTTGAATTTTTGAAAAAACACAAAAACTAACTACCATTCACCGCCAGACACGCAGCATATCTCAAACTGAATCAAACTATGTAAATATACCTTTGTAAATTCAGCCCAGTTTTAATCTAAACATCTAGACGTCTTCTGACCTGCAAATCACCAAATCAGTGTTGACTGAGATGTCTAAAACATCACCTTCCTTTAAGACAACCACAAGGTATGATACCTGAAGGCGTTGTGAGGATAATACGATAAACAGACTCTGACAGTTTGTTTTTTGTCGTAGTTTTTCATGAGCTGTGATTTTCCTCGGGCCACGGACTCAGAAGAAAGAGAGTTTTTCAGCGAGGAGAATGTTTGGCCTTGCTTTGTCTCGACGGTGATAATTGCAGCTCCCTTCCTCTTTCACTGCCGTGGATCAGATTGGGTCACAACTGGTCATATTCTGAGTCACCCATTGTGTTTGTTAAACTTACTGTCTGCTTGTGTCTTTTCTCTGTTTCTGTCGCTTCCTGTCTTTGCATTTCTCACTCTTCCTCTTCTGTGACTTTAATTCTCTTTTTCTGTTTTTTTCCATTTGCTTTTTCCTCTCTCTGGTCTCCTTGTCTGCACTCTGAGCAGGTCACCGTCTCAATACAATTCACCCCCAAAACATCCTGACCAATATTTCACATGTGTCAGATCAAAGTAGTCCATCTTCAACGTTTGTATTTCTCGGGACGAAGGAAGAAAAGGATGCATTTATTTCTTGCAGGCTCTCATGTATTGCTGAAATACTTCAATAGCTGTATGAAAGTCAAAGCACGAATGAACTTCAGCTTTTTGCAGTTCAAACAAGAACCACAAAATCCGCATTTGCATGTTCGTCTGGGAGAAAATCACTCTGTGGTCGGCTGGTAATGTCTGGCAGACAAACATCATGCTTCTTTCTTTTGTAAAGTGAGTTAGCTGACCTGAAATCAAAGGAGCTTCATCCCGTAAAGGAATGTTAATGTTTGTTTTCTGCTCTTCACTGAAGGTTAAAAAGAGGCAAAATGCCAACTTTCATCTGGAGGCAGCAGACGGTGTTTTTGAACTGTCAGTAATTACTTTTTCAACATGGGACTGAAAAATGTAAATAGATTAAAGGTTATACTACGGCACATGAGAATATAAATGACTGAAGAATTAACAGAAATGCAAATGGGTTATATTAATATTACGCTTACAGCCAAAAAGACGTCTGAACACATCCCTATGCGTTTACACACTCATCTTTCACAGCATTAGTCAGTTTTTCTTTGTTTGTTTCTCTGCTTCCCTAATTAAGCTGCAGCTGCAGGCGAGAGCTTTTTTTTTATTACACAAACAACTAGCAAGTGAAATGTGACTTAATTTCATATGCGGGCAGAAATCCTGGTTTCCAGTTGTAGCGGTGTTTTCTTTTAATCTAATCAGGGTCAGATACAGAGTCCACAAATTCTGCACCACCAGGAGTATACTGTTACTTTGGTGAAAATACAAAATCAAGTCATTTATTTCCATGTAACATAAAGTTTTAGCAATAAAACAGTCACATTTGAAGATATTAACTTCAAAGAATATTGTCATATTATCATACCTTTAAAAACCCAATGTCCAGTTGTAGAATGTAAATTTACATTGTAATCAAAGACATCTATCGACTGATTTTATGTGAAAAAAGTCTTATTTTTGACTTAAGATTTGTAGTTTGCAGATTGCAACCAACTGAATACCTCTCCCCTCACCCTCCCCTTCCAAGCGTGTAGGAGAACCTACAATGTCCATCGAATCCCGCAAAAAATGCAAAAGGCCCTCTCTAGAGTCAGTGTTTGGTTTGTCTGTTCTGGGCTCCTGTAGAAACATGGCGGTGCAACATGGCGGGCTCTGTGGAAGTGGACCGACCATGGATATATAATAATAGCTGGATAGGGCCGCTCTGACTTGCAGCCAATTTTTCCCAGTGGCCACTCGCGGTATTGCAGCGAAAAATCCCCCTGCGGCCCCATAGACCACCATTGTAAAAGAGACGCCTATAAAACTGTTGACAGGACGCCTCGAACTGCAAACAACGTCAATTATGACTCTTTCTATTATGAACTTTTGATCCATGGAGGTCTTATGTTTGTAAAACTTTCCTCGAGCTGAGAAAAGCGATTTAAAAATCTGTGATGTCATCACAATGTAAAGTCTATGGGCCGAGCGGGAACTCGCGGGCGGGACCAGCGGGGGAAACACTACTGCGCATATTCAGTGGGCCACACAACAAACAGCAAACCTGGGAGCTAGAAACTTTTTTTGGCGTATGTGCCAGGCGAGCAATTCCTATAGGACTGAATGGGCGCCATTTTTAGTCCGGTATCTGTCCAATCACAGAAACCAACTGACTGTCAAATATCATACTATATGTTCTTGTGTTCCAAGCAAGAAGAGGACGAGGAAACACTGCAGAAGTTTTAGGTTTAAATATTTTATAATATTTTACGTTGTGAATAATTCTGCAGATTATCTGACTTGAGATGGTTTTGTTTGTTTATTTTCTCTCTCTGTTCTCCTCTGTCACATAGTGTAATGTCAGTTTTAGGAGACAGCGCTGCACATTCACATGCATCTTTCACACAAAAGTCCTTTTTAAGTTTTCAGACATCAAACTGGTGTCTTCATCTAATAAACATATAATTAGTAAGTTTACTTTTTAGTCATTAAGACACAGGTTTCTTTGACCTTCTAGTGCGGCTTTGTTCAGACATGATGAACCTTTACAGAAAGCGCCACAATGCTCACACACTATTCAGTACAAGACGGAGAGCAGCGACTAATTAAACGCTCATTCTCCATCTTTTGCTGTGCGTATTTCACGTTGTAATGCTGTTGTCTTTACATTAATCTGACTTGTGTCGTGTTGAAAGTGTTATTTGTTCTGAGCAGGAAGATTATTGTCATGACTTTTAGGTAAAAGTGACTTTTGTTCAGAGACCAACATGTTAAATTGCTTTCAGGGTTACGTAATGAGGAGAATGTCTGAAAGCTGTTTACACGTTTTAAGAGGAGATGTGCTCAGACAGACTGAAGAGGCAGATTGTGTGTTCGAGCTGAGGAGGACGGTGGATTCACACACACACCGTCCTTTTAGCTTCTCGTCAAACAAACACTCTTTGATTTTCCTGTAATGAACTAAAGAGAGGAAATCAAACACAGGAGCTCTTTTTTTCTGAGGAAGCAAGATAACAGGACAGGTCTTTCTTTTTTTTTTTTTTGGTTGATTACAATCTCTTTGTTTCTCTTTCTAAAAGGAAATGATCTGTTCTTTAGCTCTTCATGCCAGATACAAAAGTTTTCTCAACAACAAAACACTTTCTCTCTTCACCCTCCAACACACACAATATAATGAGCTGATGCAAAGCTTCATTCCAGGCACAGAGGCCTTATTGCATCACATCTGCGCTGAAACACAAGAGACATACATTTTATGTCCTGATTAATTGCAAAAAGAGAGTAAAAATCAACCGGCCCTTCTTTCTTTTTAAAGCTTCCCTCCTCTTAAGGCGCCTTTAGACTGTGCGACAACAAGAATGATGTAAGTTTATAGTTTAATGTTATACTATAAGAGGTCAGAAAATCTGTGTCAGGCTGTACGATATCAGTTTGAGGCTGTCAGACTGTACGATGAGCATGTGGCGAATCATAGTGCTGCGATGTAAATGTAGGAACAAGTAAATGAAAGCAGAGACATGTCATCCATCTGCACCGCTCTGATGTTTTGAAAAAGTAGCACAGTCATACTTTCTTTGCTTTGCTTCATTTTTGGTTCACAATTTTTTGTGGTTCACAACGCTGACACGTTTTCCTTGCAGTAAACATTCCTCCTGTTCATACTGGCCATTAAGAAATCCCTTTATATTGTGCTTTCAGTGTAAGTGACGGGGGCCAACACAACCACAGCCCTCCTTTCCGAGCATTTAAAAGTTTATTTTGGAGCTAATGTGAAGCTTCAGCCGTCCAAATGAAGTCGATATCTTTTAAAGTGTCTTTTTAATGCCAAATTGTCTTTTTGTTCCACTGTAGCTGAACAGAAAAACAATGTCCATCAAGACACAAAGAGGGATTTTTTTTTTACTAAGAGACTTTAATTGTGGAAGAGATCTACTTTATTCGACTAACTCAGACAGTTGAAGCCTCATATTATGTCCAGATAAACTTTTAAATGCATTTTTGGAAAAAACAAGGACTGTGGATTTTGTCCCCCATCACTTACACTGTAAGTGCATTTGGACGAATCTTCTAACAGTCAGTATGAACAGGAGGAATGATTACAATGAGAAAAACCTGTTTTAATGGTCATATGGACACCAGACCTGAAAAATGGTGAACTTGTCCTTTAACACTGCATTAGGCCACATGGCAGCATACAGTACATACCCTTAACTGGTCGGTATTGCTGGGCCCATTTGCATCACACAAGACCTATCCTTTAAGGATGCTTTTATCAAAAAATGTTACTAATGAAATGTTGTGCTGGCCAGTGTACTCTGTGGCAATTCATGTCTTATTCTGATTGGTTGGTTGGTAGTCGTGGGTTGTAGCAGCAGTCACATTGTGAGAATTTGGTCCTAAATTCAGAAAAAGTCAGAATTTTGCCATGTACAGTGAAAAAATGGTGTTTAATCTGAATTCTGCTTCATTTCACACTTTGCAACAAACTGAACATTATTTTAATCAAACCTCAGAGGAACATTCACACATATCCAAATGGCACAGAAAACAACTTGAGGCCTCTGATTCAAACAGTAAAACTAATCACTGTAAATAAGTTGAAGTTTGCACTTGAATGATAAAATCAGGGTATAAACTTTAACATTTTATTTTGCAGTGATGCACAAGAGAAGAAAACGGGGAATTGCAATCCTGATTCAGTAACATGTTGACAATTTTCTCTCCAAAATGTTTTTTTTTCCTTTTTTCAACAAAAATTTCATTGAATTTGTAGAGTTTCATTGATATTTTTATAAAAGTATCAATGAAAGTAAATATTTCAATGTTTTTCTAGTAATCCTGTTGTATTTCTAACCTATTTTTTTACTAAAACACAGTGCAACTACTGTTTGTGACATCAGTGACTGTTAATTCTATTTTATCTGAGAGGTCACTTTCATCAATGTCTGTTTCTAGTAAATTGGGGGAAAAGACAAATCATATAAGAGGATAAACAGGCAAATCATATCATCAATAAATCATAATCATCAATCATTTCAAATCATACTTCCCATTTTCTTCCTTTTTTGGTTTGTTTTTAATATTTTTCTGTAATTTTATTTTACCAAGTTAATTATTTTGTTCACCTATTTTTTGGCCTAAATATGTCTAATTGTCTTGTACTTTCGTCTAATTGGAGACTAAAATGTCAAATCATCTCTCCATATTTCATTTTCGGAACTGCTTTTATTTCCCGAGTAAAAGGAATCAGACCTGGTTAATTGGTGCCGACACATTACATGACATTTCACAACACAGACTGGGAGCAGGAAAGAAGGTCACAGAGAGTGCAGACCAGCTTTACTGTACGACTACAGACCGGAAAAAAGAAAAACGTACTAATATACTGTGAGAGAGAATCACTTTCTTTAAGTGACACAACCAAAGCAAGAACAAATCAGCTTCCATTTTTCATGAAAATATTTAAAGGTAGTTGGTAAAATATTTGTCTTCTAACAAACAAGTCACAAATCATTATGTAAGTTAAGAGCTTGTCGGTTTTCAGATGTGTGTGATTATTTCATGTTATCTGACATCACAGGACAGTTTTTAATTCAGATTTGAAAATGTAATGAGTGATTATATATACACTAAACATGTACGAATGTATCTGAAAAGTTTATATTTCATGTATAGAACGAGAAAAATAAGTGAAATCCTACTAATCCTGCTATTGTTTGTTTACGTAGCCTCGGGAGCTGCCATAAATCTGCCGAAAAGCAGCTTCTGGAAACTGGCCAATCAGAAGAGAGTAGGCTCATCAGGAGGCGGGTCTTAAAGAGACAGGAGCTAAAACGGCCTGTTAGAGACAGAGGCTGAACTGAAGGGCTGCATAAAGGGCCAGTATAAGATAAATAAGGAGCTTTTTGAACTGTAAATCATGCAAAGATACTCCAGTAAAGCAAATATAAAGTAAATATGGACATGAAAATGTGCATAATAGAAAGAAAACCTTACACCTCCACCTCATCAATCTATCATCAGATAGGTGAAGTCCAAGTGAGAAGTGAAAATCCTGATTTGTCTGTTGTCCTTGAAAAAGTGCTTTTTTTCCTGTTTTTCATAGAAGATATCTCAATTGTGAAAATATTTAACTTCTGCTCCTGTGTTTTGGCTCTTTGCCGTCGAGTAACTGCTTTGCTGTTTACTTGTTTGGCTCATTTTGGGTCACACATGGCACAGCTGAATTACCCTTTGTGCTGTCTTGCCTTTCTCTCTCTTTTATTCACTTACTCCCAGTGAGCTTTGCTGGCAGCGAAGTCAGCCAATATTGCCAGATCTGCAGCCATAAACAACAATAAGGATCATAATGTTTGACACTTGAAATGCTGTGTGTAATGAGTAATTTCCGCCTCCTCAAAATGACACTGGAGTGAGCGTGGACAGCAGTCCTCGCTCGGTGAATTAAATTCCTCCGTCCTCTCATCTCTCTCCCACAGAGACACTAGTGAAAGCAGCCGGTGTTGATAAATCTGTAGCCTCTGATTTTAGGAGTGATATGCAGTGCCCCACCTTTGTAAAAAATTAACTTAAGGGCTTTTTTTGCCCTCATGAAATATGTTTCAGAGGCATTTTGGATAATTTCCAGGGCATTTTTTTCCAAATTATGGGAAATGGCTTAGTTCTTTATTGCATGAGAGACCAACATTCAATCACTCTTATTAAAAAAAAAGTGAAGGGAGCAATCAAACTTATAATGCAAGACCATTTTTGGGGTAAAAATACTAATTTAATATTTTGTTTTCAAAAGTATAAACACAACATTATGTAACAACATCACAGTTCAGCATCTCAACATTGCTGATTGTCCCTGTTCCTGCTGAAACTGTCTACTGTTCCCCAACAGGGTTTTTTTTTGGAGGAGGTGGCCTGACAGTATAACAGAGTGTCTCCTCCAGATGTCGTGTCGGTTGCTATCCGGTCCATCCTCCAACCCGCAGTCGTTGACAGCTTCGGTAGCTTTTTTAAGCACAGGGCAGACGGGGAGAGGGTCAGCGGCTGTCCAGATTTCTAACATACTTTCATTTCGAAATGATTGTGACTCAGCTGGAAGTGTGACAGGTTTTTTCAAATTAAAAAAACACTCCATGTTGGTTATGTTACCATTAGTAGCATTAGTAGTTAATCTCCAACACTGGTCTGCAAACACCAAACTGGTATTCTGCCTTTTTATGAGGGAACCTGTGAATCACTCATTATTTTAGTGTATCATGGCCTGTTTTTCAATTCAGCAAAAGTGGTAAAATCTTAATTATATCCATTCAAAATGAAACAAATCTGTGTTAATCATAAATGTAAGGAGGCAAATAATGGCCATAAGGATGAGAATCTGATAAACAACTGAAATTTAATCACTACTGAATTAATTAATGTTTTACTTTGAAAGCCATACATCTGAATTCCCCTCTTTGAAATGTTCACTTGTCAATTTCAAGCCCTGTAATTTCAAAAAAACTTAATTCCAGTATATAATGTTTATAATTTCAGATAGAAAAGTCTATACCCAATATTCAGAAATGATGTTCAAATTGCTCAAATTCAATAAGCTCAATTCAGACCTAAAAATCAGTTGCATAAATTTTGCCTGGTCAAATTCAGATTCTAGGATTTGTTAAAGTTTTTAAGTGATCCAAGCCTCAATTAAATTAGTTGTGTTAAAACAACAGTCAGGAGCCCAAATGAACATTGAAACTATTTATTCTGGCTGTAATCATTCCTCCTGTTAATACTGACAATTAGAAGATCCCTTCATAATGCCGTTTCAATGTACGTGATGGAAATCCACAGAAAAAATGTATTTAAGTTTATTTGAAGCTGATATGAGGCTTCAGCGTCCAAATGAGTCAAATCAAGTCAATATCCCTGTTTTTTTATGATCCTTCCACTGCAGCTGAACAGGAAAACACTGTCTGTCGAGACATAAAGAGGGACATTTTTACAAAATAAAAGACTAAATGTGGCAGATATCCACTTGATTTGACTATCTCAGACAGCTGAAACCTCATATTATCTTCAGATAAACTTTTAAATACAGTACTGTGCAAAAGTTTTAGGGCACTTTAGATGTTTAGATTCTAATGCATTATGCAATACCATCAGGGAGGCATCTGATTGGTCCCAAATTCATTCTGCCATCTTCAGCGACATAAAGAGCAAGGAGTCCTGCAACAGATGGTCTGGCCCCCACAGAGCCCTGGTCTCAACATCATGGAGTCAGTCTGGGATTAACATGAAGAGACGGAAGCAGCTGAGACGTCGAAATCCACAGAAGAACAACTGCGGCGACTTCTCCGAGACGCAGGAACCAACCGACCTGCCGAGTACCTGAAACACTGTGTGCAGGTGAACCGAGGAGAACTGCTGCTCACAACAAATACTGATTTACTTTAGGTTTCTTCTGTTTACTGAAATTTGTATATAGTTAACTGATAAATAAAAATTAGTCATGGCATTGTTTCTGAAAGCCTCCTCACTTTACTTTTAGTGCCTAAAACTTTTGTACAGTAGTGTACATTTTTGCTCAAAACGAGGACTGTGGATTTTGTCCCCCATCACTTACATTGAAACTGCATTATGAAGGGATCTTCTAATGGCCAGTATGAACAAGAGGAATGATTACAGCCGGAAAAACCTGTTTCAATGGTCACATGCAGCCTGGTCGCCAGAATAAAACGTTGGTACTGTACGTTTCTGGAAACTACAGAAACGTTGAATATCTACGTTTCAACACGTGAAATACGTAGCATATTAACATTTCAACAACACGTATTATATCAACATTTCTAAAGTGATGTAGTTGATCTTTCCTATATAGGAGGAGGAGGGGCAGGTGGATGGTTAGTAAGTAGAGAGCACGGTTCGAGACCACCTCAAAACCGAAACCAGTGACCGCTTCCCGTTTCGACCGATAAAAGCGCGTGTTTTTAGCGAGACGTCAGGACATCTGCAGCCGTTTTTCTGGCGAGAAAACCGGCTTTTTTTAGTGAGACATCGGCCGTTTTTTTTTTTTTATTTTATTTTATTTTAACCCAAACCATGATCTTTCTCTAACCCCAACCAAGTGGTCTTTGTGCCTAAACCTAACCAGACCTTAACCACAGCGTTGTCACACCATAAAACATCATTATTCAACGGGTAGAAACGTTATATATGCTACATTTGTAGAAATGTTGATATGATACGTATTTCACGTGTTGAAACGTATATATTCAACGTTTCTGTGGTTTGCAGAAACATTCAATGCCAACGTTTTCTTCTGGCGACTGGGTTGTCATATGGACACCAGACACTGTAAGTGCATTTGGACGGATCTTCAAATGGTCAGTATGAACAGGAGGAATGATTACAGCAAGAAAAACCTGTTTTAATGGTCATATGGACACCAGACTTGAAAAATGGTGAACTTGTCCTTTAACTCTGCATTAGGCCACATGGCAGCATACAGTACATACCCTTAACTGGTCGGTATTGCTGGGACCATTTGCATTTGCACATTTTATTTTTGCGTTGAGGGAACTAAAACAACATAACGTTATCACTGATTTTTGGTCACGAGGAGTTAAAAAAAAAAAGAATTTACTCCTGATATTTCTGAGATATTCTTCTCCTGGACTGACACACAAACCGAGTGACTGCCACTGTCATGAGAGTGATCATTAAAATATAATAATAACCTCCCTGCTCTTCTCTCTCTCTCTCTCTGTGTTTCTGCAGCTGGTCTTCTATATGGTCGTGCAGACGTTGTACACTCTGGGTCACAGTCTGTCTTTGATCGCGCTCACCACAGGAAGCGCCATCCTCTGTCTGTTCCGGTGAGACCAAATATTCAAACGTTATTACGCAACATAAAACCTCAGGGGACCCCTGTGAGGAAGCTGGGTGCTCACGATACAAAAAAAACAAACTGTAATAAGAAACAGAAACGATACTGAATCTTAGTGGCTGGTGTTCATTTCACGCTCAGTTTTTAGGTCTTTGTTTCTCATGTTTTTTTTATCTTCGTGCTCTGATTGACACGTCAGCAGAGTCTGAGGATAAGCTGTCAGTTTAATTTGGTTTTAAATGAACAAGCACTGGAAATTAACTAAATTTTCATTTCACAGCTTTATCAACTAATTGTCAACAGATGTTTGTGTGTGTGTGTGTGTGTGTGTGTCAGCTTCTCAGTTTATGGGTAAAATGGGTTTAGTTTTATTCATTTTTGTTAATTTAAATGATCTTTATTGGAGCTTCTTTTTAAAAAAAAATTGCTGTTGGGATTAGTTTCTGAACTCAGATGGATAAATATGCATAAATTACACATCTGTGAGAAGATATTTTAATCGAGACATAAGAAAAAACTTTTCTAAGGCCGCGTTTGACTCGACACAATTGAGTTTGAGTAAAAAAAAAAAAAAAAGTCACAAACTCTTGACAGCAGTGATTGAGATTATCATTGTGTGTGCCTGATGATGGTTAATCCTCTTAAATTCTTCCTCTTCCGCGAGTATCAAAACTCTACGTATGCATTCGGCTTTCCTGGTTTTATTGCACTGATCCCTGAGTGAGAGCTTATTATACATCCACTTGAAAAATGACTGAAACTTGATTGGAAGCTGGTGTTCTCCACGAGGAAAGAAACCTGTACAGTATGTCATATGGATACAGTTATTAATAGTAACAGCAGCTGTATCGTCCTTAATTTTGATGGGGAATTGTAGTATATAACAGTAATAGAAACTATTACACTACTTATAAGCACAATTTTGTGGAATAAAATCCACAAATCAAATCAAATGATGATTAAAAAACAATAATAAATAAAAGAAAGTTAAAATAATATGCAATTTAAGACAGAAAAATGATAAAAATGGATATTTATGATATTAAAACCAATTGCCAAATCAATAGTTTACTGGTAAAATATAAAAACTTAAAGAGGTAACAAAAATCATAAGAGACACATAAAAATAGAGACAGTAGTTGAATGCAAGGTCAAATAAATATGTTTTTTAATGTCCTTGAAAAAAAGCCTCTGCCATCTCGAGGTAAAGTATTTCATACTTTGGAGGCCTCGGGGAAAGAATTCCAGATCCCCAATTTTCTTTTGGTCGCGGTTTCAGATATCCAACAGATTAGCGGAGGATAAAGTGATGCTGCATGATGGAGCTAAAGCAGACGTGGCTGAAAAAAAAAAAAAAAAAAAAAAGTTCTGCATTTGAATAAAACTCCTGCATCTGCCTGTGTTACTAGAGGTACTGGTGAGAAGATGAAATACAATCCAGGAAGTCACGTTGAGTTTAAGATTTATGAGTTTGCAAGGCTTAACACTGCAGAACGGTTGATAATACCGTATTGGCCCGAATATAAGACGACCCTGATTATAAGACGATTTCCCCTTTTTTTTCCCCGACACTTGTTTTTGGAAGAAGACTTTTTGACGATACAACACACTTTCAACTTTGTGTGAAAGTTTCCCTCAGATACTATTAATGTAAGGAGAAGAGAGTCCTCATACTTGAAGCCTTTTCTGAAAAATAAGTAAAAAATCTTCTATTAAAGCAGACTCAACATACTCACTCTCTCCTCTCAGGCTCTATGAAGCGGTCAAAATACTTTTTTTTTTTTTTTATTTTTCATTTCACCATCTTCATCTTTTTCTCTTTTGTCATTTTCTGTGACAGCAGTAATTGCTTGGCTGCTTGACACATTCGGATGACAGTTCGTTTGTGCGGTAAAGACGTCAGAAGATGCTTTAAACTAATTTTCACTCGTCACGTAGCAGAAAAAAACACGCTCGACGAGCCTTCAGAAACTCCTGCAGGTTCAACTAAGTGAATGCATCAGTCTCAGTAGGAGCTGGCCTCTATTCAAAAGGAAAATCTGATGTTGTGAACATTTAACTGTCAGGTCCTTGACCCCTAATTTTTTAAAAGTAATTTCAAGAGGAAAATATTTGGGCCAATCAGTACTATGAAGGAGAATTATTCCACTCAGGAAAGTCGGCAACATTTAATTTTTTTATCTCAACAATTGCACCTATATCAATGTCACTGCATTGCAGCAAAAGTTGAGCCAGGTTTAGCTTTTACTGTTGGATGAACCTGTATTTTTTCATCTGGGTGCTCTGCATCGGGACCCTACTGTTCCTGAGCCTCATTGAAATGAATGAGGAGGTTGACCCAGCGCTATTGTTCATCTGAACAAGGCCTTAATGAAATAATAAATCCAAGAGCATTCAGAGGTTGCAAAAGCAAGATAACTTGTATAAATCAAATCTGGAAGTCAGTGCAAAACTGAGCTTGCATACTCTATCCTTTTTTAAGAAAGCATATATTTTCAACAGTTTTCTACATTTACACGAAAATAAAAATTGAACAGCTTATTCATCGTTTTACAGTATTTGCATGAAAACCTAAAGCAGTGGAAGGCAAATAGCTGCAACATTTGGCCCCTGAAGAAACCTGAACTTTTCACTTTCATAGATTACATCAAAACATTTTACAAATCAACTATCAGTAGATAGAAAACCTACAATTACATATCTAGCTGATCTCTAGCTGCAACACAGATGAAACATAATTCTGTTGGTCCTGCTTGTTGTAGGATACAGCCCTAAAAGAAACAGTTTAATATATCAAATATATTCTTAAATGAATTAATAGAAATAAACCCCATCTGTGAAACTTGAATTGTGTGAAGCTTTTGTATGACAAAGCTCATTTTCCAACATTTGTATGTTTTATATCTGTGCAGGAAGCTCCACTGCACCAGGAACTACATTCACCTCAACCTCTTCTTCTCCTTCATCCTGAGAGCCGTGGCCGTGTTGGTGAAAGATGACATCCTCTTCAGCCGCAGCACACAGTGCTCCCATCAGCCATCGCTGGTGAGGTCACCACCTCTGTCCTCAGTCAGCTGAGTCGTGTCCCGAGGGAAACGAGCGAGGCGGCACACAGAGAGAGAGCGTGCAGCAACACACTCGCGTGTTAACAGCACAACTGTCACAAAAGGACATTTCCAGTGTGACGTTCCCAGCAACTGTTTTTAATATGACATTTAAATTAGGTTTACATAAATTAGACTTTAAATTTTTTGTCTTAAACGTATTTAATTTTGCAAATGTCTCATAAACATGACAAAAGCGTGAAACTCATTTATTGTGACATTTACAGCTGTTTTCTACACTGATAACTAAATTTAATTTAGTTGGTGAATCTATGTTGTCTCATTTAGCATTTAGGATGAGGAACTTCTCTCCTGCAATATATTCATTGTTTGAATAACAGTCTAAGTATGTCCCTGACATCTGGTAACAAAACCAAAACTTTTATTAAAATGTAATTTCCAGGTTTTAGTGGGAACAAAACAAGCCAAACTTCTCACATTCATAGAGGAATAGTCATCTGCTCTAGGCTTGTAATATGCCTCTGAAAGGTTTGTGCAGGATAGCAGCCAGTCAGCCTTGAATTACGGAAATTACAATGGATTCCAATGCAAATCCAGAGTCACGACTACAAAAAAAAAAAAGCATTAAAATGTCTGTTGAAATTTCTCAAAGCGCTTCTGCAGCATTATCCGTTTCAACTGTATTGATCTGAATGTTCATTATGTTCAGAACAATCATCGATGTGCCAGTGCGCTGCTATGAATACACTATTTATAACTATTACCTTCAGAGCTATGACAACAGGCAACAAAGGCAACATAAGAGTACTCAGTGAAACTACATATTGAGTGCATTTACTTGCACATGAGTATCCTGGTTTTGATCATATTCTGAATATGGTGTTTACATGGAACATGAGAAACCTGGTTATTCAGCTGTTATTCCCTGTTTACATGATTCTAACAGTATCCAGGTTTCTGATCATCTGTGTCCAGTTGTGACTTGTTTCCTCAACATCTAAGCCAGTAATTTCTCTACCAACAGAAAATGTTAAAGAAACCTTGATAAGGTGTTTATGTGCCATAGTGTCCTGGTTTTTATTGGGAGTACTGTTGATAGGGTAGGATAGGGTTTCTGAGACTAGGATACCACACATAACTGGCATACTCCAAAAACCATAACCAGGATATGCATGTGAAGGCACTCATAGTGTTTGGAAAGTACTGAACTTGCAGATCAGTAGGGGAGACGTGGGTTATATTAAAACTGTAGTTTAAGAAGTGTTTTGTTTTTTTTTTTCTTAGTCGCTGCCATCCTACAGCTGACTAAAGCTGCCATCCTCCACTCTTCAGAGCAAACATTCAAGCCTACAGAATATGAGTCTCTGATACTCAGAAAATAGGTTTTGGGATGAGTTTTGAGCTTGTCAAAATATAATACTGTGTAAAATTAACTAAATCATCTGATCAAAGATTAAGTGCCGGGATCAGACTACACGATGGAGCTAAATCATGGCCTGACCCGAAAGACGTGGGGTGTTAGAGACAAAACTGAGCGTTGGTGTGAAAAATACTCACTTTAACCTGTGAAATGTGTCACTGTGAAATATAGCTCACAGTATCAGAGACCAGAATCTTGGATTTCTACTGACAGTAGCTGAGCGTGGAGGTTCACTTGTAAAGGTAATGAAATATCAAAGGATTGGCTTATCATTTTAATGTGCAGAGTTGTGCAGGGATGATGATTTGTTCTGCTAATGTGTCCTTGAGAGAAGGAATGTGTTTTAGGAAGCCCACTCCTCTCTTTCCATTCTGGCTTAGGCTCAGATAAGGTAACATCCTGGTCTTGGAGTAAACAGGACAGGTTAAGGGGTCGAAGGCCACATATAGGTTAGGGTTCTTGCCCTCCTGTGTCCTTGGGAGACGTGGCTCTTATCTAGCATACATGGACATGTAAATGTATACCTCATGGATGTTTGCCATTGGCTGTAATCATATAAGCTGATACGTTGACCAATCACAGATCATTTCTCTGTTCCTTCTGCAACTATAATAGAATAGGTTTGCTCTTTGTTCAGTGATACGAACTGATGTAAATCTTTATGTGTTCTGTCTCCTTATAGTACAGGAATATTTTTTTAATCTTCAACCCAGCAGTGTTTTGTCTATTATTTCATATGTGTGTTTAGTGTTGTCAGACAATTTCCACAACACACTCTTGACCTTTGAAACAGCAGTTTGATAAAAAAAAAAAAAAATCTTTTGGGGAGTTTTCTGAACTTTGAGCCGCATCTCGTGGCCTTGATGTTGATAAAAGCCAAGAGATTTGGCTGAAAGCTTTGAAAAAAAAAAGTGGACATTGTGATTACAAGTTTTTCACTAGCATATCAGATTTTTTTTTTGCTTTTGCTTTTACCTAGCTTGACAGCTTGTACAATGTCTTCTGTGACATAACATGGCATTGAAAGAAATCGGTCCCGGGCGCTGACCTTTCCCATCAACTCCATACAAGCTGTGAAAGACAGCAAGGCTCATATCTCTCAGTCAAGTCAAAAAAACGTATGACTCCTGTGACCACCTAATCTGACACAGTGATCATCTGAAAAGGCAAAAACATAATGTAGTCCCATGACCCAAGCATAAGAAGCTGACGAAACATATTTGACTGTTTTTTGATGTTCAAAAAGCATTGATGTTTGATCTTTCTTAGTTATACTACAACTTCCTCCTCTACTTGCCCTCATTTGCTCACATCTAAAGAGTGGAAACATCTGTGTAATAATTGCAGGGATTCTGTCAGGGCACTCTGACCTTTATACTCCCTTCTGCTCCCAGCTCGTAATGCTGTCATCTACAAATTAAAGCTTAGCCTCCCGGTGAACTTGCCGATCGCCCCAGTGTAAAAAGGGGAATGTATACCCACATATCACAATAATTAGCATAATTGGCTGATTAACCCACAGTGTCCCTGTAGATAGATGTAGGGGACTGTACCAACACTACAGTCATATACAGCCCTGCAAGGACAAACAACAGGATGTGCACATGTTGATATGAGAAAATGACTTAAAGGTTAATTCCATGTCATCGGTAATGCTGTTACAGAATTGCGTTTTGTGACATTTAATATTCTTTAACATTTACAGGTTAGATACAAAGTCTATAACCTAGTTAAGATCTTTGACCTTTAAGTAGTTTTCTATCATGCATTTTTGTCCTTTGTGTGTGTTTTCAGGTGGGTTGTAAAGCCAGCCTGGTGTTTTTCCAGTACTTCATCATGGCCAACTTCTTCTGGCTGCTGGTGGAGGGTCTGTACCTCCACACGCTGCTTGTTGTCATCTTCTCCGAGAACAGACACTTCATCGTTTACATGTTCATCGGCTGGGGTATGTAATCACTATTTCACATCTTAATATTGAACCAAATTCTGCCTCGAATGCCTACTGAATTATCATTAAACTTTTTAGCTTCTTAGCCTATTTTAGCTTTGGTTTAACAGCCTACGACACTATCTGCCCAGCACCAAACAGGTGACCGGCAAATTTAGCAACTAGCTGCTACAGAGCCAGATTGTTTTCTAAAGAGTTGTTGGAAACCAGAACAGAGCTAAAAGGAGACTTGTCAAGTGGATACTAAAGGTGCTGTCAGATAGCGAGAGGTTGCTGCTGCCGGCTCTATTGTTTTCAATGGAAATATGACTCTCGTGAATGCGCACGTTGGAGTTTATGATGGTCCAACTTTTTCCAACTTGCCACCATGACCACAGAAACTACAGGAAGGAAAACATGAGCTGACTTTACTGGTATCTTTCTCAAATGATACAGATTCTCACCAGCAGAACAAAGTCTCAAAGTCTGATGATCCAGTCTGAGACAATAAAAATCTATGATATTAGTTAGCAAAACTCACTAGCCTATGTATTACTCACCTTTTCCTCTATTTTAAGCGACTGCATGCTTTATTTAGCTTCGTGATGAGAGTGTACTACACAAACTCGTGGATCGGTCGTAGCCGAGAGCCACGGCAATGACATTCATAACACAGAACATCGACTTTGCTGAGCAGCAGCCGCGGTGGCAACCACCTGCTGTCTGACAGCTCCAAAAGGATGATAATGTTGCTCTGTGTCTGTTGGATGTGTAAATAGAGAACTGTTTGTTGTTACAACTTTATAAGATGATAGTACTGTTTGGCAAAAATTGTGTCTGTCAGCTTGAGCTGTGTTCAGTGTTTAGCTGTCGGGTAAAAATTGATTAATGCAGCTTTAAACAAAGTGAACCGATTGTTGTGTATTGTATTTTCACCTTTTACAGGAAGCCTTTGATATACTAAACCTCATGACATGATTTAATGTTCATTAATGTTTTAATGCTAAAGAATTAAGTTGCAAAAGATAATTCAAAATGCAAATACGTGTAATTGTGTGGTTCATGTTATGAGCATGCTTGTTTCTTTTATCTAACAGTATTGAGACCAATGTGGTTAAAGTCTGATGATGTTCTATGTTTTCAACAATGAACTGATCTACTGACAAGTATTGCCTGTGTTTGCAGGAATCCCCACAGTGTTCGTCTTTGCGTGGGTGATGACGAGGATCTATCTGGAGGACACGGGGTGAGTGGCGACAACAACCGACCACTCATCAGCATGGAAACATGATTTGTAATTGTTGTTTTTTTTAACGTCCTTCAAAACATATCACACAGATTAAATTGGATCACATGAATGCGCATGCCACGTGTCGCCTTCAGTATTAATAATGATGTGTAATTTGTTTTGCATCAAGTGGATATGTGAGCGTACGTGGTTCCATTCTCCTTCACTCTGTGGTATTGTTTATTAGTTTCTCCTTTATGGTGTGATTGGAGAATAGGGAATTTCAATCACATTAGAGAGTGGCACAGAGTGGCAATCAACAGGGACTGTATCTGTTATTTCATCAAGTCCACAAATTGCATTTTATCGATTAGATTCTGTCAGCAGACAACCATATGGGAACTCAGCTTTACAGTATATTAAGACAAATATCCCACATGTCAAAGAGCACCTTATTGGATAATTCAGCTAGTAAGATTTGCATGGAGTAGCATATGAGTCTGGTGCCACAGATCTGCTCGGCTTCTGTTGCACATTATTACAGCTGACACTATAGCTCATTACTGCGAGTCACAGTAAGTGGGCGTATTCTAAAAACGACTCTCTGAAACAACTCTCCAGCAGCAATTACAGAGCAGCAGTCTGATCGCAGAAGACAGCTCCACAGTGTGAGGAAAGTCTTTGGAGTGTGATAATGAAACTTGAGCTTCAAAGTTCATTTTTAACCTTGGGAATAGTAGTTTGAGAAAGGAGTCTTCAGGAGCTTTCAACAATTGAGCAAACTCCATCCGTTGATAAAGACTGTGAGATGCTGTTAAAAGCCCCAGAGAGAGTTAGTAGATGTTGAGTTACGATTATTTGGTCAAAGATGATTTGAATGGTCCACAATTCCCAAAAAAAAAAATAAAAAATTTGTAGCCTTAAGTCAAGTGTCCATTCAAAGGTTATGCAAATTTTAATTAATTAATTAAAAGTGCGGCAGTCAAAGCTTAAGAAATGGAAAAACATTATGGAAATATGACACTTCTGTTAGTTTTACATATGAATTTGAGGAACGTTACAGTCTCCTCATCGCTTTTTTCTGCCGCTGTTTTTAGTCTTGTCAGTGGAGCGAAAGCTTGAGCGTTGTTTAAGTCAAATACTTCAAATATATCATCCATTACACTTTGTCACATTTTGTTTTTATCAATGCACCAGATTTTCTTCTGTATAGTCTTTGTTTATTTGCCCCAAACAGCCAATGTACCAACTGTGAAGACCAACAAAGTGTTGTTGTTGGGACATTGTGAGGTGCTACTGATGCTGCATTGTTTTTTTTTTTTAACTATGACAATATACTCAGGATAAAACGACCACACAACCAACACTCATTTTTGTTCCTAGCACCCCACTTCTATTTGGGTCTGGCCATTACGGCGCTGATATCATGAAGTCTGAACATGTCAAATTACTTAAAAATGGCTTTGGGCCAGACTGAGCCTTGCCTTTTAATTTTTCAGTATAATTTGAAATGTTTGCATGAGAATCTATTGAGTGGCTTCTTGCTTGGTGCTTCCTCTGCTTGTAACTTATTAGATGCTGTTGTGTATTGCACATATTTTATGTTAAATTGGTTACTTTATGGTTTTTGCTGTGCCTTCAGATGCTGGGAGAGAAATGACAACCCCATACCCAACTGGGTGATCAATGGACCAATCGGATTCTCCATCATGGTAAGTTGAGGTTCATTACCTCTCGTTTCTCTGCAGGTATTTCCTATGCTTATCAGAAGCTGCGTTCAAGAAGCATTCAAATGGAAAAATGGAGTATGTTATTAAGGATACATGTGTTGTTGGGAAACATCCAGTGGTCAAACCTTTGATAACCTGAGAACTTTTATCGCTTTTTGCCATAATTGGACTTCTCTTTGTCTTATTATTTGACCTTCCTATTTCTGTTTTTTTTTTCTTTTTTTATTTGGTGAAATTATACGACCTTTGTAAAGCCATATGGATTCTTTATCCCACCTATTTTATATATTTTTTTGTTTTATGCCTTTTTTACTGTTAGTAAATGTAAAAAAACTTTGACTGTGTGCAGGCCAGTAGTTATTTTGTCATGATGTTAAGTTCAGCAATTAAAATGTCACAACTCATGCATCAACCAAGTATTTCTACAAAACTAAGAGACTCTTGCCACCTTAAGGGACATCCATTCGCAAAAGTCTGTAAGTTATATGCCCAATATTTCCAGCTGAAGTTACTTGAGGTTCATGACCTTTTTGGAAACCTTTTAAACCCTAATGAATTGTTTAATAAATCCACACGCATCAGGGAGCACTCTTTCTGGCATCCAGTAACAGCGAGTGTGTTAGCACCCATGTCTCATGTTATTAACTTCACAGGATTTCCTGCTGAGTGTATTCCTTCTCTCCTGCTGAGTGAAGTCCCTCTGTAAGCTGTTTCAACCTTTAACAGTCTCAGCAAGTTACTCTTAACAGGAGCTGCTGCCAGACATATAAATGTAATTTAATGTGAGTTAAAGTTTAAAAGACTACAAATCCAAAAATAACTGTAAAGTTCATCATCTGGTATATTAAGTTCCAAGTGATTTCCTATAAGTATAAAAAGCTAAATTTCTCTACAATTGGAAGCTATTTTATCATCTGACCATTTCTAACCCTTGTCCCCAGAAGTTAGTGTTGCTTTGCCTGTCAAGCTTTCCAGTCTGGCACATAATGTAGTTAACCACAGATTAACCATTGAGATTTATGCTAGTTTTTGAAACAATTCGTACTGCAGAAAATGTTATCAGCTGTTGCTAGTTAGCAAAGTTAACTGAGTTGTTTAAAACTCCGTCTTGAATGTTTCAGCTGACTTGTGAAAAATGTGAGATATACAAAATACACATTTCATCACTACAATACATGATATCATGTTAAATCAGTCCTACAAGAAATACTAAAAGCTAAAGTTAACAGGTAATCTACACTCTCGCCAGTTTATGATTCACATGTGGTGGGTTTGGCTAGTTAGCCCTAGAATAGTGCGCTTATGGACATGATGCGGTTCAATTGTGAACAAGAGTTATACATTATACATTACTTGTACAAGCAACACAATAGTAATTTATGTTTTACTGTGTTCCACTTTTACTTGAAGAAAAACTAACTGATGTGTTTAGCAAAGTCATCTTGTTTTAACATCCACAAATCTCAAAGAGAGCTAACATTTTATAAACTTTGATATGGTACACAAGCCACACAGTGGATGTGTCCTGGACCGACTCTTTATCACTTAACTTGTAATCCCCCAAATCTATCTAGCTAGCTAATAATATGCTAACTCTTGGCCTTGAAAGTAACACTAGGTCACTAGCTAGGTAAGTAGTAAGCCAGGCAAGCTAAAGTTAGCGGCTTACAGCAGGTAACACATTGTGTGATCCAATCTTTATAATTTTGCTCTTTTATTTTTGGTTTTTGTGGGGTAAAAATATTAGCAGCAGCTTTCTAAAGTCTTTAACAACAATCACTCTTACTGGAACGCCACACCTTTTTGGCATGTGGAGCTACAGACCTGCTGTGCCCAGTTATGCTAGTTGATTAGCTTTGACTGGACAATCATTATTTGCGGTGGGTTTTAACGGTCAATTAGCAACTCCAAATAGTAGCACAAAAGTAGCTGTTTCAAACAACTCACAACTTGATTTGTGATTCTTCAAAAAAAGCTGAATAAGGGGAAAAGGTTGAATGTCACTTTTTGGTGGATTAAAAACTCACTTTCTGCTGTTTCTGTCTCTTTATTAACTTTTCATTCATTGCTCTCAGTGGGCAGAGAAATGTCAAACACAACAAAATAAAATCGCCCCTTATGGGTCTCTCAGTCTCCTGAGTTGTTCTGATATTTCTGCTATTTCCTCCCTGTCTCCAAGGTGAACTTTATGCTGTTCATCAGCATCATTCGGATCTTGGTTCAGAAGCTGAGGTGTCCTGACGTGGGTGGCAATGACCAATCACAATACAGGTATCTCACATAGATGTGATGCTTTCTAAACAGCTTGAGCAGCAAAAAGCTTTTTTGTTTTGTTTCGTTTTATAATCCCCATCTCGACACTCTTGTACATGTCCTACAAATCT
The DNA here is from genome assembly GCF_914725855.1 of Thunnus albacares. NCBI lineage: Eukaryota > Metazoa > Chordata > Actinopteri > Scombriformes > Scombridae > Thunnus > Thunnus albacares. The sequence continues at coordinate 27,834,752 of NC_058117.1, forward strand.
GTTTTTTTCAGCACGCATGCTAAGAAAGTTAATAAAAGTTGACCAATTCAGTCAACATTCATCTGTCATTAAGCAAAAGCTACACCTGCTCAGTCAGTGTAAGCTGCTGTGGATAAGAGAGTCAGCTAAATGCCCTAAAATCATCCAAGACGCTCAGAACCTTTTTTTATCCCCTCTGTGTTTGCTGTCTGGAGATAAGAGTGACGCTAACGTTCATTCAACAAGACACCGTTTCATGATGCAGCCTTTATAAAATGTAAAGGGGGGGGGGCTCTATCCCTCTACAGAGCGTTTATTTTGCACGATTCAGTGTCTGTTTGAGTCTTGGCCCAGTCAGAGGCGGTTTGTTTAATCTTCAGGCAATTTTACCCACCAGTGAAATCTGAGCTGTGCTGAGTTGTCAGGTATTCTCATGTCCTGCTGCCTGCTGGAATCTGAGTTCAGAGGCGAGGGGTGATGAAAAGCCTGAATAAGCCCGGTTTGTTCCGCTGCTGTATCATCTGTTAGTGTAAGTAAAGATTCAGTGTCAGTGCAGTAAAGTTCAGTGTAGATCTGAGCAGAGTCGACACCTGGTATGCTGTGATACTGCGAGGGAGGATTTCACCGTCTTCTGCAGGGGTAAAACGATACTACGTGAGTGTTTTTATTATTTGGTCGTATTTACTTTTCCAAAACTGTTTCCCCATTTAGCTCTAGTGGTAAAGCCTGTCGGGTAGTTTTGGTTTTATTTGCCCAGATTATCCACTGCATTCATGTATCCCTTCAGAGCTCAGGCCTCCAATCACAAGACTTCTAACACACCCTAACCCTGAAAATAAAACATTTATTGTGTTTGGGTCTCGTCTAGCTTAATAATTAATAATAATTCTGTTTCTCAGAGGCCTCAAATGCATTTTGTAAAACTGTTAGGAGATGAACAGGAGCCTAAAGCTATCTGCTTTTATACAAATTTAACACTTTTAAATTGTATTTTAATGTCTTTTTACTTGTGTTGCTTTTATATTCTGTCTCGATGCTTTTTATCCTCTATGTGAAGCACTTTGAATTGCCTTGTTGTTGAAATGTGCTATACAAATAAGCTTGCCTAGCCTTTAGTTAGCCTCAAGTTTAAGTAACAGCGAAACAAAGCAGTTTGTTTAAAATTGTCACACAAGGACACTGTGAGGAAAGAAAAAAGACAAACATGGATGCTTATTCAGCTATAAAGCTGCTAGCCCGCTTTTCAAAGGCTTTGGACTTTCCATCGATGACGTAATGGAGATAATGTCAAGTCCCATGCAATGACATACTGTAATTTCCCCAAAAATTACAAACTATAAAGTGATATCATACAGTGATACCATTAAAAAATGGCAGAAAATGGCAGTCCTGAATTGTAAATTAGCTTACTTTTGATGATTACAGCCAGAGACAACGGGGCTTGATGGTTAACACTGAAATTATTTCATTATAGTCCAGCGATTCAGTCAGTTCTCTTTCAAAGGAGAGCAGTCATCACTGATGCCCTGATAACCAGACCCCTGATTATCCGACTGACAGATGAAAAGAGTCTTTCAACAGTACAGCTCATTGCTGCTGCTGACAGGGAAAGGGCTGAATTAGCAGCCAGGTACATGTTGTTACTACTTGGCACTTGTTGAGGAGAAACTGGTGCAGGAGTAGGTGTCTGGGTTGAGAATGACGGCTGAACTTGAGCTGGATTCTCTTCCTCCTGCTCCCACTCAAAAATCTGACCCATCAACATCATCATATGGTCAACAAGAAGTAACAAGAATTGTTTTATTTTTAATTGGTTACGTAGTCGAATAATTGAAACAGTATTCACTGACTGCTATTCACTGGATGATCCAGCAAAATAAGGAAGCCTTCTGATTGGGTGGCCCACTTAGGCCCACCCACAGCTACACACCTGACTGTCCCCATAGGAGGAGAGGCACTAAAACCATGGTGGCACCATGGTATTTGAACAGTGCATGGTGCTAAAAGTATATCTAATAAACCTACCAGGAATTAAATTTTGATGTGTGACTTTCAATACTGTTTTAATTCCATAACTTTAGTCTATTAGAACATAACAGATTTTTTTTTTTTTACACACACAAATAGGTGAAAGTTGAACAGAAATTGTGTGTTGATGCCATTTTGTTCTAAGACAACAAAAACAACAACACAGTACATCTCTGGTCTCAAAGTGCAACACAAAACATATGCAGATATAACCCTAAACAGAGTTAAATAAACAAAAGATATAGGCATGAGCTTCCACTGTGCTGTTTAATGGCCATCCAATAAAAAATCAATAAAAAAAAGCCCTTCATGCTCTGATCACATTATTTTTCATAATCATCAATGGAGAAACACATTTTTTGAGTGTGAACTGTGACGTACAAGAAAAAAAAAGACCATTTTGAACATGGTGTTGCACTGTGCTGCAAATAAATGAATTGTTCATGTCTGTTTTTCTCTCAGGAGGTTGGCCAAATCCACTCTCCTGCTGATCCCTCTGTTTGGGATTCATTACGTGGTCTTTGTCTCTCTCAGTGAATCCATCGCAGAAGATTCTAAAATATTTTTTGACCTGGCCCTTGGATCGTTCCAGGTGCTATATTTAAAAATTCTCTCCACCTACACTTCATTTATTGCCATTATCCTTAATGATTTGTGTTAATCTTCATGTTGTGAGTTTAAGATTTAAATGTTGAATTACTCCTGATGATTTATTTGTTGTTTTGTTTCAGGGTTTGGTGGTTGCCATTCTGTACTGTTTCCTAAACAGTGAGGTAAGCTCTCACTCTATGAAATGACATAACACTGTACAGTATATAGTATTTATAAATGTGTACAAATTCGATCAGGACTGAGTGCTGCACTTCCAATTAACCATCGTTTGAATAAAACATCCTTGGTTTTTTTAGTATTTGATTTTGGGGAGGAAAAATTAATAACGCTCTTAAAAATATCCCCATAAATGCATCTGCTGTCAGCCGATAACATGCTTATTTTAAAATACAGTTTAATTTAAGTGTAGTCTTTAGCTGAAACATTTGATAAGCAGTAAATTATTTTGGCAATTTGTTTCGTTGGAGCTGGAAGTTGTCAGTGTGTTGTAAAAGATTTTTTTTTTTCATTAAAAATATTCATAATTATCCTAACAGCGGTGCCAACTAAGCAGACTGCGACGCACCAGGGGCAGATTTGAAAACTGGCATTTTGTTTCAAAATTGGCTTTACCCTGCTTGTAATATTTCTGCTGCTCCCTGTGTTCTGCAAATGCAAGCATCTAACAGATTGAGAATAAAACACCATAAATATGTCTTCAAGTAAAATCTGACCAGGGAACTTTCCAATCATCTCAAAGCAGTTAATCACATTTATTATCCTCATTTGATCTGATAACAATTCACAGAATGAAACAAGTAAAAACAAGAAGGCACCACATCATTAATATACAACAAGAAAATCAAACTATATAATGAAAAAAATAAGCAGGAAACGTATAAACTGGATAGAACACATACAAGTAATTATTACTGATTGATTACTGCTTAAACACTGTGTGCGGATGGTACTGTAGTTAAAGTGTGTGTGTACAAAGTCCATGGAAACACGAGAGCGGACACGAAAAGATGCCTCGAATTGTTGAAAATGTTTCAACCTCCTTGGAAAAAGTGCAAGTATCTCGGGGCTTGATGATTCCACTTTATACACTCCACAGACTGCAATTAACGCAAGGAGAGAATCTGCATTCGATCTGACCACATTCAGAGTTTGTGTTAATATTTGAGCTTCTGCAGAGAAAACTCTTTTCTTCATCTGTTCTAAGTTGTGACTAAAACTGTCTGATACTTTGTCCATCTTCTGTTTTACTCCAAACAAACCAGAAACGTAAACCTGCATCAGCCACTGTGAGATAATTTCTGTGAAAAAGAGAGAGTCCTTTTTAAGACCAAATTAATGAACTTACTGTGAGTTCAGACAGAATGCGAAGAAAACTGTAGAGGCTACACGACTGCATATAAAGGCAAAACATTCAGAGGCTAAATTCACCCGGGGCAGGTGAATTGATGTGAAGATGCATCTGCGTGACTAAAACTTAAGCGAAAAATTTGTGTATCTTTATAGTCTGCTTCATAAATGTACAGACACAAGAGGAAAAAGGAGAATGACTGGAGGGAAAGGAGTTTCTGGTGACTTCTGAGTTTAGTTGTAGCTGAAGATAAACACAATACACAGTCAGTGCGTCCGTTGCTAACTAGCTGCAGCTAACATACACTTTGCTGTTTAGGGTGCAAAATTTTGCTTTGTTTTTTCACAACTTTAGGAAGTGGTTAAATCTTGTGATGTAAAATCAGACTACACAATATCAGACTGATAACGGCCCAACTCAAAAAGTGGGTGTCAGGCATGACAGATGTCTGTTTTATTCCATGTAGTGTGTCATAGTGGAGACAACCAACCAGCATCTGGGACGCCCGATGACACTGGTTTTGAAAACTTTATATTTAAATGGTTTATAGCTGTCACTCTGTTTAAAAGTGTTTTTTAAACACGTATCTCAGTGAATACATAATTGCGTCCACTAATATTTTGTCTCACTGTTTCGGTGAGGTGTTTCAATTAATCATTCCATACAATGATCTGTATTCAAATAAATGAACCATTTTCAGCATAACTGCAGGTGTACGAGTGGTTCAGTGCTTCGGGAACCTTTGTTTCCACCAAAGTCAGTTACACAATTGACTTTAATTTTTAAAATTATTTGTTTATTTATCTATTTTTGCAGGTTCAAGGTGAGCTAAAGAGAAAGTGGCGGAGCATGTGTCTTAACTGCCGCCTGAGCAGAGATCACCACTTTAACAACACCTTCGCCTCCAGGAACGGCTCTGACCACATGGTGCAGTTTCATCGCAACTCCCGAACCCAGTCCATCCTGCAGTCAGAGACCACCGTGCTGTGAGGCCCCGAGGCATCCTTGAAGTTAAAAACAAAAACAAATACAGTCTCCAGGTTGACCTGGGTCGAATAGTTTTACTTAATGAATGAAGTACCACATGGGTGGGACCTGCACATTGTTTCAGAGCAGATTTTGGTTTCAGCTTTACAAATTTCTGTGAGCCCTCATAATGTCCCTTAAGTGAACCTAAAGCGGGTCTGGTCTGTATCTATGAAGGGTGCTTGTGTTTGCTGCCAACAAAGAGCTGTTTTTATGTTCACTGGCTGTGTGAACAGAGAAAGTACAGGTCTTGTCGGCTAACTTTGCAACATCTGCAGCTCGACATGTTTAGGTCAGTTTTACCTGATGTATGACATGTAGGTATTTGACTTATGTATGTTATATACATTACATTCAATATTTATAAAAAAAAATATATGTATGATAAACAGTGCCATTCTTCTCTCCATGGTTTGCTGTAGACTTTAGACTGGACCAGAGTTGCACTCCTTGTTATCTCCACAACAAAAAAGGTACAAGATTACTGTATTTGGTATACAGAAATATTTAAAAAGAAATATACAGCATACTTAAGATAGTAAATGGCTCACAGACTCGAAAGTGAAACATAAGACTGCAATCAAAAAGCTGTCTGTTACAAGACTTAATGCTTATAAACGGCAGCTATATCACATGGGTGACATTCAAAAGTTAAGATAGCAAATAACTAATATTATAAATTCTAGTACATTAGCTACCAAGAGAAACCTAGCAGAACTATTATATGTAAGTACACTAGTATTCACACCTTGTGCATGCTGCAGTCATTAATGAAGACAAAGGTCAGGTTGATACAACTTTAAAGACTTTTTGGCTGCAACCACCAACATTCAACTCTAACAAGCAGCAGAACTTTGGCTTTGCTTCTCAAAGTATGGTTACTTCTCCAATCTGTCACAGGGCTGCCAAGTTTTGAGTTCAGCTTGGAGTGAGATTTGCTCCTGGGGGGATTGGGGGAGGGGTGGGGGGTGTCAACTGACCCACTCGACCTCTCTCTGGCCTCATGGACCACCATTTTCATAAGACTTTTTGGTTTGCTAATTTGTGTTAAGATCTATGCTCTAATAATATCTGAATAAATAATCATCTTAATACAGACCCAGAAACAGAAAATAATGGTAGAAAAATGAATACAATACACAGTATGAACAAGAACAAACAGTAGGGATAAATCTGGAACAGTCAAATTGTATAATGACTTTGATATCTGCGACCTCAGCACTATCATTTCATGGTTTATGTTCGCCCCATAGAGATAAGAAGTTCTTGAATGATGAAGGTGCTTACCAGCTGAATATTGAACCATCCATGGCTCAACAGTATATCGCAAGAAAGTTTCAGAGCGACAGAGACACAGACACATTACAGGATAATAAATTTGTGTATATTTCTCACTTTCCCCCTGATGGTCTGAATAACTCACTGCTGCACTTTGCTGCTCTGTCTTCTCTGTCTGTGCGCTATCAGTGTCCTCTTTTTGCACCGCAACGTTATCTGTTATGAATATGTTTTTCACTGCGTGAGAAAATGGACGTGTGGCGTGAGAGAGTGTGAAAAGTGTCAGTTGCGTGAGTCTCATGGTCAATGTATCAGACTTGGCAGCCCTGCTGTCAACACCAGTTGTGTGTGGTAAGTTGCCTAAAAGTTAATGGTTCTCAAACCATGTTTTTCCAGCCTAATAGCAACAGCAGCTTTTTTGTTACAGACATGTAGTAAAAAGTGAAACTTAATCAGTTGTATCATGTATTTTGTGGTGCCGTGTCCACACCTCTGATACTTGAAGCTGGTAGAATGATTCACAAATGCATTTTGACCCAGGTCAGCACAGAAGTTGTCTGGATTTATGGTAAGAAAAAGAAAAACACTGGTAAAAGCAGGGTTGTTTTGTATCGATTCAGAACCTAAACTGTTCTGACAAACTGCATCATTTTTAATGTATTGCAATGTATAATAATTAATGTATGCATTTTATGAACTACTGTCATTGAGAAGTGTTGTGCATGCTCCAAACCCTTTATCTGTGCTATGATAGATTTGAGATGTGCTCAGTGATCTGTTGATGAAACAACGCAGGTGCTCAGATGGCAGATTTCATTTAATGAAAAGGGACGATGAAGCCCACCAGGAACTTCTGTTGAAATTGGTTGCTTGATTTGTTGACAAGTTCGATACGACCGCAGCAGTTTCCATATCCAAACTATACAGCTCCAGCTTTGCTGAGCTTGAGAGAGTCTGGCTAGGACAGAAAAGTATTTATTAAACACACTTGTAATGTACAATTTGAGTAGAACGGAGGTTTCTCAGTGGGAAGCCAGTGAGGGATTACGTCACTAAATGTAAATATATACGCTTTTCATGTTTTTTGAGACACTACACACATAATGATTAAACAAACTCATAAATTAAAGTCTTGACATGGAGGTTTGCATAGAGCTCATGTAGAGATTATGAACACTCCCACGTACTACACTGTTTTCTGTTGAAAATCCTCTTTTCCTCATCCTACAGGGAGAACAATACACATGTAGCCATTGAGGAATTTTTTTAATCTGAAGAAACACAAATACTCTTGAGGACTAAAACTGAAAACAGATATTGCTGAAAAACGTTCAAACAGTTTCAGCTTGTATCTGCTCATAACTTCATTATAGTGTGTTAAAAGCAATTGATTAAATGTTAGTATACAGCTTATAAATGTTAAAAAGAAGGACTAAAGTGTTGCCGTTATGCTTTTTTTTTTTACAGTCAAAGTGGCAATGAGAGGGTTTTTTAAATACAGTTTTTCTGTGTTTTGCTTATTAGACAGCTAAACATCTCAAACTGTTCAACACAGAGTGAAAGGTTAAGTCCCAAGCAGTGCAAGAACTTTTCCTTTTTTTTGGTGAAAATAGTGCCTTCATGTGGCTAACTTAATTTTCCAATCACAACCAGAAAGTCAGGTAATATTCTTCTAATAGTACTTAAGTGCAACACACTTCTACTACGAAATCACTGATATTTAAATTGGTTTATTGTGAACAGTCTACTTCAAACATGACAGTCACCAGTTAAAACAGAAGTGGCTGGTGGTCACAGGTTCTTAACAGTAAATAATAATCCTTTTGCTAATGAATGGCAATAGTGTTGATTTTACTCATGCAGCAAGTGTTACACAAGTTGCATGATATTCTCAGTGTTTGCCTTTTTCATTGCTGTTGGTCAATGGCTGTCAATGTGTCATTTTCTTGTAGAATCTAATGTAAATTTTGTCAAGAGAAGACAAAAAAAGGAAACACTTGCTTTTTGTGGCGTGCTATATTTTTCTTATACATGTTGTATTTAATTGTCGCCACAAGACAAAATATTCTGGTGACACTTTGCTTAAGGCATACAGAACCACTATGTCAATTTGTGTAATCACATTTCGAAAAACATACTACTGATTGTTGATCTTTCATTACCTATAAAACAATACTCTGCCCTGTTACGGTTTTTGCTGAACAAGGACTAAAGCCACTTCCTGCCCTGTAAAAGTGCCATAATTAGTTTAATTCTGAGCTGTCAGCAATTTTGTAAGAGTAGGTTAACCTTAAACGTAACAATGACAAACAATCTTTTTTTAATATGGCACTCTAAACCAAACCAGCTTTCTAATATATAACAGTAAAGCCAGACCCAACTGTGCCTTAAAATATATTATTAAACACAAGTCTGGACCAAACATCAAGAAAAAAATGTTTTCTGGTTGTTGTCTAGAAAGTGGTCAATAAAATTTTGGTTTTGTTTTTGCTAAATCTGAGCAACGTTTATGTTGTTGAGGGTCTTGGAATCTCCTGGTTTGATAGATACAGTCGAGTATCATCTGCATAACGATGGATATTATTATGCCTGTAGATGATGTCCCCACTCCTGTTTAAGAAACAAGTAATGTAAACAAGTAATGCAGGAATACAAGACTGAATGTACAGTAATCGTAAAAAGCCATTTGACAAGTATGCTATAACCATACATCACCAGTAGAGTGCGCTGAAGTGCCACTGCTGCTTAGCTCAGCAAAAATGGACAATTCAATACTGGTAAAGCAAGCAATAAGGTACTGTCAATCAGTGAATTTGATTGTGATTGTGATTTTTTAATAAATGCTGGCATGACTGTGCGACAAAGAGTAGAATAAACCTTTTGTTATTTAATAGTTATTCCTAATACATATAAGTAATTTATGTTTTAATGGCCTTTCTTCTCTGGTTAATTGGCAGGGCCCAAGCGCCCCACATTCACCAGCCACCACCAGTTTTTGTACTCTATTTTCAGATTTGTTTACCTTTACAGTTTTGGTTGCAGTTATAGCAGGTGATACATCTGTATTATTGACATGTCAGGTAGAGCTGCTACAACGATTATTTTCATTCTCAATTAATCAGCTGTTTTCTCCATCAATCATTGGGCCTATAAAATCTCAAAATTGTGAAAAATGTTGATTTTCCCTGAAATGAAGCTAATGGCTTCAAATTGCCAAGGATTTTCAATTTACTATTATAGAAGACAAAAGAAAACCAGCAAATGGCCTGCTTTTTAAAGACCCTGTCAAACCAGTCAACATAAAAAACAAATGCATTCATTTACAAAGCTTAACACTAGAACCACCAGGGGTCACTACATATCTAAAACCACCAACGGGTACAATTCACCCATGCACCTGGCTACCACATTTCTAGTACTAAAAATGTACGCATTGTATTAAGGCATCGTCTTCACAAAGGAATGTCTTAAGTCACAAAATTAGTTTGTTTAGTCATCACCTGTGTTTTGGTCCTGTTGTCTTATAATCTATCTTTAAGAACACTAATCGCTTTGCATGGCCGTCAGTATTTCAGTCTAAAATGACATTGTGACACTGTAACTGTGAAAAAATATTAGAAGAAAATATTTGCATATTTGGGTGGTGTGATATTATTATAAAACTGAATGTATTTCATATAGGGGTAAATTTTACCCGGTGGCAGTTATAGGTATAAATGCCCGTGTTTTAAATCTGGATTTATCTTCACAATAGGGGGACGCTACACAACATTATTTTAGAAAAAGTCAAAGACTTGAATATTTTATTAAAACATGGTAACATACAATTGAAAAAATGACATCCGTGGCGGTTCTAGTGTTAAAAAGAAGTTACCAGTTAAAAGACAAAAATCATGCAAATATTAAATATTTTAACCCAATTCAGCTGTACGTATGCCTTAAGAAAAGTGTTACCACATATGCTTCAAACAGGATGTCACCATGTTACTCAGTGTATCATAAGACGTTTACATGACTATATGTGTTTCAGAGTATACAAACACTGAAGACCATATATGATGTACATAGTGTTGGTTTGTCGAGTGATTTCATATTTAATGTTGGCTGACATGATGTTGAGTATCATGTCTTTATTGAACACATGTATTTGTAAAGAGACACCATGAATGTCATGCAAAAGATGATTGATAAAGGCTATCTTTGTAAGCATTGCACTGTGTGAATGTAACTCTTTAGAACTTGGCATTTTTATACTTTTTTTTTTTAAGATGCAGAGCTTTTAGAAGCCCATCTTACTCAATGCTCACTAACATTTCTTGGTAATTGAGTCCCAAACAATTCAAAGTTAAATCTTGCTGACACTTGGGGTGGGGTTTCTTAAAAATCTCACGGGAGAGTCCACATTGTCAAAATCAGCCATGACTCTGAAAATCTTTTAGATAAAACGAAGCTATGCTTTCTGTACTCCAATACAACAAACTCTTCCCGGCACTCCTCTCTCCAACTCTCACTCATATTTCCATCATTGTCTTCCTGCAATAACCCAACTCTCACGAGATTTCAGAGTGAGACTTCTCCTTGAGCGAGACTTAATTAGACACAATAACAAACAGACCGGATCAAGTGAAAGGTAAAGAAAAAAGTTTTTATTTCTCTGTATGGTCCTTTCTACAATGTTGTCAGACGCTTATAAAAACAATTTAAGCCTGTCAGGGGCAAAAACAAGCACTTTTAGTGGACGTACATTGACAAGGCACAATTGCCCCAAAGGATTACATTGCAGTCCTGTTCGGGGCTGCCAGCTGAAGCGAAAGATGGGAAAACAGGGTCCAGGTTGAAAAATCCCAAAATTTCCTTTTTAATTAGTGCCAAGTTGAGTACATGAGCTTTTACAGTTGTAATTATGACTTGAATGTTGATGTGAACTGTAATTAAAGGGCAGGGACTGGTAATTACAGTATTTACTCCCACATGATGTGAACACAGCATAAAACCCTGTACCCCCACAATCTACCCACAAAGGTGTTTTCACTTACCTCTTCACAGGACTGTGTAGGTGTGGACAGACTTTGCTAATTTTATACCTCCGTCACTCTCCCGTTACACCTGTTAGTGCATATACTCTCACCCACTATAAAGGCGTCTTGTGTATTTGTGTAAGTTTATTGCATGTCACACTGTGCAAGATGGGTCGAATAAAATTTTGGTCACAATCTGTGACAGATATGTGCAATATCAATTAAATACATGTCAGATTGTGTCATGAATGTGTGTGAATTTTAGCACTATGATGTAAACAGAAAAAAAGTGTATGAAATCATGTGGCAACCAACTGTGCCGCTCTGATGTTTTGAAAAGGCAACAAAGCAGGGTACATTCTCACAAACTTCTTTTTCACTCCGCTTCCATCGTTTTGGTTTTTCCAAAAATGCTACTTACAAAATATCACATGTCATTTTATATCGTATTGAGATTGGTTGGATTGTAGATATGGATTGTAGTTGCAGTCCTAAATTTCAGACACTGTCAGAATTTTGATTTAGGCTGTCTTTGGTCACTAAATTTCAAAATTGTCCATTGATCAATGTGTCTGACCACCGTTTTGGATTGATGCCAACACATTTCTCTCACGATTATCAACTTTAATCTCTGACAGCCCAAAATCACACGCTGTAAAGCCTTTAGGCGATCAGACGTACCTGAAAAAAAAGGCTGTTTATCCTCATGACATCGCTGTAAATACTGTATGCTAAGTAGGCTGAGGAGAAAATAGTACTGTCACATCATACAGCTTGTTTGATGTGTTTTTCTTGCCTTGAGTCTAATTGTTGCTGGTGTTGGTAAAAAAAAAAAAAAAGGTCAGATGTCAGCTAGTTATATTGTTTTGTCACAACTCTTCATCCCATTTTGCATCCTGCTCCTGAATGATGTTCTGCACATGATTGAATATTTATTAATAAAGACAAAGGTTTTCTGAATGACTGGAAAGTAAAAGAAACCCCCATTATTATCAAATGATTAACATTTGCAAAGCACCACCTCCTTACATCACCCTGTCCATCAAATGTCCTCCAGTCCTTTTAACTGCTCTCTAATTAAGCTGCTTTCACTCGTCAGATAAGACTGTGAGCAATGGACTGCAATCTGTCTGACTTCAATGTGTTCTTACAACTGCCACTGCAGCAGGGATTACAGACACACATACACACACACACACACACACACACACACACACTGCCTGGACAAAACACAAGTTGGATTTTAATGAAGAGCATAATTGATTGCAGTTTCAGTGTCTCGAGTCTGTACGTTCTTTCACAAAATCATGTGCATCAAAAGATTATGAGATAAAAGAGATCTCATTAGAGGACATTCCTCATCAGATTCAGATCAACTTTATTATCCCACATAGAGAAATTCATTTGGTCCAGTGCTCCAGACATAAAGACACCATAAAATCCACAGTAACAACAATAGACTACACAATATGAACACAAATAATCATAATAAAACACATTTGATCACATTAAGACAGAATGAGACAATAAAGTCAAATAAGATTATATCAATTAAGATTATATTTGTAGATTTTTGACAAGGTCTACACAAAGATGTAATGCAGTGCAATACTTCAGTGTATGTTTGTCTTCATTCCAAATGCAAATTATTCCTTTTTTTTTGTGACATTTTATGTTTTCAAAAGCAAATTGTGACCTATGAGAAACAGAATATGTTTAGTAAAAGTAATACTAATCAATGATAATTTATTGCAGTGTACTGCTGTTTGACACTGGGGTTACTGGTAGCAATGAAAAAGAACTCCACGACTTTAATGAGAAAATTAAAATCTGCACCTTGTTAGGATTGCTTTAAATGCTTAAAATTCAGCAGCTGTAGCTGTTTTAAGAATTTGTAGACGCTAATGAGTGAGCTGATTTAATACCGCAATTAAAGAAAAATAATAAATTATGCTGGTAGCAAATTCTAATAAACAAAACTACAAATTTGAAAATATATCATGCCTGGCAATCAAGATGTACTGCTGCTTACATTTATCAACTCGGTGAAATTCTAATGAACCAAAACCATGAATACAATATGTGTTGTTAAGCCTCCTGTTGAAAGGTCATGTTCTAAAGGCATCTATGCTTTCTTCCTTCTTCATATGTAACTTTCTTCCTGACAGAAGCTCCACAGACCACTTGCTGAAAATAAGACAATAATTTATTCTGGAAATAAAGTTTGAAAAAGTTTGGGTCGTCTTATATTCGAGAACTAGACAATTACATGTTGACAACATCAGATAGTCTCTTACAAGCTGGTGTGACACCAGCATTTCATTATGTTTTTAGCGTCTGCAAGTCAGTTTATAGTGAGTCTTTAGAGTCATTCAACCTTTAAAGTGTTTCATTAGCTCAGTTTAACCTGCAGGAGTGTCTGAAGACTTTTGAGACATGTTTTTCCACCAAGGAGAAAATAAATTAAGGTTGAATGAGTCCAAAGTGCCCTCTGATGTTTTCACTATAGAGACAGACTGACTGTCAAAGATGCGAGGAGCTCAATAATAATAATAACTGTCGGAGAAAATGACTTTTTCACAGCTTCCAACACCCTGACAGGAGAGAGTATGACTATGTGACTGATAGAAAAGGTACATAAATATAGGACTATGCTTTAATGGTATTATTTCACTTTTACGAGAGAAAGGTCTTCAAGCTTCTCCTTGGATTAATAGTATCTCTGGAAAACTTTCCCAAAAGGACAAGTGTGACAGTGTGTCCAACAACAGGTGCTGGAAAAGGGGGAGTCGTCTTATAGTCGGCGTCGTCTTGTAGTCAGGCTGATATGGTAGCTGCACTTGTGAGGAGTTTATTAGATTATGAGTGAATCTCAGAGAGACGGATTGTTTTACACCTTTTCTACATCTGGCTAGAATGTGTCTTAAATCATCTCCTGAGGAGGTTTCATTAATGGGATTTCAATCCGTCTCAAAATCTGTGTTCAGACGGACAATACAATACAACTGTCGTCGTTGTTGGCACAGTACAGTGGTTGTTGCTACTCAGGGGCTCGGGGAAGAAAAGTTGAACCTGGCTCAACTTTTTCTGCAACACAACGCAATAACGTCGGCCAATCAAGTCGACATTCCTGGTAGATTTCTCTGTAATGTGAACATTGTACTTCGCAATCGTCATGAAGAACTTTCCTATCTCAGTGTAAATTGGGTAATAGATTCTTGCAAGTATGTTATATCCTATAATGCTGAAATGCCCTTGAGCCACGCGCTGCACCATAACAGCTGCAGAAATCCAGCTGCATTTACAACTACATGCATGTATTTAGGAGATATAACAGACTATATTGTTTCCCCCTGGTGCAGTAACAGTAACATGGTAGTGACATAACACACAGTATAATTATTGCATGAAAGCTGTATTATTTAATGATCTAAACACTCAGTGTGGTTGCTGTTGGCAGTAAAAAAAAAGTGGTTAATTTTAAGAGTCTGAATTAAAGGAGTGTGCAAGGAAGAACAGGGTGGTTAGTAAGCATGAGCGTCGTGTCTAAAGCGACAAAGAAAAGTGCTCCACTTACAGTCCATCAGCTCAAACTTCTTCAACAGAAACTCCAAAGAAAAAGACGCCAGAGTGACGCTCAAACTGACTGAGTAACGCTCAGCAGCAGAGATGTAAAACACAATAAAAAAAAACATACTATCGTGGTTCACAGCTTCTTAGTTTTTTCCACATTTTTCTTAATCTTCCTCCTCTCTCATGTCCTTTCTACATGTCAGCTTTGTCCTCGGGGCTGCCCGGCCCGGAGGTGGCAAGCTGGATGCTCAGTCATCTCTGAGAAGACGCGCTGCCTTGATCGAAGCTGACAGAGCGACTTGAGGCAAAGACGCCGCTAATTGGGAGGGAGAGGGCAGGATGGGAGAGGGGTCCGTGTTAGGGCGATGACTGAGCAATTGGCTACACATCGCTGGTTGCTATTTGTGGAAACCAAAGTCGTCCAGAGGGGAAACTGATTCTTTACTGCAATGTCTTAAGCAGCCAATAGTAGAAACAGAGAAAGCCGACGGTGTTGAGCAAAGCTGTGCTGTGATTCTGATTCTTGCCCTGAGACAAGAAATGATAATAGAGAGTAGACGATGAAATTCAGAAACCTTCAACCCTTTAGGCATTTCACTGAACTGTGACTGAGACTTACAAGTTCTGCAACTACACAGTCTCAGCTCTTGTGTTATATAGCCTGACTTTTATTGCTTTCAAATTTATTCAAAGAGAAGACCACTCAATTCAATAGCTATTACCAGCCAGTACTATAAACCAGCAACATGTGTGCAGTTTTTACACACATAAATTTATTCTAGACCATATGCCTCACTGGAAATCTAGTTAACAAAGTGCCTACAGATGTTTACATATGATGGGATAATCAGGCTACTGTCTTAACATTTCATGATTAGCCTACCAAAAGGTGAGACATCAAGAATACCCAAGACTCTCAATAGTACTATACTCAGAAACAAGTGCTGTTCAGATGATCTACAGGCGTCCAAAACTTTCAAACCCAATCTAAAACAGCTCTGTGTAAAACCAAACCAGACATGCATAAACTGTCAACAACAGAAACTCCATCAGAAAGCGAGAACCGTTGCGAATTAGTCTCTTCAAGTCTCTTCATGTTTGTATTCACTGCTGAACCACCGGATCGCCTCTGTGATGGCTGTGATAGACAGATGGTGTGGTTTCCCAGAAGAGGCGTGAGGAGTGTGACCAAAATCTGAATGAAGTTGTGAACAACTGCTGCTCAAAGACAGAGCTGATTAACAGTTTCTTGTGGATCATATAGTGTCTTTGCTTATCTCATTTTTTGTTTGATATTGGATATGAGATTAAACTGTGTATGTGAGATAAAGTGCTAACTTTCAGATGAACCCCCTTTTAATATTTCAATTTTGGGTATTTAGAGGACAGGGTCACAATTTTTCTTACCTTGTCCATTAGAAGATCCCTCCATAATGCACTTAAAATGTAAGTGATAGGGGACAAAATCCACAGTCCTCCTTCTGTGCAAAAATGTTTATCTGAAGCTAATATGAAGCATCAGCCGTCCAAATTAGTCAAATCAAGTAGATATCTTTCAACGTTACAGTCTTTTTAGTGCCAAAGTTCCTCTTTTTGTTACTATACTTCCACCACAGCTCAACAGGGAAACACTGTCCGAGGAAACTGAAAGAGAGTATTTGACACTAAAAAGACTGTAAATGTGTCAGATATCCACTTGATATGATTAACTCAGACTGCTGAAGACTCAGATAAGCTTCAGATCAACTTTTAAATGCATTTTTGCTCCCATCGCTTACACTGAAAGCACATTTGAAGGGGATTTTTTAATATCCAGTATGAACAGAACATGAATGATTACAGCGAGGAAAAACCTCTTTCTGTGCTCATATGGACGCCTGACTGTTGTTTTAAGACAGATTTGTAAAAATGTCTTTTAAACATATTGGTCAGAATAAAATAACATTTTAATAAGACATAACATTTCATGTTTGTTTGCAGATACTTTGTAGTCGCTGAATGTCTTCAGGCTCTTGGTATCTTCCTTGGTGTTACTCTGCTTGGCCGATAACAGCCATCTTCTTTCTTGTTTCTGGGCCTTTTCTGGTCTTCAGCAGTGAAACACATGATCAGTCGAATTCAGTCGAGTTCAGTTGACTGTCATGGCAAATCAAGACCATTTCACTGTTCAAGCATGAAAAAACTCCTTGCTTTGCTTTGTCTGTGTGTTTTGAGATCATCGTTCTGCTGTGTTGTTTTTTTTAAAAGGCTGTCTAACTGTTCACCAGATATAAAAGCTGAAAGTCAGCACTTTAACCTCACATGAATACTCTCAGATTAAATCTGCTTGAGTGCAGAACCCCAATGAAAAATGTGTCACTTTCCTAAGACATAAAGGCTGCACTGTAATTCCAAACTTCATGTATAATATCATTTTCTCAGGGAGATTCTTCACTGAACACATCACATGGAATCTCCCGTGGCCACATTTCAAACAACATGTTTTTTAATGAGCAGTCGGTGAACTAGTGAGAAACAGATCAGTAAGCATGAAGAGTCGGATGCCTCCAGCTATCTGGTTGCTCCATCTGTCAGCGACAAACATCTGCTCACCAGCGACTTTCATCTCAGGAACATCATGGTCACTGATTCATTGAAACTCACTTTGTGAGGAGGGCGAGGAGTCACATCAGGGGCTCGATTCACATAGAAAAGGCTATGACACATCCGAATGAAGAATAACTTGTGCACAATCACAGTTTAACTACCTCACTAACAACTATAAACTTACACAAACACATGGATGGACTATGAGTGTGACAAAAGTTTTCTTCATTTTCACCGATTGTCACTCATGTCGCTCCCTTACCCATTAGCATACATATCCTTGAAGTTTGTTTGTTTTGACTTGATTTTGAATAGATTATCCACAGAGGGTTCCTCAAGGGTCAGTGCTCAGTCCCCTTCTCTTCTCAACATACCCTATCATTCCTATCGTTCCCGCCAGAAGACCTAACTGACT
Organism: Thunnus albacares; assembly: GCF_914725855.1. Lineage (NCBI taxonomy): Eukaryota > Metazoa > Chordata > Actinopteri > Scombriformes > Scombridae > Thunnus > Thunnus albacares. The sequence continues at coordinate 27,852,615 of NC_058117.1, forward strand.
CCACACGGATCTCGTCGTACCTTGCCGATATCTTAGCTCTGAGCTCCTTGTCATCCCACCCAGTCCCTCTACACGACAACGGATCAATATCCAGCTCAAATCAACCCAACTCATGCCCGCAAAGTCTGCCTGAAACTAACCTTTAAGGTTCACGTGTCCTCGATTAATCCGTCGTGTCCATTTTCCCTGTACAACATGTACAAGGTTAAGTCTCACTTGTGAAATGCAGCTAATCAAACTCTCTGCGCTAAATCACTCTCAAGGGGTCCTGATAAAGAAAATAACTGACTTAGCTGACAAAATGTTAGACTTTATTTCATATCTCTCTTTGTTAGTGTCCGGAGCTGTTTGATTTCATATATTAGGGCGCCTTGTGAATGATCAATCACAGAAAAATATTCCAACATAGCAATTTATGCTAACATGCTAGCCTGCTAGCCAAGGCACCACGTCACCCCCCAAAAAACAGTAGCCATACATTAAAGCTACTTGGGCCTTTTAAAGATATATTGTTCATGATATGTGGTGATTTAGGAGTGTTTCTCATTACAAAATATTTGCAATTAATCTTGAACCTGTTCTTGAATGTAGCCTGAAGGGGCGCCAACAACATCCGCACCCAATGTTTCTCTTCTAGCAACGCCTAACTGAGCTGCTCACCTGAGCTGCAGATGTGGTCAGACATGTATCTACATCATTGTGAATTACACCTCTTTCTCACAGAGGACTGGTGCTTCACAGACAGGAGTATTTTCATGTTTGAGAGGGGGAAAAAAATAGAGTTACATAGAAACAGTGGCAGAGAAATCCCTCGTCCCTTGCAGGTAAGTTCGGTGCATCTGCTTTGTTTTTTTGGCAGATGTTCAAGCGCTTTTAGGTCACTCTGCTGTGACATTTCATGTGTTCACATGTTCGATGGTTCAGTCGACGAGCAGATTACACTTTCTGCAGTCAAGATCAGTCAAGTCAATTTAATTTGAATAGTCCAATATCACAAATCTCAAATTTGCCTCAGGGGGCTTTAAATCAGCGCTGCAGTTTGTTAGTTCAGTATTGAATGCTAAACTGAGGGGAATTCAAAGCCTCTCATGGAGCTGTTCAAATATTTTGAGTTTGATTACTTGGAAGTTTATAATAGTGCACAGCATTATCTGATTTGGACACAATTTAGTTTCTTTTCCTGCTTATTTAGACTTTCTCAGGGTTTTAGTGGATGAAGTGTATCTCAGCATCCATTAAAGAAGATTACATCAGGTGTATCTCTTCTTGAAACAGGATATGGATCAGAATATAAAGCAAAGAGGGATGCAGTAGGGGCTGGATTGTTAAAAAAATGTGATTCGGATTTCATTTTTACAAATGGCTCCCGTCTATAAAATTAAGTTGTGGAAAAAATGGAGCAGCTCTACACACACAGTTGCCAAGTCTGCTTATTATAAGCAACTTTGGGCTTGTTTTTCTGTAAAATCACTTACAAATATTGGTAGTCGTGGTTTTTTTTTTGGGGGGGGGGGGGCTTGTTTCTAAAGTGTAGCTGCTTATTTGGGTTTGTTCCCAATATGTCTAATGTTAAAGTTTGACTGAGCTCTAAGTTGTCAAATATCACTGCCTGCTGTCAGATCCACGTATGCACTAGCCGACATTAAAATCCTTAGCTGGTTCACCGGTTAGTGTGCGTACCACATAACTTTAGGCTGAGTCCTTGCTGCAGCAGACCCAGAACCTTTGCTGCATGTCTTCCCCTCTCTATATCCCATCCTACCTGTCTCTCTGCAGTTTACCTGTCTAATAAAGCAAAAATGTAAAAAAACATAAGTGCTGTTACTGTATTTTTTTTAGTAGTGCCAGACGAGGATGCAAAGAGAAGCTTTCTTTGATTAGACAAACAGGAACTGAAGCTAAAAGTGTATGTGTGTGTGTGTGTGTGTGTTACAGAGGAACAGAGCTGATAACAAGGACAAGAAACAAGTTTTTTTGCTTTGCTACATTGAGATGGCCAGTCAGTATGTGTAATTTTTTTTTTAAATGATTGTTTAAAAGGCCAACAGCATATCTTTGTTTTGCCTTCACTGATATAATTACTTGGGGAGTTCATTATATGCAACTTCTTAACTTTCATTTTCATTCATTTATTCCTCTTTTTTTTGTCGGCCAGTCGATTGTGTTCAACTTCTTTAGAGTTAAAAAGAAAAATGTAAAATTACAAGTTGCAGTATTTTTGAACTGGTTGCTTATGAAATGCAAAATAAATTCATATATACAGTATATGGTATATAAATTAATCACAAACAGAGAGTTAGCCAAGAGGCTATTTTTCATCTGTAGTCCCTGGACAGATGTTACAGAGTCACCCTAAAAACAGAATATGAAAATGAGATTGAAATTACAAAGTTACTGAGGTCATTTATAAGCATGCAAGAACATATATAATATTAATAACATCCTTAAAACATGCAACACAGAGACTCATGATACAAGATATGCAAGACAACAAATACATGAAGATATTAATGTTAGTAGAGAAGTAGATTGAATAAAACCACATTGAGCTGCATTGTTAGACACTAACTAGAACATGCAAAGCAGAAGCACAAATACAAAATAGAATAAAAGCAAAACCACAATAAGACATGCATGCAGGTACATGAAGGCAGACTGAGATAGCAAGATAGCGACAGGTGAAAGTAGACAGCAAGGAAAGTTCAGCACAGACAGACTTAGGACAGCAAGGTATGACTAAGTCTTAGTGCTGACAGAGCTGAGTACTAATTAGCCATTTCCTTACATGAGCTCTAAAGGAACTATACGTGTCCAGTTCTCTAATAGTTGCTGGGATGGAGTTCCACTCTAGTGCAGCTTTAACAGAGAATGCATGAAATGTGCTGAAAGTACTTTTTCTGAGTGGGATGATGCAATCCCCTCTTGCTGCACCTCTTGTCAACCCATATGCAGTTGTTCTTATGTTGACAAACTGTCTGAGTGGATGAGAGGTCAAACCATATATATAATCTTGTACATAAGACAAACATGTACATATTTAATCAAGTTTTCCCAACTCAAGTTATACTTTTTTTAATATTGGGCAATGATGAAAATGTACCGGTTTCTTGTCAAGGATTTTAAGTGTTCGTTTATACAAAGACTCTATTGGTTTTAGAGTAGTGTTGCTAGCCTGCGACCAGGTTGTTAAACAGTAAATCACGTCACATAGAACTGAGTGGTGTTTGTAAAATTAGCCATCAAACTTGCAGCAGATCTATTAATGTTTCATTTATGTTCCAACTTTAAACAGATTAAATCAAATGATAAAACAATGTATGCTTAACTACAGCGGTTTATTTGTTGAGCATTAAAAGTAAGTTGTTGAAGCTCACACCAGAAAAATGAACACTTAAGTGGCAGAGAGTAAAATTCACATCATTTCACTGCTGCTCGGTCAGGTATGAAACATCTCGTGCTCAGATACCTGTAGTAGATCAGAGAGAAAATATAGTGATCTCTTGTGAAATATTTACTTTGGTTCTCCACCTGAGAAAAATATAGACTACTCAGAATATTACTTATAAAATTATGACATCATAATCTCGAGAGTATATCTTCTTATTAACACATTGTATGTTTGATTTGTCTTATTATATCAGTTTTAGTTTCCCATGAACATGTTTATTGCCTCCTAAACTATACACGCAAACAAGCATTTAAAGTAACCAAACATTGTGTTCATTAATAATCACTCATTCATTTTTGTTTTAATAATCAGTCTAGCTATATAATGTTTATTTTCCCTTCCACAACCTTTGTTGCAGCTCCTGCAAATCACATATGACCAAAAATTGCGTGACTCTAGTAAATCCAACATAATACACAATCAGCCTAACATGACTCCATCTATTATTTGCACGATCCTCCCTTAAATGCATTTGCACTGATGAGTTGCAAACATTTGCACAAATGAAAAAACAAACAGAAAATCCAGCACGGTGCATTTATTTGATAAAAACAGAACATGTTTGTGGGACAGAATCTGTCACATCTGCACCGGAAAAACAGACTCGAAAGCTGCAGTAAATCTGACCCTCAGTGTGGGGAGAAAACGTTCCTCAAAAATTATTTATTTTGTTAATTGTAACATGTCAACAAAGTAATAATATGTTTTAACTTTAGCCATAAATCAACCTTAGGCTTTTGTTCTTCTCTTCTGTGTTATTGCTAATTATCTATAACATTTATTCAACCTATGTTTGTTCAATAATCTGATTTCTGTCATAAAAACGTCCCAGACGATGTTTTTCAAGGGCTGGGGACACTCTGCTGCAGAGTATTTCCTCCTCTTCTTTTTTTTTTTTTCTGACGTGTCCTCTACCTGTCACATGAATGTGGTGAGATTGTGTCTGAAAGAGCTCTGAGGGGACATGATGGTGTGTGTTTGTGTGTATAAGACTGACAGCCCGGCGGGGACAGTCCGTAGCCAGTGGAGGCTTGATGTCGCCAGGGTTCAAGGGTCACTGGAACAGCGTGTCGTTACGGTAACAACCAGAGGGGGTCTGGAGGGCGAACTGTCACTCCGCTCCAAGACGCGTCTGTCACTGTGGCCAAACCTGCAACTCTCAAGCTGACATCAATCATCCGAGCCAACACTCTACCTCTTCACCTTATAGGAAGTTCAAACGAATCGATTCAAATAAAAGTCAAATATTTTTTCCTGTGCTTTTGAACTTTTGTTGACCTTCATCCTGTCAACAAATGAGCACCTCACGTCCTTTTCTTCAAGGATCTTCGTAAAGCCTTTTGCATCCTGAGAAGAATTTCAAATGATCAAGCCGAGTGTATACACCAGACAGTAGCACTTCCCATTATATCGTCTCTATTCAGTGTAACTTCAAAAACAGGTTGGCTCGCTGCCCACTGGAGGAAAATAAATCTTTTTTCTTTCTACATGCATGACCTGATATATATAAATCTTAATCTTTTTCAACAATTCCCATTATTTTTATTTTTTTTTACCCCTGGATTTTCATAATTTTGACTTTATACCTTTATAAGAACATAAAGTATTTACTTAGAAAAAGAGATTTGAACAACAGTAACACCCACTATATTGTAAATGTTCCAATTAGTATTTCTTTATATTAAATGAAGTTTATAGATTTATAGACAAAGTTTGGGAACAGAGACCACGCCGAGTTCACATCCCACCTATTTAGGCACACCTCATCCGTTCTTCTCCCCTCGTCTCAGTTGAAAGTCCCTCCTACCCTAACCCCTCTCTTTTCATCAACCGTTCTCTCTCCTCCGTTTTAACACAGGAACAGGGGGCTCTATCCAGGCGATGGACTCGAGAGACAGTTCCCCCACTCAGAGTCTCAACCTTCTCCCCCCCCGTTCCCTCCTACCTTCCCACCGTCGGCAGTCGTCGTCCAGTCGACATACCATACATCCATCGTCGACCCTCAACCCTCTATGTTCCTCAACTCCCCCTTTCCTCCCCCCATCACTTCATCCCTCCATCCCTAATCCTTCATCAGGTTCTCCAACCCATCCATCAACATATCAGCTCTCTTTCATTATCTCAATTAAACTATTGAAATCTAACGTTCTTGGCGTGGTCTCAGTTAGTGAACAATAGATTGAACGACTATGTGTAATGTGAAAGGGGTCGCTGGTAGTGATGAAGCCGTAGTCGATTATCACCAACTCTGCAGGTGAGCAGCACTACGAAGCCTTTTAGTCTCCAGCAGCAGCAGGCAGCTGTTTTCAGCAAATAAACTTTACAAACTCACTGCACACAATCTGCCCAGCACCAAACAGCAGAGAAAGTTAGAGACTCGCTGGTGAACATAGTGGAGCATTTAGCAGCTAAAAAGACAAATATTTTTCCCACAGGAGTTGGTTTGTAAATAAAGAGGACTATAAACCATGAAAAGATATTCCAGTAGAGCCTAAATATAAGCCTGGAAATGTGCCTGATACATCCCCTTCAAGGTTTGACTGGCTCTCTTCTCGCAACGTCTTCTTCTGCAATGGCTTAACGGCAGCAACTGGAAAATCAGCGCCACCAGCTGTTTATACTCATAATAGTTGCATAACAATAACGGATGGAAACACACATTAATTCTTATTCTTCTTATTATTTTCTTTCACAATTTTTTTTTTTAGGAAAACTTTTTCTTAAATTCGGATGGAAATTTTGGGGGTTTGTGCACAACGGGATGACAGACGATATATATTTCAGAAATTGCTTCGTCCACTCAATAAAAATTGATTATCATGGATTTCAATGCTACATGCAAAATCCGTGTTGCAGCAGCAGTGAGGCCCGCTGGACTTTTGTGTCAGTCTGTATTAGAGTCAAGATGTCTTCAGATGACACGCACACACACGCCTGGCTAACGTCCTCAGGATAACATCACTCACTGTCGCTGTCACACATGAAAGAATCTTTTTTCTCTGATTATGAACAGTCCCTCAGAGCTGCCTGACAGCAAATTTGTATCTCCTGACAGAAAGACCCCATATAAAAGAAGAGGAGACTCTGTTCTCTGTGGAAAGACGTGCCCCGTAAAGTTTATGACAGTGCCTTGTTCCACAATTCAATGACACTTGTAGCCGGTGAAGTTTTAATGTAGCTGTAGTTAGACTCATGTTTTAGTAATGTCATGTTTTACTAGGATCACAACAGCAGGGACATCGCTGTAACTGACTGAGTCACTGACTGAGTGATGAAGTTACACCATTGGTCATCCAAATGCCACCACTTCCTGTATCCGTTTCAAATTAAAAGCCCTCCAGCGTTTCACACACAGTCCAGCCATGAACTTGGTTTTGACCTAGTCTTGTTTCTGGGTTTAACCCTAACCCATTTTTAGTTCTAACTTGAAGCTGTGAACATAAACCTTTGCATTTTTAGTCATTTATTAATGGTACTTAACAAACAGGGTCATTGCAAAATGCTTTGCGGAGCAGCAGATGACATAAATGCATATAAAAACAGAAGACAACAAACACATTATGAATTGGATAATTAGTCATTTGTAATAAATGTTCCCTGTCATTCATTAAAATTCAACTCACCTTGTCAACCATTTACAGAAAAAACACATTCAAACAATTCCTTACAACATAAACATGCTGTGAGAAAACAACAGCATTAATTTGCTGAGCTGAGCCTTTGGTGTCAGCAGATAAAATCACTGATAAAACATTTTTAAAATTAGTTGATTTCAGGCAGTGAAGGGAAAATCTTTATCTTTTATATTAAATATTATTGGCCCAGATTCTCCAAGGTTTCCAGAGTACATTTCCCATGATTTCGGGTATTTCAATAAAGTTGGTGCCACCGTATCAGATCTTGATAAGAAGCTTTTCAGGTACTAAGAGCCCTCTGTCTTATTGTTTCATGTTTGTGCTGCTGTATAGATAAGAATCTCTGATGGAGCGACAGAAGAACATTCAGGTTTCATCAGAGCAGATGAGGAAACATGTAACGTCTGACCACCTCTGATCTGTACACTGTGGAAACACTGAGTGACTGAAATGTTCTTCATTCAGCGGGCTGCTGAATTGAAACAAGAAGGTTGTCGGTTTAAATTCTGATATCTGGTCAAACAACTAAACATTTTATTCCACTGAGCAAAGCTTTTAAGCTCTAGAACCTGACAGATACTATGGATTAAACTTGATTTTTAACACCAACTTGGTCGCCTTCAACAAATTTTTAGAAAAGATGGGTCAGGATGCCTGATTAGTTGCCTGAACAATCACCAAACTGGCTGTCAGAGATAATTGGATGGATTTCTGGCTGTCTTATGGAAGTTCAACGATCCTATTTCCAACATGGCTGCTGTCTAAAGATCAGCTTTAAACTGTAATGAGCTTGTTTTAATATTCTATAGAATAAACACAATGATACTTAACCCTGAAACCATAGCCTGTATATAAAGATGGACACAGCAAGATGTGACATCACCCATTAGTTTCATTAGAGCCCGTTTGAATTTGAACCTCAGGCCCAAGCTAGCACTAGCTTACTGGGAACACTGAGCGCTGCACACTTGGGCTAACATTAGCTACTTTAGCTGAATTGTGCTAACAGGGCAGGAGGGCCTAAATTAGAGGGTCAAAATTTAGAGATTGAGAACATAATGACTCATTAAAAACATGATTGACTTAATATTTCTAGAGAGAAGTTGACGCTTTTTGAATGGGAGTCAGTTGGAGCATCCAGCGGCCGTCGGTGGCACTTTAAGATACTTCCACATTCAGTTCAGCTTCAAGGTGTGGTAGTTGTAGCTAGATTGAAACACAGGAGTCTCCTGGATCATATAGGTTTGTATAAATGGCCATCAGTTTTAATTATTTCAGTTTGTTTCTGATAAATTGTGTTTTCTCCATCTCTTGGCATGATGGACAGGCCACGATTGCAATGGAGAAGAGGCCACATGAATCTGAGTGGTAGCAAATTCAAAACACTTTGTCGTTGCAGTTGAGAACAAAACAGCTGTTTTCTCAGCATTGTAATCTTTAGCTTCTGCTCACAGTTAATGGTGCACATCGCAGATTTTTAAGTCCATTGATTTGGATATTTCTTGCTGAAATGCACTTTGGGGGTTGTCGTTAACTTATCCCTTAAAATTTTTATGGCTTGTACCATCAACTTTTTATCAGATATCTTCTAACACAGTTGTTAATATTGTGTAGTGATGATTTTACTGGCAGAGCTTCATGCTGATCCAAGCTGTAGAAAAGCTCCAACTGTGACTCATGTGATGTTATCTGTGGGAAAAATTAATGGGAATTTTACATGTTATGGTTAAATCTGTAGTATTGACTGAGACTGTGCTGTGATATAAATAAAGCTGAATGGACATAAGATATTTTCTGTATCTTCCCAGACATCTGCTCTTTTCCCCTCTGTTTTGCTTTCCATTCAAAGTAGAACTGCCTCTCTTTTTTATTTTTTATTTCCAACAACATGACCAGTCAGTTGTACTGTACAGTGTGAGCATAGAAGTGGTTTGTTTTGTGGTGCAAAAAGACTATTTAAAACATATATTTACACAGTGTCTGTCCTGCATGAACTGGATCCACTTTGGGAAATATCTCCCACCACCAAAATTAATATTTATCAACCTGTAACAATATTGACAAAAAGAGCCAAGATGAATATTATTGAAATAACATTATGAAGAACATGAGTTGCATGTTTTATTTTCACATATTAGGTTACATCATGCAAAAGAAAATAGCAAATTAAACTTTCACCAAACTACCAGATGTTTTAAATAAGTATAGTGAGTCTCACTACACTTAGAAATTAATAATAAACACCACCTCCCTTTATTAATTAATATATAATTAATTAGGAGGTAAATAATTAAATAAAATTAATCAGTCTTATGTCTGAAAATTGTGAATTCTGAATACAGTGACCTCCACATCTGATATAAAGGAATGTTCAAATTCAACAACATGGTGATGAATAAAGATATCAAGATATTTATTGAATTAACAATAGGATAGGGATGAATGGATAACAATGAGCATATATACACATATACAACTAGAATATATGAATGCATAAAGGAATGAGTAAATTAAATTAACAAGTTATTGCCAACACAATGAATGATATAATGAATGAATGTTATCAAAAACAAGTGAGAAGGCACAATAAGGGCAGTTAACTCTAAGTAAAGCCAATAAGAATGTAATTTTGGATAGCTATGCATTGACTGGCAGGTGGTTTCTGTCGTTCAGCTCTTCTTCAGCAGAGTGAATCCAACGCTGGGGATGGCTCAGACTCGCTGAGACCAAATAGTAGCCTAAACACACCGTAGGGTTGTGTTTTTTAGTCTTGATGCATTCAGTAGCTGGCTGCAGAGTTGGATGTATGGAGCTCTAACTAATCAAGAGAGTCCTTGGAAAAGTCTTTCAAAAGTTTAACTACACGATAAAATGGAGATTACAAAAATAATAGATACTCAAATGCCAAACGATATGGATAGTTTATGCATCTTGCAGTCTGTTCTTCTTTCTGGAGCTTTCAGCTCTAAGAGTAAAAAGGACAACGCCCAAAATGCATGGACGCCCATCAGGGCTGATAAGGCCGAGAGAAAACAGAAGAAGCAACAGCCGCCTGACAGAGTTGTAAAAGTTTTTATAGTCTAGGAGGCGTGTTTTGAAAGATAAAGGATCCTCAGTGCTCTTTTGAGGGACAGCACTGATTACTAATTAATTCCTTTGTGTGGAGAGAAAAACTGACCTGACTTCAAATAAAAGGGAGATTTCTATCGAATAACTGAACAGTACACGCTTACAAATTGATTTCTGTTATCAACGCCAAGTCAACAACACATCATGAACCAGTGAGAAAACACTTAGAAGTTCTAATATTTATTAACCAAATAAAATTCTGAATTAAATCAATAAACCTTCATTTCCTAATCTGTAATTAAATCTATTGAGGAGGCATTATCCTAGCTAAATAATATTCTTGCCCTGGTTCATACCAATTAAATCAAATGCAATAATACATGTGACTTGTAATTAACAAATTTTGAAACAGAGTTGGAATAACCATAATATCAAAATAATGAAATTGTTCTAAAACACAATAAAAGTTAACATGGGTTAGAAAAGTCTAGGAACATATATATTAACACATTTAGTAGCATTTTTAACTATAGACAGACTGTTATATTAAATATCATAATGTTTCTGAAATAATATTTTTCATAAGTACAATGTATGAAATTATGTGTGTATGTGTAATGTCAGAGATGTGGCTTGTAGTGATGAACCTACGGAGAATTATTAGCGACTCTGCAGCTCCTCTCAGCTTTACGGAGTCTTATAGTGAGTTTCAACTCATTGTTTATCTGTTCGGCTGCAACTTTACTGTTCTAGTTCACTCCCAGCACTCTCATAGTGTTGTTTTCGGCCACGACAGGCAGCTGTTTTCAGAGAAAAAGCTCTTAAAAGCCACTGTACACTACCTGCTCAGCATCAAACGGCAAACAGACACAGTTAGCTGTAGACTAGCTGGTGAACATAGTGGAGCATTTAGCAGCTAAAGAGCCAGATATTTCCCTCAGGAGTTGGTTGAGATTGGACTTACATTCACCAGATGGATAGAAACACGAATCCAAATGAATGATAATGTTGCTCCGGAACTGCTGGATGTAGAAATAATCAACTGTTTGCTAACAAGTTATCAACGTAAATGATGATGATATATTAATGATGTGTTCACTACTTGTTTCTGCTGTCCCCCAAGTGGCCAAAAAAATCAATTAATGCAGGTTTAAAGAGTTGTGATTGCGCCACTGATTCCCACATGGTTTCATCCTTTCATATATACATTTCTGTTAAGTCTTAAATGGTCTACTACAGAAGAAATAGACCATTTCAAAACTCTTTACTGGGGAATATCCAGAGTAACAGAGATACTCTTTCTGAAAAAATATGTTTTTCACTTCTGTGAGGTCCACAAACTAAAGTCTATTCAGCTCCATTGTATCAGGATGTAAACATGTATGATAATATATCTTTCTGTATCTACAGGGACACTGTCAGGCATGAAATGACCCTTTAATGTGCTGAGCTTTTTTTCTCCCCTATTTCCAGTCAAATGTTCTGTGAACCAGACAAAACGAACAGCAGGGTCTAAACAGCTCCAGGAAAAACAAACAAACAAACAAACAAAACGATGCAGCATTTGATTTCACAGTGATATCTCTTTCCTGGAATTCATGATAACAGTGCTCAGTAAATCTCCTCATCAAATGATGTAACCTGGATTAAGGTTATTTTTTAAACAAAATGGGATTGAAAAGGTTTATGAGGCTTGTGTCTTTATTGGCTCAGAGGGTTATTTGATTTTTTTGGCCCATAATCAGGCAGTGCTTAATAGAAAAACAATCTGATTTTATTTTTGTCTTTTCTTATAAAAGTTATTTACAGCGTATGATTAATGTGGCAGGATGGTGGTGACCTGTTGCCCTTGTGTTTGACTCCCTGTTAGCTTCATGGGATTGAAGAAATCTCCCATAATTAAAGTTTCTTAATCATTCTAGCTTTTATCCACCAGCAAAGTTTTACTAGGACACTTCCAGACATGGATTTGTCTGCCAAGGACTCAGTTGCTCTATCCCAGATCAGCTAAGTTTAATAAACAACAGTAAGAACACCCATCTGCACTCAGTATCCTGTGCAAATATAATCTATATTTAGATAAAATGCTTTCTGGATTAAACAACCTGACCAGCATGGCTGATGCTTTTCTGTGTTGTGTTGGCTGTAATTTGATGTTCTTGGCTCTCTGCCTGCATATAATCAGTCTCTCGGAATCAGCAGTCGCCAGTCTCTCCAAATCTGAAAAACTGGGACAGTCCATAGAAAAAAATACATCTCTATTTAATTTATCCCAGTAGGCACATTTGTCTTGCTCAAGAATTAATCAAAGAAAGATGGAAAAAAACAGAGAGAAAAATATAAGTGAAGAGGAGGGGATTTAGGGACAAACACAACTTCAATGCAGACTCGTTTTAAGACATATAAAAATAAATCCATTCTCGGAGTATGTGCACTGGGGGCTTCAAGTTTCCACATCACACTTGTGATTTGAAGGATATGGCTGGCAATTTTCTATGTTTTTCTTATTAACAATAAATCCCATGTCCAGAGCCAAACTAACAAAGAACTGAACCTACTTACAAGTATTGTGTGTGTATCCAAATCCTGATTTATCTTATTCTTCTGGGCTGTAGACGTCCGTTTGCTAATTGCTAATGCACTAAATACAGTAATGATATAACTAAAGCTGATTGGAATGTCATTAGTTTTGCAGGTATTTAGTCGTGAGCCAAAGTATCTGACCTGATGACGGTGCTAGACGAAAAGTCAGAGGATCACCAAAGTTACTGCAATTCATCCTGAGGGGGGGGGACATGAATGTCTGCACCAAATTTCAAAGCAATCTATCTGAAAGTTGTTGAGATATTTCACTCTGGACCAAAGTGGTGAACGAGTCACATTGCCAACATGGTGAAAAAATTCAATTGGACTGAAAAATATCTTTATTCTATATAATCGTCCCATTTCCTGCTCCTGAAAAGGGAACACAAAAGTATGTCTATACTTTTGAACTGAGGTGATACCATGAAGACAGTCTTGCCTTGAGGTCATGGAAGACTTTTGGGACAATAAAAACTGGGTCATGGACCAAAAGTTTGATAAAACTTCATCCAGTCCTGTAAAACAGCCCTCCTACATTTATGAAACTCATAATGTTTAGGTCTGTGTGTCAGAGAGTCAATATGTGGTCATTCTTCGGTTTACGCTGAATTAAGAAAACTCCACTCTGTCTCTGAAAATGTGAATTTTCTCATTAAGAAATAGGACACACATTCATGTGAAAAGGAAACACCTTCACTTAATTCAGATAGTTACAGTCTGCAAAGTCTGATAAACGACAACGATGATTACAATAAAAACATACAGTACCAGTGAAAAGTTTGCACACAGCTTACCATTCATTTGAATGAGAACGTGTTCAAACTTTTGACTGGTAATGTATCTATAAACCATGTTGCTGAAATGACCTCGTGTCCCAAAACTTTCTTACCAAATTAGGAGATCGAGCACTAACTAAGTTAATTTCCACCAATTTATTACCCAGTGCCCTCAACAGGCACAGATTTATCCCAAAACACAGGAACCTTAGAAACAGCTGTAAAACCTGATATATATTTAGTCTCTCTTCTCCAATCAACTTTCCTGAACTAACATCAATGATTTCTTCATCTAATCCATCAACCTGTCTCTTAGACCCCATCCCAACTAGGCTGCTTAAGGAAGTCTTACCCTTGATTAGCACTTCTCTATTAAATATGATCAATCTGTCTTTAGTAACAGGCTATGTACCACAGTCCTTTAAAGTAGCTGTTATTAAACCTCTTCTTAAGAAGCCTACTCTTGATTCAGGCATTTTAGCCAATTATAGACCTATATCTAACCTTCCACCAACCTCTAAGATCCTTGAGAAAGCAGTCACCAATCAGTTGTGTGACTTTCTACATAACAACAGTTTATTTGAGGATTTTCAGTCAGGATTTAGAGCACATCAGAGACAGCAAATGATCTCCTAATTGCATCGGACAAAGGACTTCTCTCTGTACTTGTCTTGTTAAATTTTAGTGCCACATTTGATACCATTGACCATCACATCCTATTACAGAGACTGGAACATTTAATTGCCATTAAATGGACTGCATTAAGCTGGTTTAAATCCTATTTATCAGATCGATTTCAGTTTGTACACATTAACGATGAATCCTCCATGCACGCAAAAGTTAGTCACAAGGTTCTGTGCTTGGACCAGTACTATTCACCTTATATCTACTTCCTTTAGGTAATATTATTCAGAAACACACACATAAATTTTCACTGTTATACAGGTGGTACCCAATTATATTTATCAACGAAGCCAGATGAAATCAATCAGTTACCTCGACTCCAAGCATGCCTTAAGGACATAAGGACCTGGATGACCTGCAATTTTCTGCTGTTAAACTGAAGTTATCATGCATGGCCCTAAACGCCTTATAAACACATTATCTAATGATACAGCTACTATAGATGGCATTACCCTGGCCTCCAGCACCACCGTAAGGAAGGGAGTTATCTTTGATCAGGATATGTCCTTTAACTCCCACATAAAAGTCCACACACTTCTAGGCTGGATTATTGCAATCCCTTATTATCAGGCTGCCCTAACAAGTCTCTAAAGACTCTCCAGCTGATCCAGAATGCTGCTGCATGTGTACTGACAAAAACTAGACAGAGAGATCATATTTCTCCCATGAAAGCTTTGCTGCACTGGCTCCCTGTAAAATCCAAAATAGAATAATAGCTCTTTTAGGGCTCATAGTACCCTATTACCCCACTAGAACACTGCCCTCCCAGACTGCAGGCTTGCTTGTGGTTCCTAGAGTCGCCAAAAGAAGAATTGGATGCAGAGACTTCAACTATCAGGCTCCTCTCTTGTGGAACCATCTTCCAGCTTCGATCTGGGAGGCAGACACCCTCTCTGCGTTTAATAGTAGGCTTAAAACCTTCCTTTTTGATGAAGCTTATAGTTAGGGCCAACCAGGCTTGCCGTGGATCAGCCCCTAGTTATGCTGCTATAGGCCTAGACTGCCATGGGACTTCCCATGATGCACTGAGCTCCTCTGTCCTTTCCCCCTCTCCATCTGTACTCATTTATCTACCATCAATGTATGTTACTGACTTTGCTTCTTCCCCAGAGTTTTTGTTCATTCTCATCTCCCAGGTTCCTATGGATCATGGTTGTGGACCGCCTGATTATGGATCGTGAGCTTGCCAATTACTTGCTCATGGGGTAATGTTGGGTCTCTGTAAAATAAAGAGTATGTCTAGAGACAGTCTAGACCTGCTCTGTGTGAAAAGTGCCCTGAGATAACTTCTGTTGCGATATGGTGCCATATAAATAAAATTGACTCGAGTCCGATTGCCATGAACTTTTGTACAGACATTCATGATTCCCAGAAGATGAATCCTATTGACTTTGGTGATCATCTCTACATCATTTCCTCTAGCGCCACCAGTAAGTTAACATTTCTGTTTTTATGTGAAATATCTCAACAACTATTGGATGGATTTCCATGCATGCTTGACCTTAACATTCACCATAAGTGTTGACAGTGTACTGGAGTCATTTTTTAACTAATGAAGTTATTATTATAACTAAGGTTCAGGAACAAGACCACATCCCCCTCTCTCACTAAATTCAATCACCTGTGCATACCTATATAGGCGTGTCTAACCCCTTTCTCTCCCGTTCGTCTCAGTTCTCTCGATCATTCATTTGCGCTCTGACTGACAACATTTGAAGTACGAGTAAGTTACGATCGCTCACCTACCATGGACTGCGAGCTGATTCTCAATGCTTCAGACAGCAAACTGTTCAACAAGCGTCCTCGACTTCCAATCAGCCCACCATACACTATCCTCATCCACTCCTGAACCTTTTGACAATCCAAATAAAACTACTTTTTATACCATTCAAATGGCGTGGTCTTTGTTAGTAAATTGCTTTTTCTCCTACACGCCTGTCTGTTTACTTGTGTCCAAAGACTACATTTACATTTTGTCATTTGGCAGATGCTTTTATCCAAAGTAAGTTACAAGTAAGGCAGAACAATCAAGCATTAGAGGACAGTGACTCAAAAGAGCTGTGGTACAAATTCTCAAGCTGACGACAAGTGCAATGAGAGAGTGCTAGACATAGTTTTTTTTTAATATAAGAAACAACTGGAAATAGACAAGTGCATAAGAAATGTGTTGAAGTGTTCATGGAAGAGCTGAGTTTTCAGGAGAGAGTCAGCAGACTGTATGTGTAACATATGCCTCTTGCATGTTACATTAATTGTGTTTTAAATGGTCACTATGTCTAATAGCAAAATTCTTTAATATAGAATACAATTTTGTCAGTAATTTTACCTTTATTTAATAGTTGTAAGGTGTACATATTTGTGATATTTTCATTATTTTATGTTGTTATCTTATATTTAATACCTACATAGTATCCAAGGTAACGATGCAGCTATAAAGCCCATCACCGTGGGAACAAGTCAGACCGGGCTTGTATCCCCCAGGTGAGTGTGTGACTATTAAATCGAAACCTGTAAATAATAATGTATAGCTGATAGACTTTATTGCTTATTATAATTATATTGACATTCAGAGTGATTATCTATGTGAACTGATTCATCTGTATCAATAATCTGTAATATAGTGAGTTTTTGATCCTGGTCAAGGTTAGACCGTTGGCCTTGTAATTTGTTATTTAACAGTTATTAAGCTTCGTCACAGAAATCATTTATTAGTATTGTAAGTGTCCTTTGATGATGATTTTATTTATAATAGTTTTACTGAGACCAGGCTTGTATCCCCCCAGATCCCGAAGTGCTTGTAAGCAATAAACAGACATCATTGAAACGACATCAGAACTGTCTGGCTGTCTTCATTGGAGTCAACTGACGTTACTAACTGTCAGCCGTTAGTCGACCATTATGATCACAACACAACACAACGCAGAGACTGTAGGCTGTCATTATCATCAACCATATGAAACAAACTTAATGGGGGCATTATAAACTGTGAGGCTGTCAGGTTGAGTAGCAGGAGTGGACCCAAATGCAGAGGCCGGAATGCAGATTTGACGAAAATCTCTTTTAATCATGTACGGTAAAGAACAGGCAAACAGAGCTGAACAGAACTAGCATACGAAACAAAACAAATGATCCAACAAAGACTCAACTCAAAACCAGACCTTAAATACAGACTAAACTAATCAGGGAATGGGGAACAGGTGACGAGACACAAGGGCAGGCTGGGAGTGATTGGCTGAGGAAACACAGGAAGCATGGCAGGGCTGACGAGACTGATGCAGGCCAGGTGAGGAGGAGTACATGAACACACAAGGGAAACACAGTAACAAAACCAAAACACAAAAAACACAAAACTCTAAATACAACCCACACCAACCTGTCCAAGAACCACCATGAACCTAAACTAAAGTATACAACACACCAGGCTAAACAATAAAAGGCAGTCCAAACCCACCACCCAAATATAAGAAAACCCATATGACCAGAAGGACTAAACAGAACTGCAAACCAGGAGACCCCAAAGAGCACAAGAACATAAAAAGACCAAAAAACACACTAAGTCCAGGCAGGGTGTGACAGAGGCTAATATAGTCCCCCGTTACATATGGAGCTGGGTAACTCATTCCTCCATTGCAGAAAAACAAATCAAAAGAGTCTGGATCGTGATTTTTTACTAGACAATGGTGGTATTAGCACATGACCAGACACCTCCTTCTTTATCATCTTGACATCAGCGTTTAGCTCAAAGCACCTCTGTTGTAAGTACAGCCTCACAGAGCCACTAGCATGTCTGTAGATTTTTACTCTTTTTAGGTGAAGCATCATCTGAAGTGGTGACTGATAAGCTGTCATTTGCTCTGTAGTGTCTTTTGTTGCCTTGGATTTTTGTATTTGGATGTACAGTATAGTGTAATGAAATGTCCAACTATTAAGGATGCATAGTTAAATAGCACTACAGCACTTTTCATGTATCCTTGTTCAAGTGTCCTTTAAAAAACATATCTTACTCCGTCAAACACAGTAAAGAGCATCAGAAAGTATGTACATTTAATGGACTAATTTAGCACACTTATTATAAGTTTTGATGAATTCCAACAGTGACCAGAACAAATTATGTTTCTTATAGTTTTTCTAACTTGTAATGTCAATCAATAATTCATACCAAAAGTATCCAGGCAGATGGACACTGTAGTTCTCTAGTATGAGAAAATAAGTTTTATTGTGTTTTGGGGTGAACTGTCCCTGATGCATTTTTGTAATATATGTATTGATTTACTGAAATTGACTTATTGATCCATGTCAGCTCGTATTATCTTTCAGGTCCGTGTCGAACGTGCCCTTCTTTCGCTGTACTTATTTGCCTTTTCTCAGCTGAATAATTGATCACAACGGAGCAAATGAGACACAGACCTCATGGTTTAGCTTTCACAGGAAGGTTGTGAGAGGAAGTCGATGGTCTCCGAATAGGGGGAGGATGTAGTTGTCGAGATAATTGCAAAGTAGACTTTTCTTTTCATTCTTCAGCTCTCTCAGTTCAGCTGGGACCTGATTACCCACACAGGTACAGGTTTAAAGAAACTCTCTTTCTTCCTCTCCCTGGGGTTCCTTACATCCTGTGAATATTTGATTGAAAAGCCCCTTTCAAGGTATATGCGGGAAAACAGCACTTCATATTTAAACAAGTACATTGACTATACCGTACATGCATACAGCAAACTTCATTTTGACTTTGCATTATGAGGTTTAGAAGGTGAAAACTGGGGTCTATTGTGTAATGGGAGATGTGCAGAATGGGTCTGAAAATGTACGTCCAGCAGTGCTCATGGAGAAACAAAGATTCAATGTTAGAGAAAACACAATATGTTCCAGAAATACACGCTTCAACACGCTGACAGTGGAAGCCTACAAGGAAAGAAGACACAACATTTACATACTATTCCCATACTTCTTCTGCCTCTGTTGAAACTGTGTCTTTGGTTAGAGTGACATTATTATAAATTCACCAATCAGACTTTGCTTTGTGCGACTGGCGTCGGCCTAGATGCTGCAAATGACATTGGCCTTTTTTGATGTGTGAGGAGAGCATTTTTTGCTAGTAGGAAAACAAGATTACAATGTAGGTTTCATTTAAGCTGAAAATTCAAAATAACATGTCTGTGCTCCAGTATTTGTATCTGTATTTGTTGAGGCAGCAAAACATTTGTATTTGTATTCGCATAAAAGTGGAAAAAGGCTTAAAAATCCTGTTTTTGTTTTTATTACACTTTTAATTTTAGAAAATTAAAGTGTTTCAATAAGTGTTCATGAATAATCTTACAAAGGAGGTCCCCACACTGGGTCTCAAACTGGAGTCTCCCAGATCATAGACAACTGCACTGACTACTGAGTTAAAACTTAGGTAGAGACAGACCTCTACCTATTTATACACCCATAACACAGAAACAGCACAGCAGGTAACATGTAGGGAAGAACTTCAAAGGTGATTATTACTTTGCACTTTTCATTTATTGCCTGTTTTTTACAACTTAACTTACTATGGAAAGGAGAAGAGGAACAACAGGTTATGGATAGTCCCTTGGGAGCACTTTACATGCATCAGTAGCTCAGCTTTATCTCTGGGGAACACCCCAAACTCCGGGAGTGTCCAAGTAAGGAAATGTGTGTCATGTAGCAGGTGGATGTGACCCCCCTCATTGAGACCTGCTGATAGGCGTAACAGCAGAGCAGAGGAGAGAGACTGAGATAGCGATGTAACTGACCTGCGTGCTGGTATTTGACAAATAATTTTTAAAATATTTGTATGAAACAAATATTCGTTAAAAAAACAAAAAAAAAACCCACTATTTGTGCTTTGCTGAATAACGTATTTGTATTCGGGCACACCCATAGCAGACAGTTTGCTTACCTTTGATACAGGACGTTGTGGTCTCCAAGGCTGGTAGAAAGTGGGTGCTTCCGTTCTTCCAAAACTAAATTCTAAAAGTAGATAAATACCAAAATAGAAGTTGTGCAATATATGCCTCTGCCAGTTCTGCACTCTATTTGTGTGTAAACAGGGATTGTGTTTCTGATCAAGTGGAATATTACTGGTTAGGTTACCTGTAGCATACTTTACATACCCACTAGTGTGCTCTATAAATGTGCATAAATCCACTCCCGCTGTCCATCCAGCTGTTGATCGCCACATACAGCGGAGGTGACACACATCAAGTTCCCAACAGATTTGTCTCATGCAAATTCAGCAACATTTTGTAAGCCTGGGCATTAAAGTTTCACTGAGAACAATGCAATATCGTTTGAAGGAGAGACAACCCTGCTACTCACATCCAAGGAAACTTTAGAAGTAAGTAGACAAATGAATGAATGAATTACAGCAGTCTCACAACATTGTGTGCATTTCATAGCTTTCCCATAATTTTATGACATATGACAATCTCTAAAACAGCTGAAAGGCACGGTGAGTTTTCTTTGTTGTCCAAAATGAATGAATGATCTTTATCATCATCAGTTACAATTAAATTTCATATGGCTTCTCCTGATGTTGTTAAAATAAAACAAATAAATAAAAACAGTACCAGAAACCGCAGTAATAGCAGCATAATATTTTAAATAAATTAAAATGACGCTTTTACAAATTTACACAGGTGTTGTTGTGTTTATAAATTGCGTCTTTGGTAGCAGAAAATGTTCCTGTACAATAAAGATTTTGATTTTGCTTTTGTCTAATGTTTTTTTTGTCTGACTTCCACATTAATATCCTGGCTGCCATTGACGAAGTGACAAAGGCCAATGACGAGATGACGGCTCAAGCTGTACAGCAGAAAATCGAGGCAGATTTAGATGAAACCCAATAAAAGAGACAACAAAGATGGAAGGCTACAGCAAGCTCTTCAGTGGATGAGGTCTGGGGAGATGTGGCATGATGTAGCTCTGGAGCACTACACCAGGCATAGTTTCTACAGAAAGGACCACTTGATGCCAAACCACAGCCCAAACATCCCCTAAAGCTCCATGTCTGGGGAATGATTTCATGACACGGTGCAGGTTCTATCATCATCTTTGAGGGAATCATGGACATTTTGAGAACACCATCATTAAAAAAGTTGCAGAACCATACATCAGAGGACATTTTGGCTCAGATCATCACTTTTTCCAGGACTGTGATCCAACACAGACACCGTTGCTGCAGCTTGCATAGCGTCGGAGGAAATCAACTGGGTGACCAGAGTCACCAGATTTGAATCCTATTCAGCTTGTTTGGCACTCGATGAAAGACTTCATCTGAAAAGGAGGCTAAGCCAGGCACAAAACAGGAGCTTGTCCGAGCCATAGAGGTCTTTTTGGAGACGAGACTGACCCAAGATTTCTGTAATAGAATTACTACAGGCTTATCAAAAGTACAGAGACTGATTGTGCAGAACAAAGGACGGGCATAGTGGAAAGTGACATTTCCAACAATTCACACGCGCATTTGCAGTATGCCCCTTCTAAATAACAGCGTGCCATTGTATCTCTGTTTTTTTTTCTCACAAAAACAACACTTATTGTGGCAAATACACTATAAGACCATAAAGAGGCTGATGATAAACAAAATAATTCCCAAAATAACTGCATTCTCTTATTCATTAAAATAAGCAATTATTGTTACATCTGTCGTGTTTTGGGTCTGCATATACTTTCCTATGAAAAAAGTAGAAAGTCAATTTAATTTCCAAAAACAAAACTTTCTTTTGGTCAAACACACAAGAAGACTTTTGAACAGTGTGTGTGTGTGTGTGTGTGTGATTAGTGTGAATGAAAGAGAGAGCGGGAGGGGGGGTGTGTGCGTGGGATCATTTGTAGCGTGGGAACACAATAGGAGGGTTAATTGGGTATTTGAATCGGGGAGTAGAGAGGTGGCAATGTGTGTATCATTTGGCTGTTCAGCTGCCTCAATGACTGGCTGAAACATATGCAAACACAAACCCACTGAAGGAAAATTACACAAGTTTATTTGGAATCTGAGGGAGAAAATATTGCAGTTTCAGGCTGAATTTTCAGGGAAGTGTGTCTAAAATGATGCATAAGAACATCGTTAATTCTTGCATTTGATGGAATGGTGTAACTATAAAAACATAGAGTAAGCCTATTTAGGTTTTTATTTAGTTTCCACTGGTTCCAGGCTGATATACAGTGAATAAGTAACTATGTACACAACAGTGACTTTATCTGCTGTTAACAAGGCATCTAATGTAGACAGAATTTAGACCCGGTGTAGTGACTTTCTCCAGAGGAGTCAAAGGATCAGACCTTTTACAGGTTATGGTGGTTTGAGTAAGAATAAGACTTATATAGGGGTTTCCTGTGGGTGTGAAAGTCGGCTCCATCACAACGTGACGACACTATGATGCATCTAGGATTCCTTTTGTTGTTGATTGGGAGGAATTGAAACGTCCTCTTTCACCTGTTTTTGTAATTTGGTAATACAAAACATTGCAAACAGGAAATCATCTGACTTAATTTGCCAAACACTTCATTAGCATTTGAGTGAGCATCCAAATCTATTTCCCTGTCACTGTTAATACAGTATAAATGAGAAGAAAAACAACAATTCAATGTGATTCTCACTGAATAAGTAAATAAAGGTAGTTGGGAATATATTGATAATAATAATATTGCTGAATTTTGGGGAAGTTTGTCTAAAATGATGCACTGAACTTCAAAGTCATTATGGTGAAATGTGAGGGTAATTTCATGATTTATGCTGTTAAATTTATGTTAATATTAACTATTGACAACTACGCAGGTGGCAAACATCACTGAAGCTCCAGTAACTGCTGGGAAACATACTGACCAAACCATTGCCTAAATAAATATGCAGTGTTCTGTTGGTTTGTGTGTGAATGTGTTTTTGTGGCTACTTCTGCATATGTAAGATACCATGTGTACTCAACTGCTGTGTTGTGATATTCAAATGAAGACCATCTGGAGGAAAAAAAATATTCCATCATCTGCACAATAAAAAACATATTTTTTTAACCCTTTTCCCAAGTTGTAACTCTCTCTATAGGTAGCCACCAGCTACCATGTTTGTTTGGATTAACAAACAGTTGCAACTTTGGGGGAAAAAAAATCTGTTTTATCAAGCAATGGACATAATCTTTTTTTCTACCAGATGGTTTGATAAGTCTTTGAGGATTCTGGGAATACTTTAAAAACAGCAGTTTTTCAAGTAAGTGCTGTTACATGATCCTCTGGGGTTTTCAAACATGGCAGAGTATTTATCTTTTAGAGAAATGAACGCAGGATGCAATGGAGTTGCTATACTTCCTCTGGCAGAGCTATAGTTCACATCCCCAAGAGGGTTTTCCTGATATTCTGTCTTCTTTCATAAAAAAAAATTAGATGTCCAACATGCTATAGGAGTCTAAATTATACATATATATATAATCCACTATAGTCCTTCATTGTAGGGTGCAGGGGAATGAGTACCGCTTCTCTGTGAAGCTTCATTTAATATTTATAACAGAGTGTAAAGCCTGCCTCCACCACGGTTATCTGTCATGACAGTCATTGTATCCATACTGCATGGACTGTTTACATGTCTCAAAGGGATGTAAACACGCTGAGAACATATCAGTGGTTCATGAAGTTTGCAGGTCACTGATCTTGACAACCGTGTTCTGGGAACTGGACACTAGTTCTGTAATTAATGGTTCATAGATAGTTCTGTGCTTTGTCTTGTCTGCTGATGAGCTGATTAGAGGGCCACACTGGGATGCCATGAAGCCAAATACCGGACCTCCTGGAGGAATGCACAAGCGTGTGTCACATTTGTTTACTCACGGGTCGAGCAGTTACAAGAGAAGTCCTTCTGCTGTTCTTTCAATCTTTGAGTCTGACAACGAGGCCAAACCAGAGGGCGTCCTGCAGAATATGTCCAACAAGGCTTTGCATTGTTTCCGAAAAAAAGATATGTTAATAGACTGTCCTCCCAGGAAAGACAACAACAGGATCAGTCATTTCAGCAAGTGTCCCAGAACAACTTCTATTTATAGTCAAGTGACAGTACTGTATGTGCAGTATATGTATGGTTGAGTCTTGTGCAGTTTCATATGTATTTTACTGTTGAATTTTATGTATTTTAAAAGCCCATCTAGGGATGTTCACTGCAAACTAGCTTAGGTTAAATGCTACGGTATATGGCAAGTTCATGCTGTATACTTGTCCCTACACGAATAAACATTAAATAAATAGCAGACCTTTAGTAATTATGACAGGAGCAAAAGAGAAAAAAGACGACTTTATTATAGAGCAATAAAATCTGTGTAGGGAGGAGTTCAGGTTGGATGGAGTCAAATAAACGTGCAACTTTAACACTGTTATCGTCCCTTAACCTTAACAAAGTAGTAATTTTAACCCAAATCTTTATGGTTGTCACATTGTAAAAAAAAAAAAAATTGCTTCTGAGCAGTTTTGTAACCATTTTGGAGGCTTCAGACAAATTATGTTGTCCTGCTGATTACTGTTGTATGTTATGAAGCTTAGCGTAAATTCAGGCAGGAAGACTCTTAATCATTCATTCATTCATAACTTCACTCTTCTCTTTCACATCAGCTGTCACTTCTAGTTGACAAATCAGATTCCTCCACGATGCCTAAACAGCCAATCGCGGCCTAGCTGTCAAACTTTAAAACTGTTTCCCTCTCTGTCGCTGTCAGCTGTCATTTCAGGCAATAATCGCATCCACCCCCACCCCATCCACCTCCACAGCCGCAACACCGGAGCTCGCTCCTCACCTCTCCATCAATGCCACCAGTGTCTAGACTCCATCAGGGGGGTTATCCTATTCATGCAGTCATCGCCCCCCTCCATATTAGGCCACATCACGATGGAGTCTAATCGCCAGAGACTTTTACATTCATTATCATGCTGTTCAATAAACACCATTCACTATGTAAAACTGAGTCTCTCCTGATTGAAATAGGGGCATCATATCAGAAAATGCTTCCACTTGTTGTTATGGAGTGTATTTTGTCCTGTTGTGTTAATAATGTGCCCTCTAGCAACGTCTGTGCAAATCATAACTTCATTATCACAGAAATGACACGTATCTAGTTGGTAAAGTTGACACGTTTTCTGTTTCTATGAACATCTATAAAACAAAAACTCTTGAAGCCTGAAGAGAAGAGAAGCTGTTGTAATATTAAATAACCAAGCACATGGTTTTATAAATTAAACATATAATAAAATAATAGTAGTTGAGATTGAAAGTTCATTCTTGTCCTTGAAAACAGTATTTGACAGAAAAGAAGAAGAAGTCCTTAAATCAGCTATAATTGATATTTTTATGATAACAATGCATCAAATGACAACGTGTGAAGTCAAAGGCATCGTTCATAGTGATCCTGCAGCTTTATGGAGCCTTATAGTGAGTTTCAGCTCATTGTTTATCTGTCCAGCTGCAACTTTACTGTTTTGGTTCACTCTCAGCTCTCTCATAGCGTCGTTATTGGCTGTAGCAGGCAGCTGTTTTCCAAGAAAAAGCTCTAAAAAGCCGCTGCACACTACCTGCTCAGCACCAAACTGCAAACAGACACAGTTAGCTGGAGGCTAGCTGGTGAACATAGTGGACCATTTAGCAGTTAAAGAGCCAGCAGAGCTAACAAACAGAGCTAAAAGAGAGTGAATATTGGACTTACATTCACCACATGGACAGAAATACGACTCCTAATGAATGATAATGTTGCTCCGTAGCTGCCGGATGTGGAAATAAGCAACTGTCTGCTAACGAGTTCAACATATCAATTTAAAAGGTGATGATGTGTCAGTGTTGTGCTCACCACTTGTTTCTGAGATATTGCAGGTTTAAAGCGCTCAGAATATGGAAAACTAAACAATAGATAAAACAATCTGTCGCAAGTTGGCATCCGTTGAGGGAGATTGTGAGAGTGCCGTCGAAAATCATGGAACAACTGTGATGAGATTTTTTTTTATTTAGTTGTATTTCATTTAATTTTTTGTTAACCAAAACTGACTGAATTGAAAATGAGCTGGCTGGAGAGCTAGAGAGAGGTGATATCAGCTGTGCAGGCAGGATCCCAAATCCAAATGTCTTCCTCAAAATACTTCCTCAATGTCATTTCACATTGCGGCCGCAGGTGAAGCTGTTAATATGTTAATCCACAGAAGCAAGTATCACCACAGCACACACACACACACACACACTGACCTCCTTATTCAGTAGTCTGTGTGTGTGTTTGTGCACCTGGTGACAGAGTTTGTCACATGTCTACATGTGCCTCATATGCATCTGCTTATACAGTTTCTATGCTGTACTTCGTATGCTGCACATACACAGTACGTCAATCACTGCACCAGTGTAGCGCTGTGAATCAGTCTAACTCATGATGCAACACCACATCACCAAAAACCTTTCAAGCTGCATCTGATGTCTAACCGTTTTCTATTTCAGACTTTCATATTTGCTGAAAAGTAAACGCTCTCCTTTGCTGCATGTTTTTTTTTTCCTCTTTTGCTTTAAAATTCTTTGCATTTGAACCGACTTCAATACGATCAGGTTGTTTTTGAAACCAGCATGTTGTGGCAAATAGAGTAACTTCCACATTTAGCTGCAGCTTGAACTAAAACGACCTTGTTTAATAATCATGTGAGGAACAGAAAATTAGTTTTGATAAACAGACATCTTTCCACAAAAAAAGCCATATAATTCAGCAAAAACAGCCAACTGCTATATACTGTATAAAGTAATAGTATATAGTAATATACTTGTATATATAGTATATACATAATAAGTTTGGCAGCTACAGTAAACTCACTTTTTGTTTTGCTTTGTTTAAGACACATGATCACTTGATGCTGCTTTTTGAAGTTGATTTCTGTATGTTATCAATAACAGAGGCAATTAGGTCACATATATTGTATATATACAGCACACATACATGCACATTCAGTTATTAGCCAAATACCACAGTTGGAAACAAAGCCACGTAGCATGTACAGGAACACAGTTCTGTTTACAGAGCTTTAGTAACAGTGCTACATATCACGATCTATCGACTTTATACTAAACTTATTTACAATTTAGCACAAAGTCAAGAGGTTGTGATGTGTAGCACAACAAGCTAGTGAAGCTGTAAACAGAACTGTGCACGCTGAGCGGCGTCTGCCTCACACAGAACTACTCTCTGAAAATTTGATCGCTGTTATTAGTCTTTGGAGCCGTTTCTAAACAAACTAAAATGACCAAACTCTTCATAATGAAGGAACGTGTCACCCAGTGCAGCAATTTGACTCAATGATGTGTTTTTAATAGTTTTTGGATGACAACAACAGAAGTCTATGGCACAGAGAAATAAGATGCATCAGACTTTGGATACACACATACTTGTAAGTAGATCAATTCATTGTTGGTTTGGTTCTGCACGAGATTTGTTGACAATAAGGAAAATATAGAAAACCACCACGCTTGTGTGTTGTATGAAGATTCTCGCTTGATCTCTCCAATCCAGCTGCCTCATAAGATAAGATGGTGATAGACAGATGGTTCATCCAATCACCTGCCAAGTACGCTCGCCCTTTTCCAAACGGTTTCCAAGGACGACTTCTCAGATGGTTCTGTGTAACAAACCATCTGGTGCGTCAGGTTACCTTTCTATACATGTTTAAACACAAACTAGAATGATTCTCTCACCCCCAAACCTGAACTACAGTAATGTCAGATCAGAAAACGGTCATATGAATCTTATTTGTAATGATTTGCTAGAGTTAAAACACAGCAACAGGCTTTTGGTAATGTGAGAGATGATGAACATATAAAAGATATCAGATAAAATCATAACCTTTAGACAGTTTATGCAGGTTCTTTTTGATGTTGTCGGAGTCACTTAATGTTAAAATATGCAGGTGTTACTGCAGAGGCCAGCTGCATCATCAGAAAATTGAATAAACACTTTATAAACATTCAGAGAAAGAAGGACAGATGGAATTTATCATCCAATATTCGTTGTTTTCATCGCCATTTATTAACTCAAATGATCACCAGTTAAAATTTCTTGTTGCTTGAATGATGCAAAGATCACAGAAGAAGGTTAAAAGTTCTTAAAAAGCCAGTCACAAAATAAATTAGCTTCATAAAAAATGTATTGCCGCCATCTGGAGTTTTTGTTTGGGTTTGTAATATTATTAACGTATCTGTAAAATGTCGCATAAATGTTAGTGGCAGGCAGTGACTGAAACCCCGACCCTGTAAAAACAGGCTGACAGAAGTGAACGTTGCCCTCTGCAACAATTTTTAACTGACTTTATTGAGCCTGGCAGGTGTTCATTTCAGTCCCTGGTGATTTTAATTGGGCAGCTCCTTAGTGTGAGAGTGTGTAACCGCATGAATGTGAAGCAGATGGCTGCTAAAAAAAAAAAATAGAAAATAAAAAAATAAAAAAATGTGCAGGCTGTTATAAATATGGATAAACAATATTAGATTAATTCTTGAATTTGAAATCAGCTGAGGAACTTATTGCTGCTTCTTTCCATGGGGTCCGTCCACACACTCATTATACACCTCAACACCGCGGGGCGCATCGCTGCCGTGGGGTCAAAATAACACACAAGTTCAATTTTGTTGTTCTTTCTCTTGCTGGAACTAAATTTCTGCACACCGAGGCTGAGTGATTGATATGATCCTTAGGCATGTGAAATAACTTTTTCTTTTTTTTTCATATTTCTAAAAGTGTATGTTGCAGAATTAAGAAGAGAAAACTTTGAGTTTGTCATTTATGAAAAAACTGCTACTTATTTTAATCAGTATTAACTGTTAGTGATCACATGTAAACTAAAGACATGTTGTAAGACATTTACAGCATAAATACTATATAATAATAATAATATGTGTCTGATATGGTTTTTCCCACAAAAATGTTTAATTACCTCCTTAAAATTCTTAAATTACATCTTTTAGAATCTATGAAAATGCAAATATTGTTAGTTTAGTTGAGCTGCTGGACACAAGATGTCTCTTACTTCACTGAACAGTCTTTTCTCAGTGTTTGTGCACTGGAGGCTTCATACTCGTAAAAGAGAACTGGATACAGCGTTGGAGGCGGGGCCCCGTTCATTCCTATGAAAGTTGCTCAGTGGCGCATGAAGCAAAAAAAAAAAAAAATCAACTTCCTGATATGAAAGTACCCGTATCTTCTGCATTGTGTGGCCCATAGAGCATGCACACTAGTGAGTCGGCTACTTCCGGTTTAGCCCTCCAGCTAACTTAAATGAGGATAAAACAATTCAATCATGCAGCTCTTCGAGGCTTTTGAAATGTGATCGGACCGAACGGATTTAATTCTGATAGTGAGACAAGTCATTTCTCGGGGGTTGTGACGCTCAAAAAAATGTATCCACTGAAATACAGACGTCTCTTTCACAATGTAAGTCTATGGGAAAAAGTCTTTTTGGGCCAGTGTGCATCACGTGACGTTGTAATTACACGGTTTGTCCTCTATGTCATATTTGCTTCAAAGCCTCTCAAAGCTCTTCCTGTATCCAGTTCTCTTTATACATCCATGATCCAAATTAGTTATGATGTCACAAATCATGCTCATAGGTTCACGTGTTACACTGAGAAAAGTGAAAAAAAACTGTATGTACATCATTCAGCGCAGTGAAGCTGAAGGAACAAGAAGAAGAAAAACATATTTTTGAGTGGACGCGGACTTTAAGTTTCTCCTGCTGTTGTTCTGACTGTTTATGAGACTTAAGCGTGTTCGTAAACTCATTGAAGAAGAGACGTTTGCTTTGAATCCACTGTAGAAAAAATATTTGAGGCTTTATCTTGTAATTATAAATGCAAGAAAAAAATATGTTTTCATTGGTGAGTGCTGTGCTCTTCTGTATGCACATTTGGAAAATGTCTTAAACAGGCAAAATTTTTAAAAAAAGAATTACTTCAGGTTTTTTCCCTCATTTTAATTTTTATTTATATTCTGTTTTTCAAATTTTATTTAATTTTATCATTTTTTTCTTTCTTTTTTTTCAAATTTCATTTTATTTCAGGGTTGGAGGAGTGTCTGTTTATTTTTATATTGCTTTTCCTTCCCACTGAAGTCACTTTATATCTGATAACTTCATCGTCCTCTGGATATGAAAACACTGTTACCTTCAGTACCTTTAACAACGGACGCCTGCTGCTTGTTGTCATCATTTTAAAATATATATATATGATGCGATGCTTGATGAAGATCTTAAGATCAAAGTGCAGATTTGATTATTTTTTGCCTCATTTATAAATGTCCCCTACAGCTCCTCCTAAACGTTCGGAGCTTCGATGCTGAGATCAATCAGCTGTGACCATCTCCGTCCTGATCTGCAGTAACACAAACGCTGCATTTGAAACATTATTTGACATTCAGTGGGGGGGGGGGGGGGGGGGGGGGACGTTTTTTTTTTTTTTTAGAAAGACAGACTTGAATGCCCTTTATGATTTAATAGGATCGTACATGTACAGTATAGCTGCAGTTAGATATAAAGGAGATGAACAGTTAGATTAAAGGTGTCCTCACTCCTCCATGTCTTACATACATTATTCTTTTTCCCTCTGTAATCTGCTTTATCTGATAAAGTCCAAAGGAGATAAGAGAGGTAAAACGAATGGTAATGTCAGCGTCTCCAGATACAGTAGAACACAGAGTGCGGTTTGCATGGTAATTGTGTCCAAACTTAAAGCAAAAATGAATTCAAACTTAGCTGGGAAGTAACTTTGTCACTTTAAAGCAGTTGTGAACTTGCGGGAAACTTTTTGTGGCTATGAAAGATACATCATATCAGATGTGGATGATACATTACACCGGCTCTGCAGACAGACAGCTACTTCGTTAACAACACCACGTCTGATGAATTTTTACGGAAAACAAAGACCGCTTTACTGCCACAGACGGGGTTTAGATAGATACGACAAAGAGTCAACGCCTGCAGCGACAATTAAAAGGAAAATCTAATCCATCAGTGAGCTTTTTGGAAAAGCAGTTCAGAGTAGATGAGAGATGTACAGTAGGTGAAGAAGATCCAGTGTCTGCTTAGTTTTAATGAAACAAGGCCTGCAAGCTTTCAGTTGAGTCAGAGGACTCCAGAGGTACGCACTACATCACCATCTGGCTGTTGTTCCTGCCCACGGTGTCTCACAGAATAAGTACAAGCTAACTTTTTCCTCAACACTTCCTCAGACTAAACAGAGCTGCTGTAATGGCTTAGAATTTACAAATGTACCGGCCATTTTTTTTTTTTGTGTGTGTGTGTGTGCGTGTGTGTCTAATTATTTATATTGAGAATCATATCATGTCCTACATCCTCTTATTGAGTAAAGGAAGGAATTAAATAAACCCAGTAGAGCTGAAATGATTAGCAGATTATCATTCTTTTTTTAGTCCATGGACAAAAAAAAAATGTGTTAATCGAATGAGAATCTTGCAGCTTTTCTATGATTTTTATTTATTATTTATTTAATAAGGACATTTATTTGTACCAGATATAGTCAAGTCAGTTCTTATTTGTAGCCCAACATCACACATTTGCTTCAGGGGGCTTTACAGTCTGTACAGCAATCCTCTGTCCTTAGACCCTCAATTCAGATTAAAAAAAAAGAAAACTCCCCAAAAAAAACCTTTAACAGGGGAAAAAAATGGAAGAAAACCTCAGAAAGATCAACAGAGGAAGGATCCCTCTTCCGAGGCGGACAGAAATAGATATTGTGTGTACAGAATAGACCAAGATAGCAAAATTACACCATGGAAAAACAAGAGTTTATTTCCATCTGTAGTCCCTGAGCGGAGGCCACCGGTGAGCCACAGGTTGTCAAAGTAAAAGATAACAGTTGTAGTGAATTAAAGCATTTGACAGACCTTCAAAAAAATACAGTAAATCATCAGTATTACAATCAGAAAACAAAACAAAAACCTCACAGATTAACAATACTATTCCTAAACTAGAGAGTTATCAGTAATCTGACAGAAATATCAACATCAAACAGTTCATAATTACAAGAAACATCCAACCAGACATGTAGTACTAATGAGTATCCTTCAGCCATGTTAGTACATTTAATACTGTATCTCTCTATTTGACTATTGAATGCACAAAACAGTCAAGTTGAAGATGATTCCTTAGGGTTAGGGGAATAGTGATTGCATTTTACAGACCAAATGCTGTATCAATTAATCAATAATGTAATTAACTGTTATTAGCAGCCCTACAACCCTGTCTCCTAACATTTACATGTATCTGTGTACACTAATGTTACTACTAAACATGCTGTAAGATGCAACATAATAAAGAAATGGCAATTGATTGTAGTTTTTCACCCTTTTGTCCAACATTGTTTTTCCAAACTGAGCTGAAATTGAGACTTTTTTGACTGTCTACCGATGTGGGACGCACACAATAAGTTCTGGTTGTTGAGCGACGGTTCCCTCAGTTTTCTCTAGTCATATGGCACCAATATCAAAAATAACTGCACATTTCTACTACATAAGTAACCCCTATTTACAGTAGTGAAATTCCTCTTTAATCTGCAAATAATCTGTAAAGTTGCAAAATGTTCAGTGACAACATAATTAATTTATTTTCCAAGAATATCCACTCAGAGCAACTAAAGCAAGATAAATATTTGTTCTGTTACGATGATCACTTAAAATACTTGGTTAAGATTCATTGAAAACACTGAAAAAGTCGACACTGACTTGAAGCACCAGAAAGGATGTGTTTACTTTTGAATATTTCACCAAAACCATAAACTTTCACTTATTCTTACCAAACTGCTTTAGTAGACTAAAACTAACCACACATGCAAGACATGAACCTCGATCACTGGTGTCAAAGTACTGAACTTTGTACTCTGTCTTTCTCTGACATGATGTGTGGTACATACGGACGTAACACTTCATAGATTGGAGAAAAAACATTCACAGTGAACATAATTCAGACAGTAATTATGTTTCCTCCTTTAAGTATTTGACACAACCATTCAGTAGCATGTTAACATAATTTTTAGGGGAAACAATGCAATGACAAGAAAGTGTAGTTACTCTTGTTGTTACTCTTGCACCGTGTGAAAACGAGCACTAAATAAACAGCAAGTGAGCTTAATGAGCCTCCCTTTTAACAAAATGCAGGATCTCCCGCAGACTCCAGTCCAACCTTCCTGTTATGACATTCTTGACTGAAAATAGGAACCTGGTGCACTTGTTTGGCTCTGCAGGGGCAACACGAAACACTGAACAGACCAAGAAGCTCCGGAAACTTTGAATGATTTGACACATGAACCAGTCTTTTCTCTCTGTGGACGGGCACTAAAGGCACCAACTGGGGTTGTCTGATAACACAGGAGCAACGTGACCGTCATGGCTAAAATGCTCCAACCTTCAAGTTTATCCCCTGCTTCTTTCTTGAGTTTGGATTTTCAGAGATTGTTTGAAAATTAAATTTGAGTGAATATCAGGATGTTTGTAATGGGAAATTGCTGATCACTCAATAAACACACAAAGAGAGCATTGTTAGGTTATGAAATAATGTATTCAAATAATAC
Organism: Thunnus albacares; assembly: GCF_914725855.1. Taxonomy (NCBI): domain Eukaryota; kingdom Metazoa; phylum Chordata; class Actinopteri; order Scombriformes; family Scombridae; genus Thunnus; species Thunnus albacares. Next base: position 27,886,377 of record NC_058117.1, read on the forward strand.
AATCAGAAGTATAATGCATCATAGTTCTGGAGACAAAGATACATATCGCCTAGCTATCTTTTCTTTGTCTGAAAAGTTGGCACTTAAAGGTATAATATGTAATTATGAGTTGTGTACTTACATTATCCCAAATGTTTCCAACAGTTTTCAAACCCAGAGAAATCTGTAATTTAATCAAAGTAACGGATCGTTTCATTTGGTCGCATGTCAATGCCGTCATACCTCCGCTACCAAAGAGTAAACACGTACAAGATGCATACGGCGGCGCTGTGTTTGTCCGCTACAATGGCGTCTACCAAAGAGTAACTTACACACATACAAGATAATACATCAGCGATGTGGTTGTTCCACAGAAACTGTTATAAATTGACTTTTATTCAGTTTTAAGCCACATTTTCATGATAAATTTAGGTCGCTTTTAACTATATCTTTTAGCCGGAACAAGGATTTTAGTCATTGGACGTCTGGATCTTAAGTTATCAGAGGAATTAACGGGGTAAACGTTAACAGCAGCTCGGCTAACAGCCCCTCCAGGAAGTCCGGTGGTCACCAAACATCGTCGGAGAAATATTGATTTTTTTTAGGTGAAACAGCTTTAATTAGTATTTTTAACGATTTTAATCTGCGTGTACGTTTGTTTTTGGAGAGGAGGAGACCTCTGCGGATAATTTGGCTCCCGGGAGAAACCGGCTGAACATCTGGCTCTAAAGTTATAAGAGAAATAAACTGAACAAGTGTTAGCAGCAGCTCGGCTAACAGCGTCATCATGCTCCGTCTTTTGTTATTGTTTTGATTGAGAGACCCCTAGCGGCTGAAATTACATATTGTGCGTTTAACCAGTCCCTTAAATACTACTTGTACAGAATTTAAGACATCTGTTTGCTGACGTTACAGGTCAGCAACCAACCCTCAGATAGAAACACAAGTCCAAAGTTCAACTAACCTAGGAACAGTCTTTCTTCACGACCATATATGACAGTACATAAGCATGCACCAAGTAGCATCACAAAATAACATTACTACTATATTAAATTAAGTTTAAACCACACTATCCTCTTAAAGCTTATCAGATTTACACATAAACATCTGCATAACTATAGTTTATCTCATCACCGGCTCAGGTAAAAGTACAACAGAATAAACTTTTAAACACACAACTGCTTCATCTTACACAGCAAAGAACTAAGTTTAGAATAGACATGCAACACAAACTAACACTAAACTGAATTTAAACACTATCTGAAACATGTATGATATACACAAGAAATACATCAAATCATAACCTACTATTCAGTTTTCTTTCACATGTTCGATCGAAGTGTTGACTTCGGATGTACCGTAAAGAAAACAGCCTACCTTTGAAGAAACAGCGCGTCTGGTCTTCAATCAGTCCAAAACAGCACATGTCACCCCGCTGTTTATATCCCTCCACTGGCTGCCAGTTGCTGCCAGTGGAGCCTGGTACCACAACAGGGCCCTAAGTCACCAGTTAGACTCTTCTCCTCTGTAGTTGCCCGGTAGTGGAACGAGTTACCAAACTCTGTTCGATCTGCAGAGTCCCTCTCAATCTTTAAGAAAAGACTAAAGACCAAACTCTTTTGTGAACACCTCTGCACTGCGTTTCTATGCACTCATCATCGCCTTGTTGCACTTCCTGTTGGCATCTACGTCCTATCGGGCCCAAACTTAAGCTTTATGACACTTGCTGGTGTTGTTGTCTTCTGACTAGATCCCTGCTTGTGTTGTATCAGTTTCATATGTATGTCGCTTTGGATAAAAGAGTCTGCTAAATGAAAAATGTAAATGTAAATGTAAACAATGCGTTGGCATGAAGAAAGACTCTCTTAAGTCGGGCTCAGCCACTTTTTTCTGATTATCTCTTCCTCATAAAAGTGCAACATTAAGGAATTAAATTTTGTGTACGTTGCATATATTTTCTAGCATTAAGATTTGCTGCGCTCAATAATCAGCAATGGTCCTGGTCCTTACTGTGAAAGCTGTTCTGTAACCGGAATATGAACATAACAATGTTAAGACGGCTATATATACATCGAAGGAGTACTTGAGATAGTTTTTTTATTCTGATCTTTATCGCGTCCTGCCATGTTTCCAGCCAGGTTTCTGCATCTGCAAACTGATGTTTATGCTGTGCCTCATTTGAAGGAGCACTTTCACTTCTCTTGCTTATAGCTCGTCGTCCGCTTTCAGGAAGGAGAATATTGCTTCCTCCAACTGACTGGATAGGAAGAGACACATTCATTTAACATATTGTTTTTTTGTAGACCTGTGATGGGCAACAAAGCTGTGTTTTGCCTTTACCGTAGTTTTACCTTGTCAGTTTATGGCTTTCGGTTCCTCTTGGCATGACGGGTTTGTCGGCAGTGACGCTGGACAGCCCTCATGGAAGCTGTGACTCTCATGTCCACCAGATGTTTAGCGATATCTCCAGTCTGCCAGCCTTTCTTCCACAGACTCCTGATGAGTTGCAGGTTGATCCTTGCCATTTCTGTCACTGTAGTATCACTGTAGTATGTGCAGTAGAGTCCTTTATAGGCCTGGGATGCAGGATCATACACGTAAAACCACGCTTCCAAGGCTCCTCCCCACCATCTCCTCCTCTCACGGTTCCAAATTGAATTGAATTTATGTGTTTATGAATAGAAAAGGGCACAAGCCCTGAGCTCTCTACCAGGTTCATGAACTAACTACTGCAAGGAATCACTCTGCTCTTCTGCTCTGAGCGTATAGCGTACTTCTGCACTAGGACACCTTCATTATGGACACAACCAAACTGTATAGAGAGAGCTGCTCCAGGCCAGTCAGGAGGCCAGCAGGCTCCGTACTGGTGCCGCTGGTGCACATGAAAACACGCATGACGTCAGGCGTGTCAATGAGGTGCTGCGAACACTGCGCCACTTTACCATGAGACTCATTCATTAGGATAAAGGCCTACTGAATTTGTGAATGTGTCATTTTTTGTGAGGTGTTTTCTTTTCATTTTATAATAAACACTTTTTCTTGACTTCACTTTTAATGCTGGAATATGACAATAACAATAATAATAATAACAAAAGTATAATTATAGCCTACTGCTGAAAACATGCATTTATCAAAAGCACATAAATTAGATACTGTGAGCCTGTTTTCTTCATTGAGATTCTCCAACAAAATTAAAATAAAATCAATGCAGTCAGACTTCGGGGGTTGTGCGTCTCACTGATCACAGCCTAATAGCCTCGCTGATGGCCGGCGATTGATAGACAATAGGACACGGACAACAGCGCTGATTACATGTTGCACACGTTTGTTTCGATCACCCACTCACTCACTCATCTAATTTAACATGACAATCATCTCCATCTATTATGTTCAACAAGTGGACGGAGTTCTTACAATTAGGGGACGGGGGTGTACTGGCTTATAAATTAGCATCTCTACAGATGTGTGTTTTTACCTCTCTGTTGGAAAACAAAGTCTCGATAAACAACTTTAATTCTGGCTCGTTTGTACACTTTTGTATTTTTATAATTCCATAGTATTTACATGTCTTGTTGAGGGTGAATACCATTGATTAAGTGTCTTACATTTCATCCCAAGTACAACAAAACTCCAGTGCCATGAATTCTGGACAAAGTGATAAATATCATTTCTCTCAAAGACTATTTTTCTGGCATTTCTGCTTTAGCCTATTCAACAGTGACAGCAGAGAGAGAGGGAACAACATGGAACAAATGCTTCAGTCGGGAATCGAACAGCTCGCTGGGGTTAGTGATCAAAACTGAAATATGGTAAACACTTCAGTAAGTGAGCTACTGATTTGTGAAAGTCATGAGTTCATGATTACAGTTAGAGTTATACCGTTACCATGACTGTGCTGAAAGATGCTGAAAGAAACGTTTAATATTGTTTTGACTGAACAAGCATTAAGAGTTATTTTATAGATTTGAAGTTTAGTTTTGATTTTGATCACCAATTGAATATCAAATAGGCTACAGCCCAATATAACCAACAGTGGATACAAACTGTTTCTATACAAATAGTGATGTCAAAATATAGAAACAGAAATGTTATTACATCTTTTATTGAAATACACATGATTCTCTCTCTCTCTCTCTCTCTCTCTCTCTCTCTCTCTCTCTCTGTCTCTCTCTCTCTGTCACACACACACACACACACACACACACACACACACACACACACACTGTCTGAATCTCTTCTACTTCTCTTCAGTCAGATTCAGAGAGTCTGGACAGTTTGGACTGTTCACGTGCGCCACCTGCTGGTTGTTGGTTTGCACTGCAGCTCGTGCAGGATAAAGCAGCTCTCTACATCTCTCCACTGCCACCGCACGGCACAATTACTGCTGCAGCTGCTGCTCCAAATGAATATAGAAACATCTGTAATTTTTAAACAGCAAACTTGTTTTGAAAGAAAGGCAATGACGTTTGGATTTCATTTCATACAAACTTAACAAGAAAATTAATCACAAAATGTTCAAACTGTATTTCAGTTCCTGTTTTCTTACAATATTCACTTATAAAAACTAAAAACATTCAACAGATGTGTTGACAGGAACAGTGTTTGAAATACCGCTATGGCAGTTCCTAGTTAAAGATTTTTTTTTAATTATAAAAACTCACTTATATTTATTCTTAAATAATGTTTTGTTCTTTGTTGATGTCAAATCTGTTTTGTGAATTATTCTCCCTGTCTGTTCAATAACTCACTCTAAATACTTTTAGTTTTTAAAAGGCTTATTTAAATACATATTTACTGACATACTTACACTTTTCTTTTTGTCTGACATTTTATGCACCAAATGCAGAAATTATTCATTTTTTAGATTTTGTTTCATATAAAGCTCATAAGGAAACATTTTTAATGAACACATCTTCAAAATCACAAAATGTTCAAACTGAACTAGTCTGTAAAATGTTCACTGTATTTCAGTTCACTGTTTTCTTACAATATCCACTCTTATAAACTGAAGCCAACCAAAAGATATCTGACAGATGTGTTGACAGGAACAGTGTTCGAAATCCCCCAATGTGGTTTCCAAATCCATTTTTCATAACATTCTCAAAACACACTGATCTGTTTTATTAGTTCTTTTCTCTTGATCTTACATTTGTTAAAACATCTGATGATTCAGGCTGAATGCTTTCATTGTGAAGCTCTTTGTAACTTGTGGCCTTTTTTAAATCCATCTTTACTGACTCTCTTACATATTAACTCAAAGCGAAAGCTGATCCTGACCTCTCAGAGAAGGTCAAAGGTCAGGATCCGCTCCGGCTCCGCTGAGGCACAACAGCTGCTTGTTCAGACAACCAGAGTCCAGCTTTATGAGGAGTTCACCTTTAATTTGATACGACTGAATGAATCAATACAACATTTATAAACATCACAATCATTTTATACACCTAACAAACAATTACACATAAAACCTCTCACGTCAGATCTGTAAATGTCAGACACATTTTAACAGATTTCCCCACATTGCTGAAATTTCAGTGGAGCGTTTTCGCCCTCTAGTGGCGGCAGGATGTACGACAACCTGTCATGCTGTTAAATAAAGTTTATTCATTCAAGCACATTTCATACACAAGGAAATTCAAAGTGCTTTATAGAATGCAAAAGAATAAAAGAACAAAAAGACAAAAAGAAGAAATAGAAGAGTTAAATATATAAAATAGATTTTAAATAAAGTAAAAGAGCATTTAAAAGGCAGCATGAAAGATAAAAATCATGAAGTGCAGCCTCTAGTAGTCTGATATCCTCAGCTAGTTTGTTCCAGATGTGAGCAGCACAGGAGCTAAAGGCAGCTTCCTCATGTTTATTATGAACTTTAGAAACCACATGAAGACCAGAACCAGCTGAGCTGACAGATCTGGAAGCTTCATACTGTATGAGAAGATCTGATGAACCTTTTAAAGATTAATGGACAAGCAGTAATACTTTAAAGTCAATTATTTGACACGCTGGTAAACATTGTAGTGATCTGAGAACTGGAGTAATATACTCTGCCTGTTTTAGTCTTTGCGTTCTGGATCAACTGGATCTGTCTGGCTGGTTTCTTACAGAGACCTGAGAAAAGTCCATTAGAGTCGTCCAGCCTGCTGGAGACGAAGGCTTCAACATGAAACTTCTGATCATTCAGATGTTCTTAAGATGGTAAAATGCTGATTTTCTGACAGATGTAATGTGACTTACTGAAATTTAGGTCTGAATCCAACTCAACTCAACTCAACTCCAGCTATGTTCTCCTCTAACTCTCCTCTAACACATTTTGCTTTATAATTATAATGATAAGAGTCCACTGATTACAGTTTTATGTGTAATTTAAATGCAAGTACTGCTGGCTGAACAGCTCTTTTCAGAATAAGAAAGGAAAACCCATCTTTTGCTTCTAACGTCTCTCCTCCTGATTGGACGTTACTGTTACTTTGATAGCCTATTTATATTCATGTGGTCTGTAAGTTGTGCTAACGATGGACTGAGACGATCCTCCTCTACTTTGGGACTGTTTTCAGAAAAAAAACAAAGGAATAAGCAAACCTGGGGGAAATAAAGTTTGTTTAATTTCAACTCTGCCCTCATATATAATTTAAAATAGCCAGTTGTTGAATTGTATTCCCATTCCCTGTGATGATACAGTTTTATTTATCCAGAGAGTGAGGGTATTAAAAATGGTTCTGTACTTCTGGGCATTTTCCTGAACAAGTTTGGTGAATATATTTTGTTTTAAGGCTGTGATGTGACCTCTCATTGACTCTCTGTGAAAATTAAACTGATCTGAAAAGCCCCAAGAAACTCAGAATCATAATAAACACCGAACAGTTCTTCAGTTTTCTTCTACAAACACATCAAACCTGTAACCTGGAGCTAATTGAGCTTCCGCAAACACGTCTTTGGACTCGAAATTAAGTTTCTATCTCTATTAGTTTTATATTTTTGTCTAAAAGAATTGAGCTGTACCTGAATGACTGTCAAAATATGCCTCAGTTAAAGGTGATCTATGTATTTTTTGATACATCTTGCCAGTGTAGGGAGCAAACAGAAAGACACAAAATGTTCTCACACTCCTACTTTAAGTTTTCTGATGTTGTCTTAATAGTTCTCATCTTTTTAAAATGTATTTATGTATATTTGTGTGGTAATATTTTCTGTTTATGCATCTTCTTTGATACATAGACCTTAAAGGAGCTTGTCATATAAATAATAGTTGACTTGTTGTTTCCTTTCAATTGGGAGTCTGTTCTGTTTTCACTTACTACAGGTCTTACAGACTGATTGAATATGTGGACTAAAAGAATAAGTGAATATAGAGTATAATTTGTTGGTGGAGATCTTGTTTTTGTTTGGTTTTGCTTCTCAACTTTGGAAAATACTCCTGAAAAGTTTCAGAAAAGCTACAACAATGCTCATTTTAAGAAGCTTAATTTAATACTCACTTGTTTTTGTAGGCTCTTTCTGGGTATTATAACTTTATTTGTGGTTTTTACACTTTTTTGTGTCCTTATTATACATTGTATTTTCTGTTTCTTCATTCTTTCCATTTTCTCTCTCTTGTAATAGTTTTAAAAGAGTTTTCTTGCTTGCTAGTAACAATCAGAGACACTGTTTGTGTGTCATATGAAGAATTCTTCTACAGAGAACATCTTTGCAGTGTTAGCTTCAACTGTTGTGAGCTAAAAGGAGGTAAAACTGTAACTGTCCCATTTTTATTGTGGTTGCAGTTAAACTTGCACTGCCCCTTTAAAAAAACAACCTCTCTCGCTGGAATCCCTCCCTCCCTCCCTCCCTCTTCTTCCTGCTCGGAAACACGACCAGCTCCACTCTGTGCAGCTGTTTCCTTGTTCCCGCCCCTTCACTGATCTGCCACTGTGACATTGGTGTAACTAACACGTGGTAATGCAAAAGCTGACGAGCCCCATGGAGTGAAGATCAGCAAATGAAAAGGAACAAAAGGAACAAAAGTTTGTTTAGGACCAGAGGACAGACTTGTTGTTTCAGTACAGAAGTGAAACTCACACATTCACTGCCACGAGGTGAGATGGAGCAGGAAGGAGTTCAGCTGAACCGGGAAACATTTTCTTGTTCAATCTGTCTGGATCTACTGAAGGATCCGGTGGCTATTCCCTGTGGACACAGCTACTGCATGAGCTGTATTAAAAGCTTCTGGGATGAAGAGGATCTGAGGAAAATCTACAGCTGCCCTCAGTGCAGACAGACCTTCACACCGAGGCCTGTCCTGATGAAAAGCACCATGTTAGCAGATTTAGTGGAGAAGGTGAAGGTGACTGGACTCCATGTAAAAACTTGCTTTTATCATGATGAGGTGATGAAGATGTTCTGTCGTACTGATCAGCAGAATATCTGTTCTCTCTGCCCTGTGGATGAACATAAAGGCCACGACACAGTCTCAGCTGCAGCAGAGAGGACTGAGAGGCAGAGAGAGCTCGAGGTGAGTCGACAAAAAATCCAGCAGAGAACCCAGAATGGAGAAAAAGACATGAAGGTGCTTAAACTGGAGGTGGAGAAAATCAATCGCTCTGCCGATAAAGCAGTGAAGGACAGTGAGAAGATCTTCGCTGAGCTGATCCGTCTCATCCAGAAAAGAAGCTCTGATGTGAAGCAGCAGATCAGATCCCAGCAGGAAACTGAAGTGAGTCGAGTCAAAGAGCTTCAGGAGAAGCTGGAGCAGGAGATCACTGAGCTGAAGAGGAAAGACGTTAAGCTGCAGCAGCTGTCACACACAGAGGATGACTGTGAGTTTTTACATTATTACCCCTCATTCACATGTTTCAGTGAGTCTACAGAGTTACCCAGCACTAAAATCCGTCCACTGCAGTATTTTAAAGATGTGACAGCAGCTGTGTCAGAGCTCAGAGATAAACTACAGGACATCCTGCGGGAGAAATGGACAAACATCTCACTGACAGGGACTGAAGTGGACGTTTTAACCTCAAGTCCACAACCGGAGCCCAAGACCAGAGCTGAATTCTTACAATATTCACGCCAAATCACCCTGGATCCAAACACCGTAAACACACAGCTATCTTTATCTGAAGGGAACAGAAGGGCGACACTGATGAGAGAGGAGCTATCTTATCCGAGCCACCCGGACAGATTCATTAGATGGCGTCAAGTCCTGAGTAGAGAGAGTCTGACTGGACGTTGTTACTGGGAGGTGGACTGGAGGAGGAAACGAGTCACGGTCGCAATCGCATACAAGAGCATCAGCCGAGCGGGGCCCATGACTGAGTGCGCGTTTGGATTCAATGACAAGTCTTGGGCGTTCGAGTGTAACTGCAGCACTAGTTATAAATACATACATAACAGCATCAAAACCTCAGTCTCAGGGCCTTGGTCCTCAAGACTTGGAGTGTACCTGGATCACAGAGCAGGTATTCTGTCCTTCTACAGCGTCTCTGAAACCATGACTCTCCTCCACAGAGTCCAGACCACATTCACTCAACCTCTCCATGTCGGACTTTGGTTTAGTGGCTATAATGGAGCCACCGCTGAGTTCTGCGAGCTGAAGTAGATAAGTGATGTTAAAGAAGAAAGTGTGTGTTTTTTTTTTTCAGTTTTTCTTCTATATATTGTTTATTCAAAAGAAAATGTTCTTATGAAGGAGCTTCTAGACAGTTTCTAGCTTTCATTAACTAGATATACAGTGCAGAGAAAGTATTTGGGAGCACTTTTATGTGTTTTTCAGGTATTTAAACACATTCAACTCAAACAATGACTGAGGTTAAACCACCGACTGTATCGTGGTTTCATTTTCCTCTGTTTAATCTTTGTTCTATTCATTACCAATGAATCTCCTGTCGCTGCACATCGATCACTTTTCACCTGTCAATTAGCCGATCATGACCAGTAATGGCAGAATTATAATGAGAGCCTTTACTTAAGTAAAAGAACTAAAACATTAATGTAAACATGGCTGCAACTAACGAATATTTTCATTAATTGTTTTGTCTATGAAAACAGCTGTCAAAATCTCCTATAGTCCAAGGTGGTCTTGTTTTGTCTGATCCATAGTCCAAAATGTAATAAAAATTTCACATTTAAGAAGCTGCAACCAGTAAATTTTTGGTATTTTAGCTTTTAAAATAAGACTAAAACAATGAATAGATGATCAAAATAGTTGCAAATTAATTTTCTGACAATCAACTATACGATTAATTGATGCAAAAGGTACAAAGTTTGCCTCTGAAATGTAGTGGAGTAGAAGAAGCAGTAAAATACAAGAGCCTTAAATTTAGTTTTTAACTTACAGTGCTTGATTATGTATACGGTACATGTCCTGGTTACCTGCCTGCTCAGCTGCTCAGTATATTAGCCTCAGTATAGATGTTGGACTCTGGACTCTGATGCCGCCAGGTCGCCTGTGTTGCTCAGTCCAGCCTTGTTTCCCTTTTACCTGCTTCTCATCCTTTGGTTTTGTCAGATTTTGTGTTATACTAGTACTATACCCATCGCAGCCTTTCAGCTTCAAGGTTGTGCGATTATTTAAAGGACCCTTTTTATACACAATCCTTCAATTGTAGGTTACAGTGAGTTATTGGAAAAACTTTGCAGACATTTAAATTTGATTGCAAAGTCAACAACCATCTTTGACCCCATAATATCTTCTCTGCTAGGCTGGTACTACAGCCTGCTTCAGTTCTTGTTTATTTTGACTCTTTTAATTATTTTTTTTTACCTTCATTCTGGTGTTCAGCAATAAAACACATGCTCATTTGGACTGAGGTCATGTGACTGAAGAGCATTCCTGTTTGGCCATGAAAACTTTTACTGTTCAGGATCATGCTGCGTTGCCTGACACTGGAGGATGTGTATGAAAAGGTTTCCTGTTCATCTGATGTGGATGTACATCATTAATATCATCATGTTAAAGCTAAAAGTCAGTACTTCGAGATATAAGTCATTATTTCATTTGTTTACATGAAATTCACAATCCTGTATTATTGTAATCCGTATTATCTTTTTTCCTCCACAGTGTGCAGATATTGGTTTTATAGTTGCTGTGTGATGATTGTGATTGGCTGAGGATGTAAATAAACACACATGGAAACTCAGAGTGTGATTTGTTTATTGCTGTCTAATGATTGTATTGCAACTTTCAGGTTTTTAATCATTATTTGATCTTCAGGACTAACAATAAACTGCTTAATGATCAAAAGTCTGACGAGGTGTCGAGGATCTTTGAATTTGATCTATTCCAGGTTTGGTTTAGAGAGGTGGATCTGCTGTCATCTCAGATATTATGATGTTAATTCTTTCATGAATTCCTAAAGTTTTTATATTAACTTCATAGTATTATCCCCATCCAGATTTATAGTGCCTAATTTGGCTATAGCAATCCTTTAAAACATGGTTTCCAAACCTTTTTTGTACCACTGAGGGTTTTATAATGATAATGTCATTGGAGACTGACTGATAAGCACATGTGGGGAAGTTCACATGCACAGACTGTGGTTTTGGCATGATCAAATGGCAGCAGGAGAGAAAAGAAAACGTAGAAGAATGAAACTTGAAAGACACTGAAACATAATTTTATTTGGTCTGTGTTTCATTGTGGTTACTGACTACACAGACCTCTCAGCAACACTGTGATAATGTCCTCACACAGATTTAATATACTGCTGCATGCTGAAAGGTGTTGTTGACAGACTGGTAAATATGTACTGATTAAAAAAAAATTATCATATTGTTGTTGGGGTGTGTCAGGGAGTGATAAGGAAGAATGCAGAATAAACAGGCTGTGCTGAGTTCAAGTTAGTTACAGCAAAAACAGCCTTAAATAGACAATAAAGTAATTTTTTTCATTCAGCAGTTTTTTTTCCCATAAACACAAAACTTGAGGTTACAAAGAAAAGCTGCACACTTAACACACAATATAAAAGGGGTGGAGGTCTTTCTTAAGGCACCACAGGTCTATCTTTATTATAGCCAAGTAACTGTCAAGTTTATTTTGCTGTCACAACTTTTCATTTGAATAAGAGTCCTTAGGGTTAGTAAATGGCTGTTGGAGGAAATTTTTACAAAGAAGTACTTCCATGAATTAAAACAATTATTTTTGTTCTTCTAAAGTGACAGTAAAAAAAAAAACGCTCTCAAACCACTTCACGTCCTGGAATGAAACAAATATCCCCTCCCTGTTCTGCCTGCTCCACTCTGTCCAGACATTTCCTGGTTCCCTCCCATTCACAGATCTGAAAGTTTATGGATGGGCTTAACCAGCATGGAGTGAAATGCAGGAGCTGACAACACCCATTCAACGCAGACCAGCAGGTGAACAGGAAGAAGAACAGTATCAGTGCACACCCTTTGCTTCCTCTTCTGAGAAAGTGAAACTTATCGACAGTCATTCTGAGTGCTGAAATGGCGCAGCAAGGAGCTCAGCTGGACGGAGCAAAATTCTGCTGTTCGATCTGTCTGGATCTACTGAAGGATCCTGTGACTATTCCCTGTGGACACAGCTACTGCATGAACTGTATTAAAAGCTTCTGGGATGGAGAGGATGAGAAGAAAATCTACAGCTGCCCTCAGTGCAGACAGACCTTCACACCGAGGCCTGTCCTGGTGAAAAACACCTTGGTAGCAGATTTATTGGAGGAGCTGAAGAAGACTGGACTCCAAGCTGCTCCTGCTGATCACTGCTATGCTGGACCTGAAGATGTGGCCTGTGATGTCTGCACTGGTAGGAAGCTGAAAGCCCTCAAATCCTGTCTAGTGTGTCTGATATCTTACTGTAAAAATCACCTCCGGCCTCACTATGAATTGCCTGCTTTTGAAAAACACAAGCTGGTCGACCCCTCCAAGAAGCTCCAGGAGAACATCTGCTCTCGTCATGATGAGGTGATGAAGATTTTCTGCCGTACTGATCAGCAGAGTATCTGTTATCTCTGCTCTATGGATGAACATAAAGGCCACGACACAGTCTCAGCTGCAGCAGAAAGGACTGAGAGGCAGAGAGAGCTCGAGGTGAGTCGACAAAACATCCAGCAGAGAATCCAGGACAGAGAGAAAGATGTGAAGCTGCTTCAACAGGAGGTGGAGGCCGTCAGTCGCTCTGCTGATAAAGCAGTGGAGGACAGTGAGAAGATCTTCACTGAGCTGATCCGTCTCATCCAGAAAAGAAGCTCTGATGTGAAGCAGCAGATCAGATCCCAGCAGGAAACTGAAGTGAGTCGAGTCAAAGAGCTTCAGGAGAAGCTGGAGCAGGAGATCACTGAGCTGAAGAGGAAAGACGCTGAACTGAAGCAGCTCTCACACACAGAGGATCACAACCAGTTTCTACACAACTACCCCTCACTGTCACAACTCAGTGAACCTACAGACTCATCCAGCATCAATATCCGTCCTCTGAGATACTTTGAAGATGTGACAGCAGCTGTGTCAGAGCTCAGAGATCAACTACAAGACATCCTGAGGGAGAAATGGACAAACATCTCACTGACAGTGGCTAATGTGGACGTTTTACTGTCAGAACCAGAACCCAAGACCAGAGCTGAGCTCTTAAAATATGCATGTGAAATCACACTGGATCCAAACACAGCACACACATATGTGTTATTATCTGAGGGGAACAGAAAAGCAACATACATGTTTGAAGAACAGTCTTATTCTAGTCACCCAGACAGATTCACTGATACATGTCAGGTCCTGAGTAGAGAGAGTCTGACTGGACGTTGTTACTGGGAGGTGGAGTTGAGTGGGAAACGAGTTTATGCAGCAGTCGCATACAAGAATATCAGCAGAACAGGAGATGAATCAAAATGTGGACACAATGACAAATCTTGGGCTTTAGATTGTTACACTAAGAGTTATACTTTTGTGTTCAACAATGTCTCAACTCCCGTCTCAGGTCCTCGTTCCTCCAGAGTAGGAGTGTATCTGGATCAGAAAGCAGGTATTCTGTCCTTCTACAGCGTCTCTGAAACCATGACCCTCCTCCACAGAGTCCTGATCACATTCACTCAGCCTCTCTATGCTGGACTTTGGTTTCGTTATTATGGAGCCACAGCTGAGTTCTGTAAACTCAAATAGACAGAAGTCATTTTAGACTTCATGTGTCAGATTCTGTTGTAATTCTTCATTTTGTTTGTCTCCATTGTTTCTGAGAGCTCGTTGCTGTGATGTTTCTGAACTGCACAGAGATCAGCTGTCAATCAAACTGAGATTGTCAACACTTTTCTTCTCTTCATTTGTTGTTCTGTTGATGTTTTGAGTTTCTTTAAATCTCACTTTTTCCTGTGTGTTTTTATCCATGGAGGCTATCACTGCTCATGACGATGATTTTAAATTTCACTGACATTTCTTCAGATGAAAATATAAACTTCTCTTTGTTCTAAATGTTAGTTTCATGTTTGTATTGATGTATTTGTTTGTTGTTGTTTCTCTTCCACTTCAGCGTCTTAAACAGAGAAAACAGCAGACCGTTCATCACTTTGTAAATTTATAAAGCCATGTGTTATAAAACTGTAATTATCGTGATAATAATCAATAAGGTGATATTTCATTTTTTTCTTGTACATAGCTGACATTCTGGGTTAAACTAATTGATTGTGTGGATGAAGTGAATCTGAACATGAAATCATTGAACAAGAGTCATTTAACAGACTTTACTGATTGGATGTGTGAACAAACTGAAGCTTTACAGAATAAATAAAGCAGTTTTCTTTCAAGAATAAACAGAGTATTTTCTTTTGTCTTCATCTCAGGATCTCATTCAAAGCTTCTGGAGAAAATGTGAAACTAATATGAGAGTTTATTTGAGGCAGTTTTCCTCCTGAAACACCACAAAGTACAGAGTTCATGTTCAGAGCAGAAGAACGTTTGTCAGTCAGTCTCTGTACTTTCAGCTTTCTTCACTAAAACAGCTTCATCACAGAGAAATGAGCAGAGTTTTCTATCACTTGTTGCTTTAAACAAACTGAGATTTTATTTGTGCATTTAGTCAATAAAGAGGATTTGTTACACAGGCCTAAAAAAAACTGGAAAAAAATAGTTTTAAAAAATTAATTTGGTCAAATTTGGGTGTGAAGATGTTTTGTTGAGTCGTGAGGAACGTAAAACAACATCTATGTGTAATTGTGAACTTGAGGTCATTTCATTAATGTTGAAGTTGATTTTCATGAAGATGAAAGTTCAGAATGAGGCTGTCATGTTGGTTCAGTGTTTAGCTCTGTCACCTCACAGTCAGACGCTTCTGGGTTGTAAAGTTTGAATCCAGACTTGATTCAAACTTCTTGTGACTCATTTTGTTCGGGGTTTAATCTCTCAATCCACAAAACTGCCTGCTGTGCTGAAGACTTTCTGTTATTGATGCTTAATAAGCAACAAACAAATGCATCTAAAACTGTCATGATTAGTGTTTCTGACAACTGTGATTGATCTATTGCACCATCACAGGTAAAGTTACTCCACCTTTTCTAGTCCAGAAGTAATTTAGGAATCATTTTATCATAATGGTAATATACATATGAAAAGCTGCATTCAGTCTAATCAGAATCAACATAAGGAGAAATTGACATGTTCATTTTTCTATTTTCTTTTTTTTTTGTGATGTCTGCACTGGGAGGAAGTTGGAAGTCCTGTCTGGTGTGTCTGGCTTCTTACTGCAACAAACACCTTCAGCCTCACTACAATATAGGTCAATTAAAAAAAAAAAACATAAACTGATTGAAGCAACTGCAAAGCTTCATCAGAGCATCAGGAGGAGCTGGAGCAGGAGATCACTGATCGTCCTGGTTCCTCCAGAGTAGGAGTGTACCTGGATCACAGAGCAGGTATTCTGTCCCTCTACAGCGTCTCTGGAACCATGACTCTCCTCCACAGAGTCCAGACCACATTCACTCAGCCTCTCTATGCTGGATTGCGGTTTTTACGACTCTCTTTTTGCATCCACTGCTGAGTTTTGTAAAGTAGATTAAAGAGGGAGTCCATGCGTTGCCCTTTCTTCTGTCTGTCCAGACATGTCGGCTATTGCTGATCAGACTGATTAATCGATCTTTATTCGATTAATACAAAACAAACCTTGTAACACGCGTCACTTCCTGCACACCAGAGAGATAATTCATCTAAAAATCCAGCAACAACAAAAACAAATCTTTGAGAAAATGGATAGCTGTCAAAAACTGGATATTAAGTTAATTACTGCAGTTATTTGTAAAGAGTATCTATATAACTTGTACATTTATTCATGTGAAAACATTTATTACAAACTTTTACAGGGTGTATTTTGAATATGTGAGGTTTTCTTTTGCATATGAGTGTTGTTGATATTAGTTTCTACTTTTTTCTGTTTGAGTGCACGAGCTTAAAACATCCAGTCTGCAGTTTTTTTTTATATGACATAAATTTAAGGTGTTTGACTTGAAAAATCAATGAAATTATTATCCTGTGTTTATAACTGATCATATTCTTGTTACAACAATATGTGAAGATTTGCTGATGTAAACAAACTTTTAACATCAGCAGAAAATATCTGCTTTTTGTGTGTTTATTAAAATACCTGTCAGTCAGTTTGAGATTGATAACCGGCTCCAGTCCTGTGTGTGTTTTTTACTTTTGGTGTAGGGTAACCCTTTTTTGTTTACATTGGGAACAGTGACTGTACCTTTAATGAAACCAAGACTTAAGTGTCCACTTTATTGCAGTTCAGTAGTTATTGATATGCTTATTCATGCTTATGTTTTGTATTATAATGCTCTCAGTGCTACAATTATGCTTTTATGCTGTGTTATCATTATTAAGATCAATAAAGGGAGAATGTATTTGTTTTGTAAATGACATGAATATATACTGTAGACTGAGAGATTGCATGCTTGTATAAATAAATAAAGTTCACAATGACAATGACAGAATGTCTTCCATGTTATCAATACTCAATCGAAGCAGTCAGGTAAATGTGAGCTTACGGGTTTTACTTTGGAAACAAAAGACATCCGTGTTACGAAAACCTTAAATACCAGACAGGATGGAAAGATTTCAGTACAATCCTTGAGATGAAAAGACGGTGACATCCAGGTTTTCTACAACTACTTGTACTTTAACCTCAAAGAATTTTCAGTGACTGAAAATTCAGTGACAGTGAGACACATTTGGTGGTGAGACAGTCAAGACAATCACCTGGTAATTTTGTCATAATTAACAAACCCTTTACTTATGTAAAAGTACCAATACAGCAATGTAAAAATACTCCATTACAAGTAAAAGCACCACATGAAAAATCCTACTTAAGTAAACATACATACTGTAAGTATTAGCTGCAAAATGTAGTTAAACTATTGCAGTAAAAGTAGTGGTTTGATTACGCTGCGTTGCCTGACACTGGAGGATGTGTATGAAAAGGTTTCCTGTTCATCTGATGTGGATGTACATCATCAATATCATCATGTTAAAGCTAAAAGTCAGTACTTCAAGATATAAGTCATTATTTCATTTGTTTACATGAAATTCACAATCCTGTATTATTGTAATCCGTATTATCTTTTTTCCTCCACAGTGTGCAGATATTGGTTTTATAGTTGCTGTGTGATGATTGTGATTGGCTGAGGATGTAAATAAACACACATGGAAACTCAGAGTGTGATTTGCTTATTGCTGTCTAATGATTGTATTGCAACTTTCAGGTTTTTAATCATTATTTGATCTTCAGGACTAACAATAAACTGCTTAATGATCAAAAGTCTGACGAGGTGTCGAGGATCTTTGAATTTGATCTATTCCAGGTTTGGTTTAGAGAGGTGGATCTGCTGTCATCTCAGATATTATGATGTTAATTCTTGCATGAATTCCTAAAGTTTTTATATTAACTTCATAGTATTATCCCCATCCAGATTTATAGTGCCTAATTCGGCTATAGCAATCCTTTAAAACATGGTTTCCAAACCTTTTTTGTACCACTGAGGGTTTTATAATGATAATGTCATTGGAGACTGACTGATAAGCACATGTGGGGAAGTTCACATGCACAGACTGTGGTTTTGGCATGATCAGGCATGAAAATGGCAGCAGGAGAGAAAAGAAAACGTAGAAGAATGAAACTTGACAGACACTGACACATAATTTAATTTGGTCTGTGTTTCATTGTGGTTACTGACTACACAGACCTCTCAGCAACACTGTGATAATGTCCTCACACAGATTTAATATACTACTGCATGCTGAAAGGTGGTGTTGACTGGTAAATATGTACTGATTAAAAAAAAATCAGCATATTGTTGTTGGGGTGTGTCAGGGAGTGATAAGGAAAAATGCAGAATAAACAGGCTGTGCTGAGTTCAAGTTAGTTACAGCAAAAACAGCCTTAAATAGACAATAAAGTAATTTTTTTCATTCAGCAGCTTTTTTCCCATAAACACAAAACTTGAGGTTACAAAGAAAAGCTGCACACTTTACACACAATATAAAAGGGGTGGAGGTCTTTCTTAAGGCACTACAGGTCTATCTTTATTATAGCCAAGTAACTGTCAAGTTTATTTTGCTGTCACAACTTTTCATTTGAATAAGAGTCCTTAGGGTTAGTAAATGGCTGTTGGAGGAAATTTCTACAAAAAAAGTACTTCCATGAATTAAAACAATTATTTTTGTTCTTCTAAAGTGACAGTAAAAAAAACTGCTCTCAAACCATATCACATCCTGGAATGAATCAAATATCCCCTCCCTGTTCTACCTGCTCCACTCTGTCCAGACATTTCCTGGTTCCCTCCCATTCACAGATCTGAAAGTTTATGGATGGGTGTAACCAGCATGTAGTGAAATGCAGGAGCTGACAACATCCATTCAACACAGACCAGCAGGTGAACAGGAAGAAGAATAGTATCAGAGCACACCCTTTGCTTCCTCTTCTGAGAAAGTGAAACTTATCAACAGTCATTCTGAGAGCTGAAATGGCGCAGCAAGGAGCTCAGCTGGACGGAGCAAAATTCTGCTGTTCGATCTGTCTGGATCTACTGAAGGATCCGGTGACTATTCCCTGTGGACACAGCTACTGCATGAACTGTATTAAAGGTTTCTGGGATGGAGAGGATGAGAAGAAAATCCACAGCTGCCCTCAGTGCAGACAGACCTTCACACCGAGGCCTGTCCTGGTGAAAAGCACCATGTTAGCAGATTTAGTGGAGGAGCTGAAGAAGACTGGACTCCAAGCTGCTCCTGCTGATCACTGCTATGCTGGACCTGAAGATGTGGCCTGTGATGTCTGCACTGGGAGGAAGCTGAAAGCTCTCAAGTCCTGTCTGGTGTGTCTCGTCTCTTACTGTGAGAAACACCTTCAACCTCACTATGATGCAGCTCAATTAAAGAAACACAAGCTGGTTGAAGCAACTGCAAAGCTTCAGCAGACCATTTGCCCTTGTCATGATGAGGTGATGAAGATCTTCTGCCGTACTGATCAGCAGTGTATCTGTTATCTCTGCTTCATGAATGAACACAAAGGCCACAAAACAGTCTCAGCTGCAGAAGAACGGACTGAAAAGCAGGGAGAGCTCGAGGTGAGTCGACAAAGAATCCAGCGGAGAATCCAGGACACGGAGGAAGATATGAAGCTGCTTCAGCAGAAGGTGGAGGCCGTCAATCACTCCGCTGGTAAAGCAGTGGAGGACAGTGAGAAGATCTTCACTGAGCTGATCAGTTTCATTCAAAAAAGACGCTCTGATGTGAAGCAGTGGATCAGATCCCAGCAGGAAACTGTACTGAGTCGGGCAGAGAATCTTCAGGAGAAGCTAAAGCAGGAGCTTGATGAGCTTTGGAGGAAAGATGCTGAGCTGGAGGAGCTCTCACACACAGAGGATCACATCCAGTTTCTACAAAATTACACATCGCAGTCATTGCCCTGGAGAACTACATGGCTATCCGACATCAGAACTGAACCTCCAGGTGTGCATTACTTCGAGGATGTAATGGCTGCTGTGTCAGAGGCCACACAAACAATTCAGGACATTCTCAGCACCGATTGGACAGAGATCTCAAAGACTGAAGTGGATGTCTTACTATCAAATTCACAAGAGGAACCTAAGACTAGAGATGAATTTCTTGACTATTCACATGACATAACACTGGATAGAAAGACAGTAAACAGAAGATCATCAGTAGACGTATGGAACAGAAGAGCATCAAAACAGATGAAAGAGCAATATGATTGTGGTAAAACCTGTCACGTTCTGAGTAAACAGGCTCTGACTGGACGTCATTACTGGGAAGTGGAGATGAGCGGTAGATGTACAGTAGCTTTAGCGTACAAGGACAGTATTAGAGCAGGGATTTCAAATAAATGTGCATTTGGGTACAATAACAAGTCCTGGGCATTAGATTGTTGCCAAATGATGCATGTGTTCAGGCATAACAATAACCTGACTGTGATCTCAGGTCCTCGTTCCTACAGAGTAGGAGTGTACCTGGATCACAGAGCAGGTATTCTGTCTTTCTACAGCGTCTCTGAAACCATGACTCTCCTCCACAGAGTCCAGACCACATTCACTCAGCCTCTCTATGCTGGATTGCAGTTTTATGACTCTCCTTTTGCATCCACTGCTGAGTTTTCCGCATTAGAGTAAAGATGAAATGTGGGAGTTCATGTGTTGCCCTTTATTCTGTCTGTCCAGACATGGCGGCTATTGCTGATCAGACTGATTAATCAATCTTTCTTTCGGTTAATACAAAACAAACCTTGTAACATGCGTCACTTCCTGCACACCAGAGAGACAATTCATCTAAAAATTCAGTAACAACAAAAACAAATCTTTGAGAAAATGGATAGCTGTCAAAAACTGGATATTAAGTTAATTACTGCAGTTATTTGTAAAGAGTGTCTATATAACTTGTACATTTATTTATGTGAAAACATTTATTACAAACTTTTGCAGGGTGTATTTTGAATATGTGAGGTTTTCTTTTGCATATGAGTGTTGTTGATATTAGTTTCTACTTTTTTCTGTTTGAGTGCACGAGCTTAAAACATCCAGTCTGCAGTTTTTTTTAAATGACATAAATTTAAGGTGTTTGACTTGAAAAATCAATGAAATTATTATCCTGTGTTTATAACTGATCATATTCTTGTTACTACAATGTGTGAAGATTTGCTGATGTAAACAAACATCAGCAGAAAATATCTGCTTTTAGTCTGTTCATTAAAATACCTGTCAGTCAGTTTGAGATTGATAACTGGCTCCAGTCCTGTGTGTTTTTTACTTTTGGTGTAGGGTAACCCTTTTTTCTTTACATTTGGATCAATGACTGTACCTTTAATGAAGCCAAGACTTAAGTGTCCACTTTATTGCAGTTCAGTAGTTATTGATATGCTTATTCATGCTTATGTTTTTTATTATAATGCTCTCAGTGCTACAATTATGCTTTTATGCTGTGTTATCATTATCAAGATCAATAAAGGGAGAATGCATTTGTTTTGTAAATGACATGAATATCTACTGTAGACTGAGAGATTGCATGCTTGTATAAATAAATAAAGTTCACAATGACAATGACAGAATGTCTTCCGTGTTATCAATACTCAATCGAAGCAGTCAGGTAAATGTGAGCTTACGGGTTTTACTTTGGAAACAAAAGACATCCGTGTTACGAAAACCTTAAATACCAGACAGGATGGAAAGATTTCAGTACAATCCTTGAGATGAAAAGACGGTGACATCCAGGTTTTCTACAACTACTTGTACTTTAACCTCAAAGAATTTTCAGTGACTGAAAATTCAGTGACAGTGAGACACATTTGGTGGTGAGACAGTCAAGACAATCACCTGGTAATTTTGTCATAATTAACAAACCCTTTACTTATGTAAAAGTACCAATACAGCCATGTAAAAATACTCCATTACAAGTAAAAGCACCGCATGAAAAATCCTACTTAAATAAAAATACATACTGTAAGTATTAGCTGCAAAATGAAGTTAAAGTATTGCAGTAAAAGTAGTGGTTTGATTACGCTGCGTTGCCTGACACTGGAGGATGTGTATGAAAAGGTTTCCTGTTCATCTGATGTGGATGTACATCATTAATATCATCATGTTAAAGCTAAAAGTCAGTACTTCAAGATATAAGTCATTATTTCATTTGTTTACATGAAATTCACAATCCTGTATTATTGTAATCCGTATTATCTTTTTTCCTCCACAGTGTGCAGATATTGGTTTTATAGTTGCTGTGTGATGATTGTGATTGGCTGAGGATGTAAATAAACACACATGGAAACTCAGAGTGTGATTTGCTTATTGCTGTCTAATGATTGTATTGCAACCTTCAGGTTTTTAATCATTATTTGATCTTCAGGACTAACAATAAACTGCTTAATGATCAAAAGTCTGACGAGATGTCGAGGATCTTTGAATTTGATCTATTCCAGGTTTGGTTTAGAGAGGTGGATCTGCTGTCATCTCAGATATTATGATGTTAATTCTTGCATGAATTCCTAAAGTTTTTATATTAACTTCATAGTATTATCCCCATCCAGATTTATAGTGCCTAATTTGGCTATAGCAATCCTTTAAAGCATGGTTTCCAAACCTGTTTTGTACCACTGAGGGTTTTATAATGATAATGTCATTGGAGACTGACTGATAAGCACATGTGGGGAAGTTCACATGCACAGACTGTGGTTTTGGCATGATCAAATGGCAGCAGGAGAGAAAAGAAAACATAGAAGAATGAAACTTGAAAGACACTGAAACATAATTTAATTTGGTCTGTGTTTCATTGTGGTTACTGACTACACAGACCTCTCAGCAACACTGTGATAATGTCCTCACACAGATTTAATATACTGCTGCATGCTGAAAGGTGGAGTTGACAGACTGGTAAATATGTACTGATTAAAAAAAAATTATCATATTGTTGTTGGGGTGTGTCAGGGAGTGATAAGGAAAAATGCAGAATAAACAGGCTGTGCTGAGTTCAAGTTAGTTACAGTAAAAACAGCCTTAAATAGACAATAAAGTAATTTTTTTCATTCAGCAGCTTTTTTTCCCATAAACACAAAACTTGAGGTTACAAAGAAAAGCTGCACACTTTACACACAATATAAAAGGGGTGGAGGTCTTTCTTAAGGCACTACAGGTCTATCTTTATTATAACCAAGTAACTGTCAAGTTTATTTTGCTGTCACAACTTTTCATTTGAATAAGAGTCCTTGGGGTTAGTAAATGGCTGTTGGAGGAAATTTTTACAAAGAAGTACTTCCATGAATTAAAACAATTATTTTTGTTCTTCTAAAGTGACAGTAAAAAAAACTGCTCTCAAACCACTTCACGTCTTGAAATGAAACAAATATCCCCTCCCTGTTCTACCTGCTCCACTCTGTCCAGACATTTCCTGGTTCCCTCCCATTCACAGATCTGAAAGTTTATGGATGGGCGTAACCAGCATGGAGTGAAATGCAGGAGCTGACAACACCCATTCAACGCAGACCAGCAGGTGAACAGGAAGAAGAACAGTATCAGAGCACACCCTTTGCTTCCTCTTCTGAGAAAGTGAAACTTATCAACAGTCATTCTGAGAGCTGAAATGGCGCAGCAAGGAGCTCAGCTGGACGGAGCAAAATTCTGCTGTTCGATCTGTCTGGATCTACTGAAGGATCCGGTGGCTATTCCCTGTGGACACAGCTACTGCATGAGCTGTATTAAAAGCTTCTGGGATAGAGAGGATGAGAAGAAAATCTACAGCTGCCCTCAGTGCAGACAGACCTTCACACCGAGGCCTGTCCTGATGAAAAACACCTTGGTAGCAGATTTATTGGAGGAGCTGAAGAAGACTGGACTCCAAGCTGCTCCTGCTGATCACTGCTATGCTGGACCTGAAGATGTGGCCTGTGATGTCTGCACTGGGAGGAAGCTGAAAGCCCTCAAGTCCTGTCTGGTGTGTCTCGCCTCTTACTGTGAGAAACACCTCCAGCCTCACTATGATGTTGCTCCATTAAAGAAACACAAGCTGGTCGACCCCTCCAAGAAGCTCCAGGAGAACATCTGCTCTCGTCATGAGGAGGTGATGAAGATGTTCTGCCGTACTGATCAGCAGAGTATCTGTTATCTCTGCTCTGTGGATGAACATAAAGGCCACGACACAGTCTCAGCTGCAGCAGAAAGGACTGAGAGGCAGAGAGAGCTCGAGGTGAGTCGACAAAACATCCAGCAGAGAATCCAGAATGGAGAAAAAGACATGAAGGTGCTTAAGCTGGAGGTGGAGAAAATCAATCGCTCTGCCTATAAAGCAGTGGAGGACAGTGAGAAGATCTTCACTGAGCTGATCCGTCTCATCCAGAAAAGAAGCTCTGATGTGAAGCAGCAAATCAGATCCCAGCAGGAAACTGAAGTGAGTCGAGTCAAAGATCTTCAGGAGAAGCTGGAGCAGGAGATCACTGAGCTGAAGAGGAAAGACGCTGAACTGAAGCAGCTCTCACACACAGAGGATCACAACCAGTTTCTTCACAACTACCCCTCACTGTCACAACTCAGTGAACCTACAGACTCATCCAGCATCAATATCCGTCCTCTGAGCTACTTTGAGGATGTGACAGCAGCTGTGTCAGAGCTCAGAGATCAACTACAGGACATCCTGAGGGAGAAATGGACAAACATCTCACTGACAGTGACTGAAGTGGACGTTTTACTGTCAGTACCAGAACCCAAGACCAGAGCTGAGTTCTTAAAATATGCACGTGAAATCACACTGGATCCAAACACAGCACATGTACGTCTGTTATTATCTGAGGGGAACAGAAGAGCAATGCTAACAGTTCTACAATCTTATTCTAGTCACACAGATAGATTCACTGAATGGTGGCAGGTCCTGAGTAGAGAGAGTCTGACTGGATGTTGTTACTGGGAGGTGGAGTGGAGATGTGGACAAGTTTATGTAGCAGTCGCATACAAGAATATCAGCAGAACGGGAGATGAATCAAAATTTGGACACAATGACAAATCTTGGGCTTTATATTGTGACGATGAGAGTTATACTTTTGTGTTCAACAATGTCTCAACTCGCGTCTCAGGTCCTCGTTCCTCCAGAGTAGGAGTGTACCTGGATCACAGAGCAGGTATTCTGTCCTTCTACAGCGTCTCTGAAACCATGACTCTCCTCCACAGAGTCCAGACCACATTCACTCAGCCTCTCTATGCTGGACTTTGGCTTTGTTATTTTTATGGAGCCACAGCTGAGTTCTGTAAACTCAAATAGACAGAAGTCATTTTAGACTTCATGTGTCAGATTCTGTTGTAATTCTTCATTTTGTTTGTCTCCATTGTTTCTGAGAGCTTGTTGCTGTGGTGTTTCTGAACTGCACAGAGATCAGCTGTCAATCAAACTGAGATTGTCAACACTTTTCTTCTCTTCATTTGTTGTTCTGTTGATGTTTTGAGTTTCTTTAAATCTCACTTTTTCCTGTGTGTTTTTATCCATGGAGGCTATCACTGCTCATGATGATGATTTTAAATTTAACTGACATTTCTTCAGATGAAAATATAAACTTCTATTTGTTCTAAATGTTAGTTTCATGTTTGTATTGATGTATTTGTTTGTTGTTGTTTCTCTTCCACTTCAGCGTCTTAAACAGAGAAAACACCAGACCGTTCATCACTTTGTAAATTTATAAAGCAATGTGTTATAAAACTGTAATTATCGTGATAATAATCAATAAGGTGATATTTCATTTTTTTCTTGTACATAGCTGACATTCTGGGTTAAACTAATTGATTGTGTGGATGAAGTGAATCTGAACATGAAATCATTAAACAAGAGTCATTTAACAGACTTTACTGATTGGATGTGTGAACAAACTGAAGCTTTACAGAATAAATAAAGCAGTTTTCTTTCAAGAATAAACAAAGTATTTTCTTTTGTCTTCATTTCAGGATCTCATTTAAAGCTTCTGGAGAAAATGTGAAACTAATATGAGAGTTTATTTGAGGCAGTTTTCCTCCTGAAACACCACAAAGTACAGAGTTCATGTTCAGAGCAGAAGAACGTTTGTCAGTCAGTCTCTGTACTTTCAGCTTTCTTCACTAAAACAGCTTCATCACAGAGAAATGAGCAGAGTTTTCTATCACTTGTTGCTTTAAACAAACTGAGATTTTATTTGTGCATTTAGTCAAAAGGGACATTTTTTTTATGCAGGCCTGAAAAACTGGAGAAATAACAAGAACTAATTTTGTCAAATGTGGATGTGTAAACATTTTGTTGAACATATATTGTGTGGTCATGTACTTGAAGTCTTCTTGTTTATTTTAAGTTGATTTTCATGAAGATGAAAGTTCAGAATGAGGCTGTCATGTTGGTTCAGTGTTTAGCTCTGTCACCTCACAGTCAGACACTTCTGGGTTGTAAAGTTTGAATCCAGACTTGATTCAAACTTCTTGTGACTCATTTTGTTCGGGGTTTAATCTCTCAATCCACAAAACTGCCTGCTGTGCTGAAGACTTTCTGTTATTGATGCTTAATAAGCAACAAACAAATGCATCTAAAACTGTCATGATTAGTGTTTCTGACAACTGTGATTGATTTATTGCATCATCACAGGTAAAGTTACTCCACCTTTTCTAGTCCAGAAGTAATTTAGGAATCATTTTATCATAATGGTAATATACATATGAAAAACTGCATTCAGTCTAATCAGAATCAACATAAGGAGAAATTGACATGTTCATTTTTATATTTTCTTTTTTTTTGTGATGTCTGCACTGGGACGAAGTTGAAAGTCCTGTCTGGTGTGTCTGGCTTCTTACTGCAACAAACACCTTCAGCCTCACTACAATATAGGTCAATTAAAAAAAAACATAAACTGATTGAAGCAACTGCAAAGCTTCATCAGAGCATCAGGAGGAGCTGGAGCAGGAGATCACTGATCGTTCAGTAATAAAACACATGCTCATTTGGACTGAGGTCATGTGACTGAAGAGCATTCCTGTTTGGCCATGAAAACTTTTACTGTTCAGGATCATGCTGCGTTGCCTGACACTGGAGGATGTGTATGAAAAGGTTTCCTGTTCATCTGATGTGGATGTACATCATTAATATCATCATGTTAAAGCTAAAAGTCAGTACTTCAAGATATAAGTCATTATTTCATTTGTTTACATCAAATTCACAATCCTGTATTATTGTAATCTGTATTATCTTTTTTCCTCCACAGTGTGCAGATATTGGTTTTATAGTTGCTGTGTGATGATTGTGATTGGCTGAGGATGTAAATAAACACACATGGAAACTCAGAGTGTGATTTGCTTATTGCTGTCTAATGATTGTATTGCAACCTTCAGGTTTTTAATCATTATTTGATCTTCAGGACTAACAATAAACTGCTTACTGATCAAAAGTCTGACGAGGTGTCGAGGATCTTTGAATTTGATCTATTCCAGGTTTGGTTTAGAGAGGTGGATCTGCTGTCATCTCAGATATTATGATGTTAATTCTTGCATGAATTCCTAAAGTTTTTATATTAACTTCATAGTATTATCCCCATCCAGATTTATAGTGCCTAATTTGGCTATAGCAATCCTTTAAAGCATGGTTTCCAAACCTTTTTTGTACCACTGAGGGTTTTATAATGATAATGTCATTGGAGACTGACTGATAAGCACATGTGGGGAAGTTCACATGCACAGACTGTGGTTTTGGCATGATCAAATGGCAGCAGGAGAGAAAAGAAAACGTAGAAGAATGAAACTTTAAAGACACTGAAACATAATTTTATTTGGTCTGTGTTTCATTGTGGTTACTGACTACACAGACCTCTCAGCAACACTGTGATAATGTCCTCACACAGATTTAATATACTGCTGCATGCTGAAAGGTGGAGTTGACAGACTGGTAAATATGTACTGATTAAAAAAAATTATCATATTGTTGTTGGGGTGTGTCAGGGAGTGATAAGGAAAAATGCAGAATAAACGGGCTGTGCTGAGTTCAAGTTAATTACAGCAAAAACAGCCTTAAATAGACAATAAAGTAATTTTTTTCATTCAGCTTTTTTTCCCATAAACACAAAACTTGAGGTTACAAAGAAAAGCTGCACACTTTACACACAATATAAAAGGGGTGGAGGTCTTTCTTAAGGCACCACAGGTCTATCTTTATTATAACCAAGTAACTGTCAAGTTTATTTTGCTGTCACAACTTTTCATTTGAATAAGAGTCCTTAGGGTTAGTAAATGGCTGTTGGAGGTTACAAAGAAGTACTTCCATGAATTAAAACAATTATTTTTGTTCTTCTAAAGTGACAGTAAAAAAAACTGCTCTCAAACCACTTCACATCCTGATATGAATCAAATATCCCCTCCCTGTTCTGCCTGCTCCACTCTGTCCAGACATTTCCTGGTTCCCTCCCATTCACAGATCTGAAAGTTAAGGATGGGCGTAACCAGCATGGAGTGAAATGCAGGAGCTGACAACACCCATTCAACGCAGACCAGCAAGTGAACAGGAAAAAGAACAATATCAGTGCACACCCTTTGCTTCCTCTTCTGAGAAAGTAAAACTTATCAACAGTCATTCCGAGAGCTGAAATGGCGCAGCAAGGAGCTCAGCTGGACGGAGTAAAATTCTGCTGTTCGATCTGTCTGGATCTACTGAAGGATCCGGTGGCTATTCCGTGTGGACACAGCTACTGCATGAGCTGTATTAAAAGCTTCTGGGATGGAGAGGATCAGAGGAAGATCTACAGCTGCCCTCAGTGCAGACAGGCCTTCACACCGAGGCCTGTCCTGATGAAAAACACCTTGGTAGCAGATTTATTGGAGGAGCTGAAGAAGACTGGACTCCAAGCTGCTCCTGCTGATCACTGCTATGCTGGACCTGAAGATGTGGCCTGTGATGTCTGCACTGGGAGGAAGCTGAAAGCCCTAAAGTCCTGTCTGGTGTGTCTCGTCTCTTATTGTGAGAATCACCTCCAGCCTCACTATGATGTTGCTCCATTAAAGAAACACAAGCTGGTCGACCCCTCCAAGAAGCTCCAGGAGAACATCTGCTCTCGTCATGAGGAGGTGATGAAGATGTTCTGCCGTACTGATCAGCAGAGTATCTGTTATCTCTGCTCTGTGGATGAACATAAAGGCCACGACACAGTCTCAGCTGCAGCAGAAAGGACTGAGAGGCAGAGAGAGCTCGAGGTGAGTCGACAAAACATCCAGCAGAGAATCCAGAATGGAGAAAAAGACATGAAGGTGCTTAAGCTGGAGGTGGAGAAAATCAATCGCTCTGCCTATAAAGCAGTGGAGGACAGTGAGAAGATCTTCACTGAGCTGATCCGTCTCATCCAGAAAAGAAGCTCTGATGTGAAGCAGCAGATCAGATCCCAGCAGGAAACTGAAGTGAGTCGAGTCAAAGAGCTTCAGGAGAAGCTGGAGCAGGAGATCACTGAGCTGAAGAGGAAAGACGCTGAACTGAAGCAGCTCTCACACACAGAGGATCACACCCAGTTTCTACACAACTACCCCTCACTGTCACAACTCAGTGAACCTACAGACTCATCCAGCATCAATATCCATCCTCTGAGCTACTTTGAGAATGTGACAGCAGTTGTGTCAGAGCTCAGAGATCAACTACAGGACATCCTGAGGGAGAAATGGACAAACATCTCACTGGCAGGGACTGAAGTGGACGTTTTACTGTCAGTACCAGAACCCAAGACCAGAGCTGAGTTCTTGAAATATGCACGTGAAATCACACTGGATCCAAACACAGCACACGTACGTCTGTTATTATCTGAGGGGAACAGAAGAGCAATGCTAACAGGTATACAATCTTATTCTAGTCACCCAGACAGATTCACTGAATGGTGGCAGGTCCTGAGTAGAGAGAGTCTGACTGGATGTTGTTACTGGGAGGTGGAGTGGAGATGTGGACAAGTTTATGTAGCAGTCGCATACAAGAATATCAGCAGAACAGGAGATGAATCAAAATTTGGACACAATGACAAATCTTGGGCTTTATATTGTGACGATGAGAGTTATACTTTTGTGTTCAACAAAGTCTCAACTCGCATCTCAGGTCCTGGTTCCTCCAGAGTAGGAGTGTATCTGGATCACAGAGCAGGTATTCTGTCCTTCTACAGCGTCTCTGAAACCATGACTCTCCTCCACAGAGTCCAGACCACATTCACTCAGCCTCTCTATGCTGGACTTTGGCTTTGTTATTTTTATAGAGCCACAGCTGAGTTCTGTAAACTCAAATAGACAGAAGTCATTTTAGACTTTATGTGTCAGATTCTGTTGTAATTCTTCATTTTGTTTGTCTCCATTGTTTCTGAGAGCTCGTTGCTGTGATGTTTCTGAACTGCACAGAGATCAGCTGTCAATCAAACTCAGATTGTCAACACTTTTTTTCTCTTCATTTGTTGTTCTGTTGATGTTTTGAGTTTCTTTAAATCTCACTTTTTCCTGTGTGTTTTTATCCATGGAGGCTATCACTGCTCATGACGATGGTTTTATATTTAACTGACATCTCTTCAGATGAAAATATAAACTTCTCTTTGTTCTAAATGTTAGTTTCATGTTTGTATTGATGTATTTGTTTGTTGTTGTTTCTCTTCCACTTCAGCGTCTTAAACAGAGAAAACACCAGACCGTTCATCACTTTGTAAATTTATAAAGCAATGTGTTATAAAACTGTAATTATCGTGATAATAATCAATAAGGTGATATTTCATTTTTTTCTTGTACATAGCTGACATTCTGGGTTAAACTAATTGATTGTGTGGATGAAGTGAATCTGAACATGAAATCATTGAACAAGAGTCATTTAACAGACTTTACTGATTGGATGTGTGAACAAACTGAAGCTTTACAGAATAAATAAAGCAGTTTACTTTCAAGAGTGAACAAAGTATTTTCTTTTGTCTTCATCTCAGGATCTCATTTAAAGCTTCTGGAGAAAATGTGAAACTAATATGAGAGTTTATTTGAGGCAGTTTTCCTCCTGAAACACCACAAAGTACAGAGTTCATGTTCAGAGCAGAAGAACGTTTGTCAGTCAGTCTCTGTACTTTCAGCTTTCTTCACTAAAACAGCTTCATCACAGAGAAATGAGCAGAGTTTTCTGTCACTTGTTGCTTTAAACAAACTGAGATTTTATTTGTGCATTTAGTCAATAAAGAGGATTTGTTACACAGGCCTAAAAAAAACTGGAAAAAAAATAGTTTTAAAAAATTAATTTGGTCAAATTTGGGTGTGAAGATGTTTTGTTGAGTCGTGACGAATGTAAAACAACATCTATGTGTAATTGTGAACTTGAGGTCATTTCATTCATGTTGAAGTTGATTTTCATGAAGATGAAAGTTCAGAATGAGGCTGTCATGTTGGTTCAGTGTTTAGCTCTGTCACCTCACAGTCAGACGCTTCTGGGTTGTAAAGTTTGAATCCAGACTTGATTCAAACTTCTTGTGACTCATTTTGTTCGGGGTTTAATCTCTCAATCCACAAAACTGCCTGCTGTGCTGAAGACTTTCTGTTATTTATGCTTAATAAGCAACAAACAAATGCATCTAAAACTGTCATGATTAGTGTTTCTGACAACTGTGATTGATTTATTGCACCATCACAGGTAAAGTTACTCCACCTTTTCTAGTCCAGAAGTAATTTAGGAATCATTTTATCATAATGGTAATATACATATGAAAAGCTGCATTCAGTCTAATCAGAATCAACATAAGGAGAAATTGACATGTTCATTTTTCTATTTATTTTTTTTTGTGATGTCTGCACTGGGAGGAAGTTGAAAGTCCTGTCTGGTGTGTCTGGCTTCTTACTGCAACAAACACCTTCAGCCTCACTACAATATAGGTCAATTAAAAAAAAAACATAAACTGATTGAAGCAACTGCAAAGCTTCATCAGAGCATCAGGAGGAGCTGGAGCAGGAGATCACTGATCGTCCTCGTTCCTCCAGAGTAGGAGTGTACCTGGATCACAGAGCAGGTATTCTGTCCCTCTACAGCGTCTCTGGAACCATGACTCTCCTCCACAGAGTCCAGACCACATTCACTCAGCCTCTCTATGCTGGATTGCGGTTTTACGACTCTTTTTTTGCATCCACTGCTGAGTTTTGTAAAGTAGATTAAAGAGGGAGTCCATGCGTTGCCCTTTCTTCTGTCTGTCCAGACATGTCGGCTATTGCTGATCAGACTGATTAATCAATCTTTATTCGATTAATACAAAACAAACCTTGTAACACGCGTCACTTCCTGCACACCAGAGAGATAATTCATCTAAAAATCCAGCAACAACAAAAACAAATCTTTGAGAAAATGGATAGCTGTCAAAAACTGGATATTAAGTTAATTACTGCAGTTATTTGTAAAGAGTATCTATATAACTTGTACATTTATTCATGTGAAAACATTTATTACAAACTTTTGCAGGGTGTATTTTGAATATGTGAGGTTTTCTTTTGCATATGAGTGTTGTTGATATTAGTTTCTACTTTTTTCTGTTTGAGTGCACGAGCTTAAAACATCCAGTCTGCAGCTTTTTTTTATTTGACATAAATTTAAAGTGTTTGACTTGAAAAATCAATGAAATTATTATCCTGTGTTTATAACTGATCATGTTCTTGTTACTACAATGTGTGAAGATTTGCTGATGTAAACAAACTTTTAACATCAGCAGAAAATATCTGCTTTTAGTCTGTTTATTAAAATACCTGTCAGTCAGTTTGAGATTGATAACTGGCTCCAGTCCTGTGTGTTTTTAATTTTGGTGTAGGGTAACCCTTTTTTGTTTACATTGGGAACAGTGACTGTACCTTTAATGAAGCCAAGACTTAAGTGTCCACTTTATTGCAGTTCAGTAGTTATTGATATGCTTATTCATGCTTATGTTTTGTATTATAATGCTCTCAGTGCTACAATTATGCTTTTATGCTGTGTTATCATTATTAAGATCAATAAAGGGAGAATGTATTTGTTTTGTAAATGACATGAATATATACTGTAGACTGAGAGATTGCATGCTTGTATAAATAAATAAAGTTCACAATGACAATGACAGAATGTCTTCCATGTTATCAATACTCAATTGAAGCAGTCAGGTAAATGTGAGTTTACGGGTTTTACTTTGGAAACAAAAGGCATCCGTGTTACGAAAACCTTAAATACCAGACAGGATGGAAAGATTTCAGTACAATCCTTGAGATGAAAAGACGGTGACATCCAGGTTTTCTACAACTACTTGTACTTTAACCTCAAAGAATTTTCAGTGACTGAAAATTCAGTGACAGTGAGACACATTTGGTGGTGAGACAGTCAAGACAATCACCTGGTAATTTTGTCATAATTAACAAACCCTTTACTTATGTAAAAGTACCAATACAGCAATGTAAAAATACTCCATTACAAGTAAAAGCACCGCGTGAAAAATCCTACTTAAGTAAAAGTACATACTGTAAGTATTAGCTGCAAAATGAAGTTAAAGTATTGCAGTAAAAGTAGTGGTTTGATTATGCTGCGTTGCCTGACACTGGAGGATGTGTATGAAAAGGTTTCCTGTTCATCTGATGTGGATGTACATCATTAATATCATCATGTTAAAGCTAAAAGTCAGTACTTCAAGATATAAGTCATTATTTCATTTGTTTACATGAAATTCACAATCCTGTATTATTGTAATCCGTATTATCTTTTTTCCTCCACAGTGTGCAGATATTGGTTTTATAGTTGCTGTGTGATGATTGTGATTGGCTGAGGATGTAAATAAACACACATGGAAACTCAGAGTGTGATTTGCTTATTGCTGTCTAATGATTGTATTGCAACTTTCAGGTTTTTAATCATTATTTGATCTTCAGGACTAACAATAAACTGCTTAAAGATCAAAAGTCTGACGAGATGTCGAGGATTTTTGAATTTGATCTATTCCAGGTTTGGTTTAGAGAGGTGGATCTGCTGTCATCTCAGATATTATGATGTTAATTCTTGCATGAATTCCTAAAGTTTTTATATTAACTTCATAGTATTATCCCCATCCAGATTTATAGTGCCTAATTTGGCTATAGCAATCCTTTAAAGCATGGTTTCCAAACCTTTTTTGTACCACTGAGGGTTTTATAATGATAATGTCATTGGAGACTGACTGATAAGCACATGTGGGGAAGTTCACATGCACAGACTGTGGTTTTGGCATGATCAAATGGCAGCAGGAGAGAAAAGAAAACATAGAAGAATGAAACTTGAAAGACACTGAAATATAATTTTATTTGGTCAGTGTTTCATTGTGGTTACTGACTACACAGACCTCTCAGCAACACTGTGATAATGTCCTCACACAGATTTAATATACTGCTGCATGCTGAAAGGTGGAGTTGATAGACTGGTAAATATGTACTGATTAAAAAAAAATCAGCATATTGTTGTTGGGGTGTGTCAGGGAGTGATAAGGAAAAATGCAGAATAAACAGGCTGTGCTGAGTTCAAGTTAGTTACAGCAAAAACAGCCTTAAATAGACAATAAAGTCATTTTTTTCATTCAGCTTTTTTTCCCATAAACACAAAACTTGAGGTTACAAAGAAAAGCTGCACACTTTACACACAGTATAAAAGGGGTGGAGGTCTTTCTTAAGGCACCACAGGTCTATCTTTATTATAGCCAAGTAACTGTCAAGTTTATTTTGCTGTCACAACTTTTCATTTGAATAAGAGTCCTTAGGGTTAGTAAATGGCTGTTGGAGGAAATTTTTACAAAGAAGTACTTCCATGAATTAAAACAATTATTTTTGTTCTTCTAAAGTGACAGTAAAAAAAAAACTGCTCTCAAACCACTTCACATCCTGGAATGAAACAAATATCCCCTCCCTGTTCTACCTGCTCCACTCTGTCCAGACATTTCCTGGTTCCCTCCCATTCACAGATCTGAAAGTTTATGGATGGGCGTAACCAGCATGGAGTGAAATGCAGGAGCTGACAACATCCATTCAACGCAGACCAGCAAGTGAACAGGAAGAAGAACAGTATCAGTGCACACCCTTTGCTTCCTCTTCTGAGAAAGTGAAACTTATCAACAGTCATTCTGAGAGCTGAAATGGCGCAGCAAGGAGCTCAGCTGGACGGAGCAAAATTCTGCTGTTCGATCTGTCTGGATCTACTGAAGGATCCGGTGGCTATTCCCTGTGGACACAGCTACTGCATGAGCTGTATTAAAAGCTTCTGGGATGGAGAGGATGAGAAGAAAATCTACAGCTGCCCTCAGTGCAGACAGACCTTCACACCGAGGCCTGTCCTGATGAAAAACACCATGTTAGCAGATTTAATGGAGGAGCTGAAGAAGACTGGACTCCAAGCTGCTCCTGCTGATCACTGCTATGCTGGACCTGAAGATGTGGCCTGTGATGTCTGCACTGGGAGGAAGCTGAAAGCTGTCAAGTCCTGTCTGGTGTGTCTGGCCTCTTACTGTGAGAAACACCTTCAACCTCACTATGATGTTGCTCCATTAAAGAAACACAAGCTGGTCGACCCCTCCAAGAAGCTCCAGGAGAACATCTGCTCTCGTCATGATGAGGTGATGAAGATGTTCTGCCGTACTGATCAGCAGAGTATCTGTTATCTCTGCCCTGTGGATGAACATAAAGGCCACGACACAGTCTCAGCTGCAGCAGAAAGGACTGAGAGGCAGAGAGAGCTCGAGGTGAGTCGACAAAACATCCAGCAGAGAATCCAGGACAGAGAGAAAGATGTGAAGCTGCTTCAACAGGAGGTGGAGGCCGTCAGTCGCTCTGCTGATAAAGCAGTGGAGGACAGTGAGAAGATCTTCACTGAGCTGATCCGTCTCATCCAGAAAAGAAGCTCTGATGTGAAGCAGCAGATCAGATCCCAGCAGGAAACTGAAGTGAGTCGAGTCAAAGAGCTTCAGGAGAAGCTGGAGCAGGAGATCACTGAGCTGAAGAGGAAAGACGCTGAACTGAAGCAGTTCTCACACACAGAGGATCACAACCAGTTTCTACACAACTACCCCTCACTGTCACAACTCAGTGAACCTACAGTCTCATCCAGCATCAATATCCGTCCTCTAAGATACTTTGAGGATGTGACAGCAGCTGTGTCAGAGCTCAGAGATCAACTACAGGACATCCTGAGGGAGAAATGGACAAACATCTCACTGACAGTGGCTGAAGTGGACGTTTTACTGTCAGAACCAGAACCCAAGACCAGAGCTGAGTTCTTAAAATATTCATGTGAAATCACACTGGATCCAAATACAGCATACACATGGCTGTTATTATCTGAGGGGAACAGAAAAGCAAAAGTAATGGTTCAAATACAGTCTTATTCTAGTCACCCAGACAGATTCACTGAATGGTGTCAGGTCCTGAGTAGAGAGAGTCTGACTGGACGTTGTTACTGGGAGGTGGAGTGGAGCGGGAGACGAGTTTATGTAGCAGTCGCATACAAGAATATAAGAAGAGCAGGGAGGTCAGATGAATGTGGATGTGGACACAATGACAAATCTTGGGCTTTAGATTGTTACACTAACGGTTATAATTTTGTGTTCAACAAAGTCTCAACTCCCGTCTCAGGTCCTGGTTCCTCCAGAGTAGGAGTGTACCTGGATCACAGTGCAGGTATTCTGTCCTTCTACAGCGTCTCTAAAACCATGACTCTCCTCCACAGAGTCCAGACCACATTCACTCAGCCTCTCTATGCTGGACTTTGGCTTGGTCAGTTTGGAGACACAGTTGAGTTCTGTAAACTCAAATAGACAGAAGTCATTTTAGACTTCATGTGTCAGATTCTGTTGTAATTCTTCATTTTGTTTGTCTCCATTGTTTCTGAGAGCTCGTTGCTGTGATGTTTCTGAACTGCACAGAGATCAGCTGTCAATCAAACTGAGATTGTCAACACTTTTTTTCTCTTCATTTGTTGTTACGTTGATGTTTTGAGTTTCTTTAAATCTCACTTTTTCCTGTGTGTTTTTATCCATGGAGGCTATCACTGCTCATGATGATGATTTTAAATTTAACTGACATTTCTTCAGATGAAAATATAAACTTCTATTTGTTCTAAATGTTAGTTTCATGTTTGTATTGTTGTGTTTGTTTGTTGTTGTTTCTCTTCCACTTCAGAGTCTTAAACAGAGAAAACACCAGACCGTTCATCACTTTGTAAATTTATAAAGCAATATGTTATAAAACTGTAATTATCGTGATAATAATCAACAAGGTGATATTTCATTTTTTTCTTGTACATAGCTGACATTCTGGGTTAAACTAACTGATTGTGTGGATGAAGTGAATCTGAACATGAAATCATTGAACAAGAGTCATTTAACAGACTTTACTGATTGGATGTGTGAACAAACTGAAGCTTTACAGAATAAATAAAGCAGTTTTCTTTCAAGAATGAACACATTTTTTTTTTTTTGTCTTTATTTCAGGATCTCATTCAAAGCTTCTGGAGAAAATGTGAAACTAATATGAGAGTTTATTTGAGGCAGTTTTCCTCCTGAAACACCACAAAGTACAGAGTTCATGTTCAGAGCAGAAGAACATTTGTCAGTCAGTCTCTGTACTTTCAGCTTTCTTCACTAAAACAGCTTCATCACAGAGAAATGAGCAGAGTTTTCTATCACTTGTTGCTTTAAACAAACTGAGATTTTATTTGTGCATTTAGTCAATAAAGAGGATTTGTTACACAGGCCTAAAAAAAACTGGAAAAAAATAGTTTTAAAAAATTAATTTGGTCAAATTTGGGTGTGAAGATGTTTTGTTGAGTCGTGACGAACGTAAAACAACATCTATGTGTAATTGTGAACTTGAGGTCATTTCATTAATGTTGAAGTTGATTTCCATGAAGATGAAACTTCAGAATGAGGCTGTCATGTTGGTTCAGTGTTTAGCTCTGTCACCTCACAGTCAGACGCTTCTGGGTTGTAAAGTTTTAATCCAGACATGATTAAAACTTCTTGTGACTCATTTTGTTCGGGGTTTAATCTCTCAATCCACAAAACTGCCTGCTGTGCTGAAGACTTTCTGTTATTGATGCTTAATAAGCAACAAACAAATGCATGTAAAACTGTCATGATTAGTGTTTCTGACAACTGTGATTGATTTATTGCACCATCACAGGTAAAGTTACTCCACCTTTTCTAGTACAGAGGTAATTTAGGAATCATTTTATCATAATGATAATATACATATGAAAAACTGCATTCAGTCTAATCAGAATCAACATAAGGAGAAATTCACATGTTCATTTTTCTATTTTCTTTTTTTTTTTTTGTGATGTCTGCACTGGGAGGAAGTTGAAAGTCCTGTCTGGTGTGTCTGGCTTCTTACTGCAACAAACACCTTCAGCCTCACTACAATATAGGTCAATTAAAAAAAAAAACATAAACTGATTGAAGCAACTGCAAAGCTTCATCAGAGCATCAGGAGGAGCTGGAGCAGGAGATCACTGATCGTCCTGGTTCCTCCAGAGTAGGAGTGTACCTGGATCACAGAGCAGGTATTCTGTCCCTCTACAGCGTCTCTGGAACCATGACTCTCCTCCACAGAGTCCAGACCACATTCACTCAGCCTCTCTATGCTGGATTGCGGTTTTACGACTCTCTTTTTGCATCCACTGCTGAGTTTTGTAAAGTAGATTAAAGAGGGAGTCCATGTGTTGCCCTTTCTTCTGTCTGTCCAGACATGTCGGCTATTGCTGATCAGACTGATTAATCAATCTTTATTCGATTAATACAAAACAAACCTCGTAACACGCGTCACTTCCTGCACACCAGAGAGATAATTCATCTAAAAATTCAGCAACAACAAAAACAAATCTTTGAGAAAATGGATAGCTGTCAAAAACTGGATATTAAGTTAATTACTGCAGTTATTTGTAAAGAGTATCTATATAACTTGTACATTTATTCATGTTAAAACATTTATTACAAACTTTTGCAGGGTGTATTTTGAATATGTGAGGTTTTCTTTTGCATATGAGTGTTGTTGATATTAGTTTCTACTTTTTTCTGTTTGAGTGCACGAGCTAAAAACATCCAGTCTGCAGTTTTTTTTTAAATGACATAAATTTAAGGTGTTTGACTTGAAAAATCAATGAAATTATTATCCTGTGTTTATAACTGATCATATTCTTGTTACTACAATGTGTGAAGATTTGCTGATGTAAACAAACTTTTAACATCAGCAGAAAATATCTGTTTATTAAAATACCTGTCAGTCAGTTTGAGATTGATAACTGGCTCCAGTCCTGTGTTTTTTACTTTTGGTGTAGGGTAACCCTTTTTTCTTTACATTTGGATCAGTGACTGTACCTTTAATGAAACCAAGACTTAAATGTCCACTTTATTGCAGTTCAGTAGTTATTGATATGCTTATTCATGCTTATGTTTTTTATTATAATGCTCTCAGTGCTACAATTATGCTTTTATGCTGTGTTATCATTATTAAGATCAATAAAGAGAGAATGTATTTGTTTTGTAAATGACATGAATATAT
The DNA here is from genome assembly GCF_914725855.1 of Thunnus albacares. Classification (NCBI taxonomy): domain Eukaryota; kingdom Metazoa; phylum Chordata; class Actinopteri; order Scombriformes; family Scombridae; genus Thunnus; species Thunnus albacares. The sequence continues at coordinate 27,925,817 of NC_058117.1, forward strand.
ACTGTAGACTGAGAGATTGCATGCTTGTATAAATAAATAAAGTTCACAATGACAATGACAGAATGTCTTCTATGTTATCAATACTCAATCGAAGCAGTCAGGTAAATGTGAGCTTACGGGTTTTACTTTGGAAACAAAAGGCATCCGTGTTCCGAAAACCTTAAATACCAGACAGGATGGAAAGATTTCAGTACAATCCTTGAGATGAAAAGACGGTGACATCCAGGTTTTCTACAACTACTTGTACTTTAACCTCAAAGAATTTTTAGTGACTGAAAATTCAGTGACAGTGAGACACATTTGGTGGTGAGACAGTCAAGACAATCACCTGGTAATTTTGTCATAATTAACAAACCCTTTACTTATGTAAAAGTACCAATACAGCAATGTAAAAATACTCCATTACAAGTAAAAGCACCGCATGAAAAATCCTACTTAAGTAAAAATACATACTGTAAGTATTAGCTGCAAAATGAAGTTAAAGTATTGCAGTAAAAGTAGTGGTTTGATTATGCTGCGTTGCCTGACACTGGAGGATGTGTATGAAAAGGTTTCCTGTTCATCTGATGTGGATGTACATCATTAATATCATCATGTTAAAGCTAAAAGTCAGTACTTAGAGATATAAGTCATTATTTCATCTGTTTACATGAAATTCACAATCCTGTATTATTGTAATCCGTATTATCTTTTTTCCTCCACAGTGTGCAGATATTGGTTTTATAGTTGCTGTGTGATGATTGTGATTGGCTGAGGATGTAAATAAACACACATGGAAACTCAGAGTGTGATTTGCTTATTGCTGTCTAATGATTGTATTGCAACCTTCATGTTTTTAATCATTATCTGATCTTCAGGACTAACAATAAACTGCTTAAAGATCAAAAGTCTGACGAGGTGTCGAGGATCTTTGAATTTGATCTATTCCAGGTTTGGTTTAGAGAGGTGGATCTGCTGTCATCTCAGATATTATGATGTTAATTCTTGCATGAATTCCTAAAGTTTTTATATTAACTTCATAGTATTATCCCCATCCAGATTTATAGTGCCTAATTTGGCTATAGCAATCCTTTAAAGCATGGTTTCCAAACCTTTTTTGTACCACTGAGGGTTTTATAATGATAATGTCATTGGAGACTGACTGATAAGCACATGTGGGGAAGTTCACATGCACAGACTGTGGTTTTGGCATGATCAAATGGCAGCAGGAGAGAAAAGAAAATGTAGAAGAATGAAACTTTAAAGACACTGAAACATAATTTAATTTGGTCTGTGTTTCATTGTGGTTACTGACTACACAGACCTCTCAGCAACACTGTGATAATGTCCTCACACAGATTTAATATACTGCTGCATGCTGAAAGGTGGAGTTGACAGACTGGTAAATATGTACTGATTAAAAAAAAATTATCATATTGTTGTTGGGGTGTGTCAGGGAGTGATAAGGAAAAATGCAGAATAAACAGGCTGTGCTGAGTTCAAGTTAGTTACAGCAAAAACAGCCTTAAATAGACAATAAAGTAATTTTTTTCATTCAGCTTTTTTCCCCATGAACACAAAACTTGAGGTTACAAAGAAAAGCTGCACACTTTACACACAATATAAAAGGGGTGGAGGTCTTTCTTAAGGCACCACAGGTCTATCTTTATTATAGCCAAGTAACTGTCAAGTTTATTTTGCTGTCACAACTTTTCATTTGAATAAGAGTCCTTAGGGTTAGTAAATGGCTGTTGGAGGAAATTTTTACAAAGAAGTACTTCCATGAATTAAAACAATTATTTTTGTTCTTCTAAAGTAAAAAAGTAAAAAAAAAACGCTCTCAAACCACTTCACATCCTGGAATGAAACAAATATCCCCTCCCTGTTCTACCTGCTCCACTCTGTCCAGACATTTCCTGGTTCCCTCCCATTCACAGATCTGAAAGTTTATGGATGGGCGTAACCAGCATGTAATGAAATGCAGGAGCTGACAACATCCATTCAACACAGACCAGCAGGTGAACAGGAAGAAGAACAGTATCAGAGCACACCCTTTGGTTCCTCTTCTGAGAAAGTGAAACTTATCAACAGTCATTCCGAGTGCTGAAATGGCGCAGCAAGGAGCTCAGCTGGACGGAGCAAAATTCTGCTGTTCGATCTGTCTGGATCTACTGAAGGATCCGGTGACTATTCCCTGTGGACACAGCTACTGCATGAGCTGTATTAAAGGTTTCTGGGATGGAGAGGATGAGAGGAAGATCTACAGCTGCCCTCAGTGCAGACAGACCTTCACACCGAGGCCTGTCCTGATGAAAAACACCATGTTAGCAGATTTATTGGAGGAGCTGAAGAAGACTGGACTCCAAGCTGCTCCTGCTGATCACTGCTATGCTGGACCTGAAGATGTGGCCTGTGATGTCTGCACTGGGAGGAAGCTGAAAGCCATCAAGTCCTGTCTAGTGTGTCTGATATCTTACTGTAAAAATCACCTCCAGCCTCACTATGAATTGCCTGCTTTTGAAAAACACAAGCTGGTCGACCCCTCCAAGAAGCTCCAGGAGAACATCTGCTCTCGTCATGATGAGGTGATGAAGATGTTCTGCCGTACTGATCAGCAGAGTATCTGTTATCTCTGCCCTGTGGATGAACATAAAGGCCACGACACAGTCTCAGCTGCAGTAGAAAGGACTGAGAGGCAGAGAGAGCTCGAGGTGAGTCGACAAAACATCCAGCAGAGAATCCAGGACAGAGAGAAAGATGTGAAGCTGCTTCAACAGGAGGTGGAGGCCGTCAGTCGCTCTGCTGATAAAGCAGTGGAGGACAGTGAGAAGATCTTCACTGAGCTGATCCGTCTCATCCAGAAAAGAAGCTCTGATGTGAAGCAGCAGATCAGATCCCAGCAGGAAACTGAAGTGAGTCGAGTCAAAGATCTTCAGGAGAAGCTGGAGCAGGAGATCACTGAGCTGAAGAGGAAAGATGCTGAACTGAAGCAGCTCTCACACACAGAGGATCACAACCAGTTTCTACACAACTACCCCTCACTGTCACAACTCAGTAAACCTACAGACTCATCCAGCATCAATATCCGTCCTCTGAGATACTTTGAGGATGTGACAGCAGCTGTGTCAGAGCTCAGAGATCAACTACAGGACATCCTGAGGGAGAAATGGACAAACATCTCACTGGCAGTGGCTGAAGTGGACGTTTTACTGTCAGAACCAGAACCCAAGACCAGAGCTGAGTTCTTAAAATATGCACGTGAAATCACACTGGATCCAAACACAGCACACACATGGCTGTTATTATCTCAGGGGAACAGAAAAGCAGTGGCAACAAGACAACATCAGTCTTATCCTAGTCACCCAGACAGATTCACTGATACATGTCAGGTCCTGAGTAGAGAGAGTCTGACTGGACGTTGTTACTGGGAGGTGGAGTGGAGCGAGAGACGAGTTTATGTAGCAGTCGCATACAAGAATATCAGCAGAACAGGAAATGAATCAAAATGTGGACACAATGACAAATCTTGGGCTTTAGATTGTGACGATGAGAGTTATACTTTTGTGTTCAACAAAGTCTCAACTCCCGTCTCAGGTCCTGGTTCCTCCAGAGTAGGAGTGTACCTGGATCACAGTGCAGGTATTCTGTCCTTCTACAGCGTCTCTGGAACCATGACTCTCCTCCACAGAGTCCAGACCACATTCACTCAGCCTCTCTATGCTGGACTTTGGCTTCATTATTTAAGAGACACAGCTGAGTTCTGTAAACTCAAATAGACAGAAGTCATTTCAGACTTCATGTGTCAGATTCTGTTGTAATTCTTCATTTTGTTTGTCTCCATTGTTTCTGAGAGCTCGTTGCTGTGGTGTTTCTGAACTGCACAGAGATCAGCTGTCAATCAAACTGAGATTGTCAACACTTTTCTTCTCTTCATTTGTTGTTCTGTTGATGTTTTGACTTTCTTTAAATCTCACTTTTTCCTGTGTGTTTTTATCCATGGAGGCTATCACTGCTCATGATGATGATTTTAAATTTAACTGACATTTCTTCAGATGAAAATATAAACTTCTATTTGTTCTAAATGTTAGTTTCATGTTTGTATTGATGTGTTTGTTTGTTGTTGTTTCTCTTCCACTTCAGCATCTTAAACAGAGAAAACACCAGACCGTTCATCACTTTGTAAATTTATAAAGCCATGTGTTATAAAACTGTAATTATCGTGATAATAATCAATAAGGTGATATTTCATTTTTTTCTTGTACATAGCTGACATTCTGGGTTAAACTAACTGATTGTGTGGATGAAGTGAATCTGAACATGAAATCATTGAACAAGAGTCATTTAACAGACTTTACTGATTGGATGTGTGAACAAACTGAAGCTTTACAGAATAAATAAAGCAGTTTTCTTTCAAGAATGAACAAAGTATTTTCTTTTGTCTTCATCTCAGGATCTCATTCAAAGCTTCTGGAGAAAATGTGAAACTAATATGAGAGTTTATTTGAGGCAGTTTTCCTCCTGAAACACCACAAAGTACAGAGTTCATGTTCAGAGCAGAAGAACGTTTGTCAGTCAGTCTCTGTACTTTCAGCTTTCTTCACTAAAACAGCTTCATCACAGAGAAATGAGCAGAGTTTTCTGTCACTTGTTGCTTTAAACAAACTGAGATTTTATTTGTGCATTTAGTCAATAAAGAGGATTTGTTACACAGGCCTAAAAAAAACTGGAAAAAAATAGTTTTAAAAAATTAATTTGGTCAAATTTGGGTGTGAAGATGTTTTGTTGAGTCGTGACGAACGTAAAACAACATCTATGTGTAATTGTGAACTTGAGGTCATTTCATTCATGTTGAAGTTGATTTTCATGAAGATGAAAGTTCAGAATGAGGCTGTCATGTTGGTTCAGTGTTTAGCTCTGTCACCTCACAGTCAGACGCTTCTGGGTTGTAAAGTTTGAATCCAGACTTGATTCAAACTTCTTGTGACTCATTTTGTTCGGGGTTTAATCTCTCAATCCACAAAACTGCCTGCTGTGCTGAAGACTTTCTGTTATTTATGCTTAATAAGCAACAAACAAATGCATCTAAAACTGTCATGATTAGTGTTTCTGACAACTGTGATTGATCTATTGCACCATCACAGGTAAAGTTACTCCACTTTTTCTAGTACAGAAGTAATTTAGGAATCATTTTATCATAATGGTAATATACATATGAAAAGCTGCATTCAGTCTAATCAGAATCAACATAAGGAGAAATTGACATGTTCATTTTTCTTTTTTTTTTTTTTTTGTGATGTCTGCACTGGGAGGAAGTTGAAAGTCCTGTCTGGTGTGTCTGGCTTCTTACTGCAACAAACACCTTCAGCCTCACTACAATATAGGTCAATTAAAAAAAAAAAACATAAACTGATTGAAGCAACTGCAAAGCTTCATCAGAGCATCAGGAGGAGCTGGAGCAGGAGATCACTGATCGTTCAGCAATAAAACACATGCTCATTTGGACTGAGGTCATGTGACTGAAGAGCATTCCTGTTTGGCCATGAAAACTTTTACTGTTCAGGATCATGCTGCGTTGCCTTACACTGGAGGATGTGTATGAAAAGGTTTCCTGTTCATCTGATGTGGATGTACATCATTAATATCATCATGTTAAAGCTAAAAGTCAGTACTTCAAGATATAAGTCATTATTTCATTTGTTTACATGAAATTCACAATCCTGTATTATTGTAATCCGTATTATCTTTTTTCCTCCACAGTGTGCAGATATTGGTTTTATAGTTGCTGTGTGATGATTGTGATTGGCTGAGGATGTAAATAAACACACATGGAAACTCAGAGTGTGATTTGCTTATTGCTGTCTAATGATTGTATTGCAACCTTCATGTTTTTAATCATTATTTGATCTTCAGGACTAACAATAAACTGCTTAATGATCAAAAGTCTGATGAGATGTCGAGGATCTTTGAATTTGATCTATTCCAGGTTTGGTTTAGAGAGGTGGATCTGCTGTCATCTCAGATATTATGATGTTAATTCTTGCATGAATTCCTAAAGTTTTTATATTAACTTCATAGTATTATCCCCATCCAGATTTATAGTGCCTAATTTGGCTATAGCAATCCTTTAAAGCATGGTTTCCAAACCTTTTTTGTACCACTGAGGGTTTTATAATGATAATGTCATTGGAGACTAACTGATAAGCACATGTGGGGAAGTTCACATGCACAGACTGTGGTTTTGGCATGATCAAATGGCAGCAGGAGAGAAAAGAAAACGTAGAAGAATGAAACTTTAAAGACACTGAAACATAATTTAATTTGGTCTGTGTTTCATTGTGGTTACTGACTACACAGACCTCTCAGCAACACTGTGATAATGTCCTCACACAGATTTAATATACTGCTGCATGCTGAAGGTGGAGTTGACAGATTGGTAAATATGTACTGATTTAAAAAAATTATCATATTGTTGTTGGGGTGTGTCAGGGAGTGATAAGGAAAAATGCAGAATAAACAGGCTGTGCTGAGTTCAAGTTAGTTACAGTAAAAACAGCCTTAAATAGACAATAAAGTAATTTTTTTCATTCAGCTTTTTTCCCATGAACACAAAACTTGAGGTTACAAAGAAAAGCTGCACACTTTACACACAATATAAAAGGGGTGGAGGTCTTTCTTAAGGCACCACAGGTCTATCTTTATTGTAGCCAAGTAACTGTCAAGTTTATTTTGCTGTCACAACTTTGTCAGTTTGTCAGGGTGAAATAAGGGTTAGTCTTCAGGGCTGTGGGAACAATTTTTTACAAGGAAAAGTACTTTCAGGGATGAAAACATTTATTTTTGTTCTTCTAAAGTGAAAAAACTGCCTCTCTTAAACCAGTCTTCATCCTAATATGAATCAAATATCCCCTCCCTGTTCTACCTGCTCCACTCTGTCCAGACATTTCCTGGTTCCCTCCCATTCACAGATCTGAAAGTTTATGGATGGGCGTAACCAGCATGGAGTGAAATGCAGGAGCTGACAACACCCATTCAACTCAGACCAGCAGGTGAACAGGAAGAAGAATAGTATCAGTGCACACCCTTTGGTTCCTCTTCTGAGAAAGTGAAACTTATCGACAGTCATTCTGAGAGCTGAAATGGCGCAGCAAGGAGCTCAGCTGGACGGAGCAAAATTCTGCTGTTCGATCTGTCTGGATCTACTGAAGGATCCGGTGGCTATTCCCTGTGGACACAGCTACTGCATGAGCTGTATTAAAAGCTTCTGGGATGGAGAGGATCAGAGGAAGATCTACAGCTGCCCTCAGTGCAGACAGGCCTTCACACTGAGGCCTGTCCTGATGAAAAACACCTTGGTAGCAGATTTATTGGAGGAGCTGAAGAAGACTGGACTCCAAGCTGCTCCTGCTGATCACTGCTATGCTGGACCTGAAGATGTGGCCTGTGATGTCTGCACTGGGAGGAAGCTGAAAGCCCTCAAGTCCTGTCTGGTGTGTCTCGTCTCTTATTGTGAGAATCACCTCCAACCTCACTATGATGTTGCTCCATTAAAGAAACACAAGCTGGTCGACCCCTCCAAGAAGCTCCAGGAGAACATCTGCTCTCGTCATGAGGAGGTGATGAAGATGTTCTGCCGTACTGATCAGCAGAGTATCTGTTATCTCTGCTCTGTGGATGAACATAAAGGCCACGACACAGTCTCAGCTGCAGCAGAAAGGACTGAGAGGCAGAGAGAGCTCGAGGTGAGTCGACAAAACATCCAGCAGAGAATCCAGAATGGAGAAAAAGACATGAAGGTGCTTAAGCTGGAGGTGGAGAAAATCAATCGCTCTTCCTATAAAGCAGTGGAGGACAGTGAGAAGATCTTCACTGAGCTGATCCGTCTCATCCAGAAAAGAAGCTCTGATGTGAAGCAGCAGATCAGATCCCAGCAGGAAACTGAAGTGAGTCGAGTCAAAGAGCTTCAGGAGAAGCTGGAGCAGGAGATCACTGAGCTGAAGAGGAAAGACGCTGAACTGAAGCAGCTCTCACACACAGAGGATCACACCCAGTTTCTACACAACTACCCCTCACTGTCACAACTCAGTGAACCTACAGACTCATCCAGCATCAATATCCGTCCTCTGAGCTACTTTGAGAATGTGACAGCAGTTGTGTCAGAGCTCAGAGATCAACTACAGGACATCCTGAGGGAGAAATGGACAAACATCTCACTGGCAGGGACTGAAGTGGACGTTTTACTGTCAGTACCAGAACCCAAGACCAGAGCTGAGTTCTTGAAATATGCACGTGAAATCACACTGGATCCAAACACAGCACACGTACGTCTGTTATTATCTGAGGGGAACAGAAGAGCAATGCTAACAGGTATACAATCTTATTCTAGTCACCCAGATAGATTCACTGAATGGTGGCAGGTCCTGAGTAGAGAGAGTCTGACTGGATGTTGTTACTGGGAGGTGGAGTGGAGAGGTGGACAAGTTTATGTAGCAGTCGCATACAAGAATATCAGCAGAACAGGAGATGAATCAAAATTTGGACACAATGACAAATCTTGGGCTTTATATTGTGACGATGAGAGTTATACTTTTGTGTTCAACAAAGTCTCAACTCGCATCTCAGGTCCTGGTTCCTCCAGAGTAGGAGTGTATCTGGATCACAGAGCAGGTATTCTGTCCTTCTACAGTGTCTCTGAAACCATGACTCTCCTCCACAGAGTCCAGACCACATTCAATCAGCCTCTCTATGCTGGACTTTGGCTTTGTTATTTTTATGGAGCCACAGCTGAGTTCTGTAAACTCAAATAGACAGAAGTCATTTTAGACTGAATGTGTCAGATTCTGTTGTAATTCTTCATTTTGTTTGTCTCCATTGTTTCTGAGAGCTCGTTGCTGTGATGTTTCTGAACTGCACAGAGATCAGCTGTCAATCAAACTGGGATTGTCAACACTTTTTTCTCTTCATTTGTTGTTCTGTTGATGTTTTGAGTTTCTTTAAATCTCACTTTTTCCTGTGTGTTTTTATCCATGGAGGCTATCACTGCTCATGATGATGATTTTAAATTTAACTGACGTTTCTTCAGATGAAAATATAAACTTCTATTTGTTCTAAATGTCAGTTTCATGTTTGTATTGATGTATTTGTTTGTTGTTGTTTCTCTTCCACTTCAGCGTCTTAAACAGAGAAAACACCAGACCGTTCATCACTTTGTAAATTTATAAAGCAATGTGTTATAAAACTGTAATTATCGTGATAATAATCAATAAGGTGATATTTCATTTTTTTCTTGTGCATAGCTGACATTCTGGGTTAAACTAACTGATTGTGTGGATGAAGTGAATCTGAACATGAAATCATTGAACAAGAGTCATTTAACAGACTTTACTGATTGGATGTGTGAACAAACTGAAGCTTTACAGAATAAATAAAGCAGTTTTCTTTCAAGAATGAACAAAGTATTTTCTTTTGTCTTCATTTCAGGATCTCATTCAAAGCTTCTGGAGAAAATGTGAAACTAATATGAGAGTTTATTTGAGGCAGTTTTCCTCCTGAAACACCACAAAGTACAGAGTTCATGTTCAGAGCAGAAGAACGTTTGTCAGTCAGTCTCTGTACTTTCAGCTTTCTTCACTAAAACAGCTTCATCACAGAGAAATGAGCAGAGCTTTCTATCACTTGTTGCTTTAAACAAACTGAGATTTTATTTGTGCATTTAGTCAAAAGGGACATTTTTTTTATGCAGGCCTGAAAAACTGGAGAAATAACAAGAACTAATTTGGTCAAATGTGGATGTGTAGACATTTTGTTGAACATATATTGTGTGGTCATGTACTTGAAGTCTTCTTGTTTATTTTAAGTTGATTTTCATGAAGACGAAACTTCAGAATGAGGCTGTCATTTTGGTTCAGTGTTTAGCTCTGTCACCTCACAGTCAGACGCTTCTGGGTTGTAAAGTTTGAATCCAGACTTGATTCAAACTTCTTGTGACTCATTTTGTTCGGGGTTTAATCTCTCAATCCACAAAACTGCCTGCTGTGCTGAAGACTTTCTGTTATTTATGCTTAATAAGCAACAAACAAATGCATCTAAAACTGTCATAATTAGTGTTTCTGACAACTGTGATTGATTTATTGCACCATCACAGGTAAAGTTACTCCACCTTTTCTAGTCCAGAAGTAATTTAGGAATCATTTTATCATAATGGTAATATACATATGAAAAACTGCATTCAGTCTAATCAGAATCAACATAAGGAGAAATTGAAATGTTCATTTTTCTATTTTCTTTTTTTTTGTGATGTCTGCACTGGGAGGAAGTTGAAAGTCCTGTCTGGTGTGTCTGGCTTCTTACTGCAACAAACACCTTCAGCCTCACTACAATATAGGTCAATTAAAAAAAAACATAAACTGATTGAAGCAACTGCAAAGCTTCATCAGAGCATCAGGAGGAGCTGGAGCAGGAGATCACTGATCGTTCAGCAATAAAACACATGCTCATTTGGACTGAGGTCATGTGACTGAAGAGCATTCCTGTTTGGCCATGAAAACTTTTACTGTTCAGGATCATGCTGCGTTGCCTGACACTGGAGGATGTGTATGAAAAGGTTTCCTGTTCATCTGATGTGGATGTACATCATTAATATCATCATGTTAAAGCTAAAAGTCAGTACTTCGAGATATAAGTCATTATTTCATTTGTTTACATGAAATTCACAATCCTGTATTATTGTAATTTGTATTATCTTTTTTCCTCCACAGTGTGCAGATATTGGTTTTATAGTTGCTGTGTGATGATTGTGATTGGCTGAGGATGTAAATAAACACACATGGAAACTCAGAGTGTGATTTGCTTATTGCTGTCTAATGATTGTATTGCAACTTTCAGGTTTTTAATCATTATTTGATCTTCAGGACTAACAATAAACTGCTTAATGATCAAAAGTCTGACGAGATGTCGAGGATCTTTGAATTTGATCTATTCCAGGTTTGGTTTAGAGAGGTGGATCTGCTGTCATCTCAGATATTATGATGTTAATTCTTGCATGAATTCCTAAAGTTTTTATATTAACTTCATAGTATTATCCCCATCCAGATTTATAGTGCCTAATTCGGCTATAGCAATCCTTTAAAGCATGGTTTCCAAACCTGTTTTGTACCACTGAGGGTTTTATAATGATAATGTCATTGGAGACTGACTGATAAGCACATGTGGGGAAGTTCACATGCACAAACTGTGGTTTTGGCATGATCAAATGGCAGCAGGAGAGAAAAGAAAATGTAGAAGAATGAAACTTGAAAGACACTGAAACATAATTTAATTTGGTCTGTGTTTCATTGTGGTTACTGACTACACAGACCTCTCAGCAACACTGTGATAATGTCCTCACACAGATTTAATATACTGCTGCATGCTGAAAGGTGGTGTTGACTGGTAAATATGTACTGATTAAAGAAAAATCAGCATATTGTTGTTGGGGTGTGTCAGGGAGTGATAAGGAAAAATGCAGAATAAACAGGCTGTGCTGAGTTCAAGTTAGTTACAGTAAAAACAGCCTTAAATAGACAATAAAGTAATTTTTTTCATTCAGCTTTTTTCCCATAAACACAAAACTTGAGGTTACAAAGAAAAGCTGCACACTTTACACACAATATAAAAGGGGTGGAGGTCTTTCTTAAGGCACTACAGGTCTATCTTTATTATAGCCAAGTAACTGTCAAGTTTATTTTGCTGTCACAACTTTTCATTTGAATAAGAGTCCTTAGGGTTAGTAAATGGCTGTTGGAGGAAATTTTTACAAAGAAGTACTTCCATGAATTAAAACAATTATTTTTGTTCTTCTAAAGTGACAGTAAAAAAAAAATGCTCTCAAACCACTTCACGTCCTGGAATGAAACAAATATCCCCTCCCTGTTCTACCTGCTCCACTCTGTCCAGACATTTCCTGGTTCCCTCCCATTCACAGATCTGAAAGTTAAGGATGGGCGTAACCAGCATGGAGTGAAATGCAGGAGCTGACAACACCCATTCAACACAGACCAGCAAGTGAACAGGAAGAAGAACAGTATCAGTGCACACCCTTTGGTTCCTCTTCTGAGAAAGTGAAACTTATCAACCGTCATTCCGAGAGCTGAAATGGCGCAGCAAGGAGCTCAGCTGGACGGAGTAAAATTCTGCTGTTCGATCTGTCTGGATCTACTGAAGGATCCGGTGACTATTCCCTGTGGACACATCTACTGCATGAGCTGTATTAAAGGCTTCTGGGATGGAGAGGATCAGAGGAAGATCTACAGCTGCCCTCAGTGCAGACAGACCTTCACACCGAGGCCTGTCCTGATGAAAAACACCTTGGTAGCAGATTTATTGGAGGAGCTGAAGAAGACTGGACTCCAAGCTGCTCCTGCTGATCACTGCTATGCTGGACCTGAAGATGTGGCCTGTGATGTCTGCACTGGGAGGAAGCTGAAAGCCCTCAAATCCTGTCTAGTGTGTCTGATATCTTACTGTAAAAATCACCTCCAGCCTCACTATGAATTGCCTGCTTTTGAAAAACACAAGCTGGTCAACCCCTCCAAGAAGCTCCAGGAGAACATCTGCTCTCGTCATGATGAGGTGATGAAGATGTTCTGCCGTACTGATCAGCAGAGTATCTGTTATCTCTGCTCTGTGGATGAACATAAAGGCCACGACACAGTCTCAGCTGCAGCAGAAAGGACTGAGAGGCAGAGAGAGCTCGAGGTGAGTCGACAAAACATCCAGCAGAGAATCCAGGACAGAGAGAAAGATGTGAAGCTGCTTCAACAGGAGGTGGAGGCCGTCAGTCGCTCTGCTGATAAAGCAGTGGAGGACAGTGAGAAGATCTTCACTGAGCTGATCCGTCTCATCCAGAAAAGAAGCTCTGATGTGAAGCAGCAGATCAGATCCCAGCAGGAAACTGAAGTGAGTCGAGTCAAAGAGCTTCAGGAGAAGCTGGAGCAGGAGATCACTGAGCTGAAGAGGAAAGACGCTGAACTGAAGCAGTTCTCACACACAGAGGATCACAACCAGTTTCTACACAACTACCCCTCACTGTCACAACTCAGTGAACCTACAGACTCATCCAGCATCAATATCCGTCCTCTGAGATACTTTGAGGATGTGACAGCAGCTGTGTCAGAGCTCAGAGATCAACTACAGGACATCCTGAGGGAGAAATGGACAAACATCTCACTGACAGTGACTGATGTGGACGTTTTACTGTCAGAACCAGAACCCAAGACCAGAGCTGAGCTCTTAAAATATGCATGTGAAATCACACTGGATCCAAACACAGCACACGTACGTCTGTTATTATCTGAGGGGAACAGAAAAGCAACATACATGTTTAAAGAACAGTCTTATTCTAGTCACCCAGACAGATTCACTGATACATGTCAGGTCCTGAGTAGAGAGAGTCTGACTGGACGTTGTTACTGGGAGGTGGAGTTGAGCAGGAGACAAGTTTATGTAGCAGTCGCATACAAGAATATCAGCAGAACAGGACATGAATCAAAATGTGGACACAATGACAAATCTTGGGCTTTAGATTGTTACACTGATGGTTATAATTTTGTGTTCAACAATGTCTCAACTCCCGTCTCAGGTCCTGGTTCCTCCAGAGTAGGAGTGTATCTGGATCAGAGAGCAGGTATTCTGTCCTTCTACAGCGTCTCTGAAACCATGACTCTCCTCCACAGAGTCCTGATCACATTCACTCAGCCTCTCTATGCTGGACTTTGGTTTCGTTATTGTGGAGCCACAGCTGAGTTCTGTAAACTCAAATAGACAGAAGTCATTTTAGACTTCATGTGTCAGATTCTGTTGTAATTCTTCATTTTGTTTGTCTCCATTATTTCTGAGAGCTCGTTGCTGTGATGTTTCTGAACTGCACAGAGATCAGCTGTCAATCAAACTGAGATTGTCAACACTTTTCTTCTCTTCATTTGTTGTTCTGTTGATGTTTTGAGTTTCTTTAAATCTCACTTTTTCCTGTGTGTTTTTATCCATGGAGGCTATCACTGCTCATGATGATGTTTTTAAATTTAACTGACATTTCTTCAGATGAAAATATAAACTTCTATTTGTTCTAAATGTTAGTTTCATGTTTGTATTGATGTATTTGTTTGTTGTTGTTTCTCTTCCACTTCAGCGTCTTAAACAGAGAAAACACCAGACCGTTCATCACTTTGTAAATTTATAAAGCAATGTGTTATAAAACTGTAATTATCGTGATAATAATCAATAAGGTGATATTTCATTTTTTTCTTGTACATAGCTGACATTCTGGGTTAAACTAACTGATTGTGTGGATGAAGTGAATCTGAACATGAAATCATTGAACAAGAGTCATTTAACAGACTTTACTGATTAGATGTGTGAACAAACTGAAGCTTTACAGAATAAATAAAGCAGTTTTCTTTCAAGATTGAACAAAGTATTTTCTTTTGTCTTCATCTCAGGATCTCATTCAAAGCTTCTGGAGAAAATGTGAAACTAATATGAGAGTTTATTTGAGGCAGTTTTCCTCCTGAAACACCACAAAGTACAGAGTTCATGTTCAGAGCAGAAGAACGTTTGTCAGTCAGTCTCTGTACTTTCAGCTTTCTTCACTAAAACAGCTTCATCACAGAGAAATGAGCAGAGTTTTCTATCACTTGTTGCTTTTAACAAACTGAGATTTTATTTGTGCATTTAGTCAATAAAGAGGATTTGTTACACAGGCCTAAAAAAACTGGAAAAAAATAGTTTTAAAAAATTAATTTGGTCAAATTTGGGTGTGAAGATGTTTTGTTGAGTCGTGACGAACGTAAAACAACATCTATGTGTAATTGTGAACTTGAGGTCATTTCATTAATGTTGAAGTTGATTTTCATGAAGATGAAAGTTCAGAATGAGGCTGTCATGTTGGTTCAGTGTTTAGCTCTGTCACCTCACAGTCAGACGCTTCTGGGTTGTAAAGTTTGAATCCAGACTTGATTCAAACTTCTTGTGACTCATTTTGTTCGGGGTTTAATCTCTCAATCCACAAAACTGCCTGCTGTGCTGAAGACTTTCTGTTATTGATGCTTAACTGACGACAAAGAAATGCATGTAAAACTGTCATGATTAGTGTTTCTGACAACTGTGATTGATTTATTGCATCATCACAGGTAAAGTTACTCCACCTTTTCTAGTCCAGAAGTAATTTAGGAATCATTTTATCATAATGGTAATATACATATGAAAAGCTGCATTCAGTCTAATCAGAATCAACATAAGGAGAAATTGACATGTTCATTTTTCTATTTTCTTTTTTTTTTTTTTTGTGATGTCTGCACTGGGAGGAAGTTGAAAGTCCTGTCTGGTGTGTCTGGCTTCTTACTGCAACAAACACCTTCAACCTCACTACAATATAGGTCAATTAAAAAAAAACATAAACTGATTGAAGCAACTGCAAAGCTTCATCAGAGCATCAGGAGGAGCTGGAGCAGGAGATCACTGAACGTCCTGGTTCCTACAGAGTAGGAGTGTACCTGGATCACAGAGCAGGTATTCTGTCCCTCTACAGCGTCTCTAGAACCATGACTCTCCTCCACAGAGTCCAGACCACATTCACTCAGCCTCTCTATGCTGGATTGCGGTTTTACGACTCTCTTTTTGCATCCACTGCTGAGTTTTGTAAAGTAGATTAAAGAGGGAGTCCATGTGTTGCCCTTTCTTCTGTCTGTCCAGACATGTCGGCTATTGCTGATCAGACTGATTAATCAATCTTTATTCGATTAATACAAAACAAACCTTGTAACACGCGTCACTTCCTGCACACCAGAGAGATAATTCATCTAAAAATTCAGCAACAACAAAAACAAATCTTTGAGAAAATGGATAACTGTCAAAAACTGGATATTAAGTTAATTACTGCAGTTATTTGTAAAGAGTATCTATATAACTTGTGCATTTATTCATGTGAAAACATTTATTACAAACTTTTGCAGGGTGTATTTTGAATATGTGAGGTTTTCTTTTGCATATGAGTGTTGTTGATATTAGTTTCTACTTTTTTCTGTTTGAGTGCACGAGCTTAAAACATCCAGTCTGCAGTTTTTTTTATATGACATAAATTTAAGGTGTTTGACTTGAAAAATCAATGAAATTATTATCCTGTGTTTATAACTGATCATATTCTTGTTACTACAATGTGTGAAGATTTGCTGATGTAAACAAACTTTTAACATCAGCAGAAAATATCTGCTTTTAGTCTGTTTATTAAAATACCTGTCAGTCAGTTTGAGATTGATAACTGGCTCCAGTCCTGTGTGTTTTTTACTTTTGGTGTAGGGTAACCCTTTTTTGTTTACATTTGGATCAATGACTGTACCTTTAATGAAACCAAGACTTAAGTGTCCACTTTATTGCAGTTCAGTAGTTATTGATATGCTTATTCATGCTTATGTTTTGTATTATAATGCTCTCAGTGCTACAATTATGCTTTTATGCTGTGTTATCATTATTAAGATCAATAAAGAGAGAAAGCATTTGTTTTGTAAATGACATGAATATATACTGTAGACTGAGAGATTGTATGCTTGTATAAATAAATAAAGTTCACAATGACAATGACAGAATGTCTTCCATGTTATCAATACTCAATCGAAGCGGTCAGGTAAATGTGAGCTTACGGGTTTTACTTTGGAAACAAAAGACATCCGTGTTATGAAAACCTTAAATACCAGAGAGGATGGAAAGATTTCAGTACAATCCTTGAGATGAAAAGACGGTGACATCCAGGTTTTCTACAACTACTTGTACTTTAACCTCAAAGAATTTTCAGTGACTGAAAATTCAGTGACAGTGAGACACATTTGGTGGTGAAACAGTCAAGACAATCACCTGGTAATTTTGTCACAATTAACAAACCCTTTACTTATGTAAAAGTACCAATACAGCAATGTAAAAATACTCCATTACAAGTAAAAGCACCGCATGAAAAATCCTACTTAAGTAAAAATACATACTGTAAGTATTAGCTGCAAAATGAAGTTAAAGTATTGCAGTAAAAGTAGTGGTTTGATTATGCTGCGTTGCCTGACACTGGAGGATGTGTATGAAAAGGTTTCCTGTTCATCTGATGTGGATGTACATCATTAATATCATCATGTTAAAGCTAAAAGTCAGTACTTCAAGATATAAGTCATTATTTCATTTGTTTACATGAAATTCACAATCCTGTATTATTGTAATCTGTATTATCTTTTTTCCTCCACAGTGTGCAGATATTGGTTTTATAGTTGCTGTGTGATGATTGTGATTGGCTGAGGATGTAAATAAACACACATGGAAACTCAGAGTGTGATTTGCTTATTGCTGTCTAATGATTGTATTGCAACTTTCAGGTTTTTAATCATTATTTGATCTTCAGGACTAACAATAAACTGCTTAATGATCAAAAGTCTGATGCGATGTCGAGGATCTTTGAATTTGATCTATTCCAGGTTTGGTTTAGAGAGGTGGATCTGCTGTCATCTCAGATATTATGATGTTAATTCTTGCATGAATTCCTAAAGTTTTTATATTAACTTCATAGTATTATCCCCATCCAGATTTATAGTGCCTAATTTGGCTATAGCAATCCTTTAAAGCATGGTTTCCAAACCTTTTTTGTACCACTGAGGGTTTTATAATGATAATGTCATTGGAGACTGACTGATAAGCACATGTGGGGAAGTTCACATGCACAGACTGTGGTTTTGGCATGATCAAATGGCAGCAGGAGAGAAAAGAAAACGTAGAAGAATGAAACTTTAAAGACACTGAAACATAATTTAATTTGGTCTGTGTTTCATTGTGGTTACTGACTACACAGACCTCTCAGCAACACTGTGATAATGTCCTCACACAGATTTAATATACTGCTGCATGCTGAAAGGTGGAGTTGACAGACTGGTAAATATGTACTGATTAAAAAAAAATCAGCATATTGTTGTTGGGGTGTGTCAGGGAGTGATAAGGAAAAATGCAGAATAAACAGGCTGTGCTGAGTTCAAGTTAGTTACAACACAAAACTTGAGGTTACAAAGAAAAGCTGCACACTTTACACACAATATAAAAGGGGTGGAGGTCTTTCTTAAGGCACCACAGGTCTATCTTTATTATAGCCAAGTAACTGTCAAGTTTATTTTGCTGTCACAACTTTTCATTTGAATAAGAGTCCTTAGGGTTAGTAAATGGCTGTTGGAGGAAATTTTTACAAAGAAGTACTTCAATGAATTAAAACAATTATTTTTGTTCTTCTAAAGTGACAGTAAAAAAAAATGCTCTCAAACCACTTCACGTCCTGGAATGAAACAAATATCCCCTCCCTGTTCTGCCTGCTCCAGTCTGTCCAGACATTTCCTGGTTCCCTCCCATTC